>NC_136411.1:81350515-81658015 GCF_051521515.1 Lactuca serriola
AAATACAAAAATATAATAGATATAATAGTTATTATATAAAATAAATTAGCTATATGTTTTTAATTTCTTTTATATTAATTTTTCATCTAAAAATCCGGTAAATCATTTAAAGGTCACTAAACTTTTATCCATTTAATTCATTTTTGATACATTATCATCTTTTTTTCTATTTAACTCTCCATCAAACCCCATTAAAGATGGCCTTAATGGATTCCAATATACATTTTTTCTACATCATCATCCTAATAACTTTGCAATCTATAGCGGTGGGATAGCGGTTATTCGTAGTTGGCAAAATAGCGGTCTAAAATAGTGGTACCACAAATATCGGCGATATTGATCGATATTTAACCGCTATTTGATTGATATTTGACAAATATCGGTGGGATAGCGGTGAAATAACGTTTATAACTAACGTTTTTATTAAATCACTTCATTTATTAGTAAAATGTAGATATATGGTGGCTTTTTATATGGGATTCACAAACATTTGCTTCGAACATTTTCTAATTTACTATATGTGTTACTTAATGACCTTGTATTCATCCAATACAACACAAGGTTACAAAGGCGCTATGTAATATAAAAATATCAATATCTCACTGCGATAACCTATATATCGAATACCGTCCCTTAATCGATAATTGATTTTGGACCACTATAACTGCATAGCCTAATAATTTATGCTAGTTTTTATGGTGTTGCATGTAAAAAAGAAAGTATATGTAACATCTCAAAATATGACCCAAAAATTTAAAATTTTTAATCTTGAATAAAACAATATTCCAAAAACATTGTTCATACAACCCAAAAAATAAGTATATCAAATATCATGAAAATCATAGTGTGTCCCAAAAACAGAATCCATATGGTGTGTATGGTGCAGTAAACCCGAGCTCTTCCCCTTGGAACCGAAAGTACCTGAAACATAAACTAAAACCGTAAGCAAAAAGCTTAGTGAGTTCCTCAAAATACCACATACCATACATACAAATAAACATATAGTGGACCCCGCCCAACATCGGACCATGTCCGGCATCGGGTGCTGCTCGGCATCGGGCCCCGCCCAACATCAACCCCACTCAGTAAATAGATCGTACCTCGCCCAATATACATATAACATATATCAAGTAAACACATACATATGCAACAATCACAAAGATACATAGCATACAAAGTGGTCATCGGGCCCCGCCCGACATCGAGCACTAGCCCAGTAAGCATATAGGCACATAACACATGCGAGAGTTTCGCAAACAGCTAGCATATTAACATAGCATAAACATGGGCTAGAATTGGTGCCTTCGAACCGCTAAATCCAATAAGGAAATTCACCTCAACAAGCTGATTGAAACAAATGATCCCTGAATGCTAGTCCTACAACTCCCCGAGCTATCAATTGCCAAATAAAAACGAATTAACATTTGGTATCTAAATCGTAATTAAAAATCCCTATTGGGGTAAAAAGACAATTTTACCCCTAACCTAGCTTGGTCCAAGACTGAAGCCCAAATCACAATCTAATAGGCCCAAAAGTCAAGTAGTCCATCAAGGCCCAATCATGGCCCAATTCCTTCTTATGGGCCTTAGCCCAATGCCTAACAATATTTCTGGCCCAAAACTCCCAGAACCAGAAGGTCCAACTAAACCCTAACCTTCTAAGCCCAAAATCCGGCCTAAACCTAAAGCCCAACTTTGAAATGCCACTTGACTGAGTACGTAGGGCATACTCAGCTTGTACGCTAAGCGTACTGGCTCGGAGGATTATACGCTACGCGTACATGCTTGTACGCCCAATATACTCATCTTGATCAGCTAACTTCTAGATTTAGTTCTTAACCAAATAAGACTTCATTCCAGAATGCAGATCCGACCTCCTTGAGATGAGATATCATGTAAAGTTGCTAACTTTACGTTCATGCATGACTATATGAAGCTCAAAATCTCAACAAGGACTTAATAAAAGACGTAATGAATGCATGAGGCCCTAAACTCCATAAAGTTGGCACCTTTAAGCCAAAGAAGCCCATGATAACCTTATATTTGAAAGAATAAGTCTTTGGGACGTCCTAATTCCATCATTCACCCAAACCATGGCTAAAAACATAACAATTTAACCCAAAAAGGGATCTAAGCAACTAGTAATAAAGATAAGAACTTGCTACCTCAAACTTCTTGGAAAATGGGTAGTGGTTCTAGATTCAAGACTTCCTCTCCAAGCTTAGCAACTTCAAACTTCTTCAAAATGCACAAGTTACACACCAAACTCACTTCAAAGGCTCAAATGCTTAACAATGGAGGCCAGAACTTAAATTAGGGTTTTGGAGGCTTTGGATGTTGGAAATGTGGCCAACCCTAGAGAACAAGGTGGCTTATATATGGTGCAAGACCCTCAATTAGGGTTTCATTAAAGTTCACGTATGTCCAACATACGTGGCTTGGGTCCTGTCTAGCCATTAACTCAGTAGGCTAAGCATACCAAGTGCTACGCCCCATGTACTGGCTTTTCATCCAGTACGCTAAGCGTACCAAGTGGTACGCCCCCTTACTACTCCAGGGACCAAAATGCATAACTTCAAACTAGAAGAGTCATAAGGCATATACATGGGCACAAGTGCTACAATTCTCCACCACTTGAATCAGACTTCGTCCTTGAAGTCCTCCACTCCAAATAACTTCGGGTAATGCTCCCTTATCACATCTTCGGGTTCCCAAGTCCACACCGAACCCTTGCGGTGCTGCCACCGAACCTACACCAACTCAACTACCTTGTTCCTCAAGGTTTTCATTTTTCGATCCAAAATCGCCACTGGTGTCTCAATATAATTCAGGCGGTCATCCAGTTGAATATCCTCCAAAGGCACCACTATAGAATCATCTACTAGACAGTTTCATAGCTGAGAGACATGAAATGTGCTATGAATCTGACTAAGCTCGGCTGGAAGATCTAAAAAATATGCAACCCGGCCCACCCGGGCCAAAACTTTGAAGGTACCAATATACCGGGGGCCCAACTTGTCCCGCTTCTTGAACCGGATGACACCTTCCAAAGGTGACATCTTTAAGAGAACCATATCTCCCTCCTGAAACTCCAAGTATAATTGGCGTCTGTCAGCATAACTCTTCTGTTGACTCTGAGCCGTTTGGAGCCTGGTTCGAACCTGGTCAATCAACTTGGTGGTCTTATGCACCACCTCTGTACTCCCTATAATCCGCTGACCGACCTCACCCTAACAAATCGGGGTCCTGCATTTCCTCCTGTAGAGCATCTCAAAAGGAGGTCGATTAATGTTGGCGTGTAAGTCCCTAAAACTGAGAATCCAAACAGTGATCAAACAAATATCAATCAATCAAACAAATAATGTATTAGAATACAGATTAATCCAAGCATGCACACGTTTTATATATCGAATAAACGTCTGATACACCTTGGGGCCGTAAACTATAGAGACTATCTGATTCCTCAACAACTCTGACACGACACTGACAAGCCTTTTATATAGGGGTAGTTGGCCGTAATCAGGTTTACGATCGTAAACCTGTTTACGGCCATACACTCATACACAACCGTAAACTCTTACAAAACAGCTAAAACATGACCAAGAACTAATCAAGACTTATACAAATGATTGCCTAGCCTAAACCACAAAATAATGACCTATCAATCTCCCCCTTGGTTTGAGGCTAGCATAAGCTCAGTTCTTCTCAACAACCAGCACGTCTAATCTTCCCATTACTCCCAACCATATTCCTTTGCTGATAATTTCAGAGATCATGCCTGTGAAATCTTTAGCAGCTAGTTCCAGAACTTCCTGCTCACAAATGATTTGATGAGCTGTCAACGTGTGAATGTCCCTCTCACCAAACTATAGAAGATCCCTCTTATCTATAAGACGGAATACACCATCTTTAAACTTGATAACCGTTGAGACTGTTGCTTCATCATATACCTAGTATAGCATATTGTCCAAAGAGCCATCACAAAAGCTCTTGATGATGGGAATCTTTGTCAATTGTTTAGTTGGAGGCCACATGACATTTTTGATGGCCCTTTTGGTGATTGGGTCGAACACATGTTTAGTAGTCTTTAGAAAAGATTCAGCAGTCTTCATACCATCAAATCCTCTCTTCACCTGATTATCCAATAAAAGTTTGAAAGCAGTTGCTCGAGGGTCATTGGAGGGATTGTAAAATGGAGCAGCAGACAATTTTGTAAGATCAACCTTTGTGAGAAAAGAAAAGTCGTTTTGATGTTTGTAATACCCCATTGTGTTGCTCTTTCTCTTGACCAGCCAACAATTGATTTTATCATGAAAGCCCCACATACGGACTCCTGACCTATCTCCATATTTATGCTGGAATTGTTTCTTCTCAAGGTCAGTCACAGTGAGTTTGGGCCAATCACCACGAACATTCTGATCAGAATTTTTCATGAAGAGCAAGCCTCCCCTTTTCTGGGACGTAACTGTTCTCCCTCCTCTCTTAATAGTGATTCAGGGTGGAGCTTGTGCAGGTTCCATCTCAAAACGGTCAACGACCGTTGTGGTTCTAACTGACACATTATCGGTTTGTTCAAAAGTTAGAGTAGTGGTTGGGGCAGTTATAGGTGCCTAAGAAACACTTGGGCCTTTAGCAGCTGATTGAAACTTATCTCCAAATTCAGCGACAAGTCTATTCTTCAGATCAAAGTAGCCAACCGAAAGAGCACCAAGGTTGATTTGAAGATCGGAAATTTGTTTGGTCTTGTGAGCATTGTCTTTCTGAAGTGCAGAAATTTGATCTGACTTTGAGGAACTTTCAACTTCGAGCACGGAGATACGAGAATCAAGGTCCTTAATTTAAAGATCCTTTTCGATTATTTTCTGTTTGAGTACAGTAATCATGTGACAACCCAAAGTTTATTCCGTTATATTAACCCGTTTCTGCTAACGGAATATGTTATTTTATAAAAGTTCCGTTAATTTGGGGTCGTTAAATAAATAAATCTTTTATTTATTTATATTTTATGTTGTTATCGTCGTGATAAAATAAATAAAAACACGTAATTTACATTTCCATTTAATTGGAAAATGTTATTTTTATTACGACCATTTAACCGGGTAAAAAGTTTAAACCTCGTTAAATATTAGTATCGGGTAGTCGTACACCGGGTACAACACTCAAGCCTTATATAAAGGAGGGTGGACATCCATAGAAACCTTTTAGCACACTAGACCCACTTTCTCTCTCTACTCTCTCTCTTCAAGATCGATTTCCGCCTCAAAACCGCGAGTTTCCGCCTCCAAAACGTAAGATCTCTTACCCTAATTTGTGCTAGACATCAATTATTGTTGTTTTAACTCAAAAATCGTCCAAGAAGGCTGGATGAGAGGAGTTTACGGCCTAAGAACATCCTTAGGCCGTAAACCCCTAAATGAGGCCAAAATTCCCAAATTTCTTCCATTTAAGCTTAGAAACTAGTTGTAGACTTAACCTAGAAGTGTTTGAACCCCAAACCATCAAGTTTTAGGGCTTAAAAGAGGGTTTATGGTCCAAGCACATGCTTAGACCGTAAACACCCTCTAGACATGCAAACCAAACCCAAAACACTTCCAAACCACATTTAGACTTAAGATATGGCTTAGGGACTTGCTATTTTGGAATTGGAACACCTAAACATCAACATTTGAGGGGTAAACTAGAGTTTACGGCCCAATCATATGCTTAGACCATAAACTCCCCTAAAACATGCCAATTGAGAGTTTAAGTCCCCTAAAGAGCCTTATACCTTCACTAGAACTTGTTAGGATTGAACCAAGGGCCTAGTAATCAAGAAATGGAGGTGTACAAGAGTTGACTATCGTAAACCATGGGGTTTACTGCCGTAAACTCCCAAGGAGTGGTCCTTGGACCGTAAACTCCAAGGGAGTACCCTCCTTTGACCTTAAACACCCCAATAACCTTGTATAATACCTTAGAACCACTTCTAGAACCACCAAAAGCTTGAAACCACTCACTTACACTCCTGCCATGAGTTTTCGGCCGTAAACTCATGGGGGTTAAGGTCCCCTAACCATAAACTCACTTAAGGTGAGTTTTAGGAGAGTAAACTCCATGGTGAGGTTTTATACTTTCTCCATACAACCCATTAGCCTTCTAGCACTCAACCATAAGACCTTTAATCACATTAGGATGCCTATATGTGTTTAATAAGAGTTTAAATCACTAATTACTTGTAAACATATGTCTTCATATGTCACTAGGATCATAAAGGGTGTACAAGTCTTTACTTGACACCAAACGCTCATCCGACACTCACACCCGATCTACTCATTTCAGGTGAGTTCATACCCCTTAATGAACCTTTCCAACTATTTTTACATGTTTTAGGGGGGGGGGGGGGTATACAAGTATAAATTCTACAAGTTTTTATGATTAAATCATATGTGATTCACAAATTATCAACAAAAAGGGATTTTTCCACACCTTTAGCTGCTTTCCAATAAAACAGTTGTTATTTGATTATCAAATGCATTTTTAAAGATTAAATTGTTGTTAAACTATTTTCAAGCTATGTTTAAACTACTTTTCTTATAAAAATATATCTACATTAATATATTTATATAAGTAAGACTTGAAGGACTTAGGACCGATAGCTCGCCTTACTTCCTGTTCTTGTTTGATGTGGTCTTAGGGTATCTGTTATCCGTCTGACTGTCGTTGATTTCTTAGTTATATATCATATATATTGGTGTTAGATATGAAAGTCTTCATCTATTTCAATACCCTTGTTATACAAAGGCCGGAAATTACACACTCTAATTAACTATAATAGGTATAGTTAAGATTACTACTCGTTACCTCTACTACTACTATACTCACTATAACGGCTATTATTACAAGTTAATACTCGTATGAAAGAACACACTATGAACTATACAAAAGACTACTATACTATAACACAAGATAATACGCTAATCCAGAGTATAACACACTATCTCTCTATAAGACACCCTACCACGCTTATACCATGTGACCAGGGCTTTCCGGAAGGAAGGCAACACTACATGTATAGATCTATACGGGGCAGACACTACTACATCCCGACTGTTAACTACAGTCCGAGCCGACCAGGCCCAAGGGTGGCACTACTTCACTACACTACATATGACCGGGAAGGTCATCGGGTTCTCTACTACTACACAATTGGTCACATGAAGGGTTACACCTATATTCAAATTAATTCACTAAGACTAAAGTCTAAGCTAACATCCCGAAGTAAGTACGTATCTATTACTAATGGAAGTTTGCACCACTACTACTGTCAGCAGGCATAACTTTTCTTCATCTATGTTACTCACATGAGATTTATTACCATACTTTTGCAACTGGAGGTTTTTCAATGATAATACTTACACACAACTCAAAGGATTTAACTTACATTGTACTTTTCTGGAAAATATAGGATTTTCTAGGGATTTCTACTATTTATAAACATAAATCTCAATTTTTATACTATGAGTTTGTAAACACTTTTATACAACAATGACACTAAATTCTTATGAACTCACTAGCTTTATGATGATACTCGTTTTCAAAATAATTTGTATCCTCAGGTCAAAGATAGACAGGTACAGGTGCAACATTTTGGAGATAATGGAGCGTACAAGACCCATCTCTTATTTTTTTGATATACTTTTGGTGTCTCTTGAAACTTTACAGAACAAGCTTGTAATTAAACTCACTATGTAAATGAAATGGTTGTTGTCTCTTGTTTTTACTATTATGAAGTTGTGATGATACTGTACATGACGTCCTCCACCCCGGAACGTATTCCGCCGTTATCGGTTTTGGGGTGTGACAAATCACCTCCTTGAGCTCTGGTTTTGATGTGTTTTCCCCCTTCAAGCTACCTCCCCCCCATAGATATACTTTTTTCTCGAGAGGGAAGGTTTGTTTCACTTTCTGCTAAGAACCTAGCAACCCTTTCAGAGGCAATATCATGCTCAGGCCTTGTAAGGAAGACATTTTCAGGAGCTGAAGAGCTCCCAGCTTCAAAAGTCGTTCTTGGTTGTTAATGATCATGTTCAGCTGTAATGGTTGGAGTCGTGGTTGAAGTAGTAAGTACGGGTCGAGCAGGTTGGATCAAATCTTGAATCAGAACCCTTGGCATTGGATCTAGTCTTCTTCTCTCAATGAAGGAACAGAGATATGAGTCTCAATCAGATCACTCACAGACGCCATAGATGTAGGAATTTCAACGTTCGAGGGAAGAAGCCTTGAAGTTGAATCCATAGGATTGGAAGTGCTGGCAGTCTGATTAACCAATGGAGGCGTTGCTTCTGGAACATCATCACCAAAATGTTTAAAGAATGACTCCATGTCTTCATGTGACGGGCAGAAGTTGTCAACAACACTCAGATCAAGCTCTAAATCATCATGTGGAAACAAATTTCCCCCAAAAAGAGAATCATCGTCTTCAAGATCTTTATCATCATTATCAACATCTTCACTTTTATTATAGTCACTATGAACATGCATAGACGTCAAATCATGTTCCCCGGCCATAATTGCAACTGGAGGAACTCTACTCTCTTCATGATCTGACACTGTTATCACATCATCATCAACAGTTATACAATCAGACGACTCATGAGATGTAGAAGCTTCACTAGACTCTGCGAACATGCCAAATTTTACCAGAGGATATTCTCCTTCAAAAGTAACTTTACCCTTACGATTTTGCTTGATAAACCCAATGGTATTTTGTCCAAGAGACTTTATGTCCAAAGTTTCACCTTCTTTAGTGATCTCCGGAAACTACTCGTTGATAATTATTTGGAGAAACCTTGGATACATCAAAAACTTGTCTCTTGTCTTTCCTTTTATGTTCACAACAAGCTCATCCAGAATAAACTTTGAGAAGTTAAAGTCAAATCCAGAAGCAAGAGCATCAATAGCTCCTGTGTTTCTTAATGAGATCTCATCTACTCCCGATCTTCTCCCTGAAATGCAGCTCACAAAAACATGAGCTAGAATCCTCTAATAAGGTGGTAATAGCTTCTTTAAGGTAGGAGAAAATACGCCCTCATAACCTATTTTGCTTAAGAGCTCTTGAGTCTGATTCAATTCAATTTCTGTTGGAAAGCTTGATTGGTCGTCAATCTTCAGAACATCTCTGATTATCTGCTCTATGACAATAATCTTGCATCCTTTAACGAGAGCTTCAATGAATACAAATCCATTATCTCCTTTCTTAACTGTTGTAGATTTCCAGAATTCTCTTATTAGACTTTGATAAATTTCTAGATTCAAGGTCAAAGCTGTAGCCAATCAGCATTCCTTCAAGCCATGAATCATGGACTTTTATTCATTGTGAGCAACAGAAGGTTCAGCCAAAAAGGATCGTCAGATTGTGACTTTCTGCAAATTTCAGTTCTGCCATATTGACCTGCATGAACTGAGTCAAGTGAGAAAACAACAATCATACATATGTTTTGTGCAAAAAGATGTGATTTTGACTTTAATTTTAAACCAAAAATGAGTTTTCGGCTGGAAAGGGGTTTACGGTCGTAAGCCCTTCATTGACCGTAAACTCCAAAAAACCCATTTCTCGATTTCAGCTTCGATCCAAAGTTGGTTTCTTGTTAGAGAACCATTGTGATGATCGGAATGCACATACTTATACGTTCGAACGGTCAATTTCAAGATTAATCACGAATTTTGTGGGCCGGTGAAAAGTGCTTTTTGAGAGCAAAATTGTGTTTATGGCCGTAAAGAAGAAAAGGATAGCAGAAAGAGTTTACAGCCGTTCACATGGGTGTCACATGGGTATTTATACCTGGTCCAAGGCTCATAGGTTGCCCACTTCAATTCCAAGTCCAATACCACAAAAAATTTTAAAAATATTACATTTTGAGGATTTTAAAAATAAAATAAAACAAAATAAAAACTAATAAAAAATAATTTTAATTTTAATTTTAATTTTTAGCAAAATAAAATAAAAAAATAAAAATAAAATAATCAATGATTTAACACTAATTATCTTTTACCAAAGTTGATAGTATTTTGACTTTGGGATCAAAGTTCTTAGGCAGCCTGAATCTGTTTATCAATACCTTCTCCTTCATGAAAAGATCTGGAAAGATCTGGTCGATCGTTGGTATTGTGGTCCACTTATACACGAAAATTTTGTGACAAGATTAGGTTATACTGCAAGTGACAAGAGATTTTAACTTTGAAATTCTAACCAAATTGTAACATCCCGAAATTTCAGAAGTTTAGTTGAAGGGCTAAAGTGTAATTTAAGGAAGGGACTCGACGAGTAGGTATTCCGACTCGCCGAGTCAGAGTGGGATTTGGTCGATGGTTAAGTGACCAACTCGCCGAGTCGGTAGCTGGGACTCGACAAGTTGATGCTAAAGAAAGAAAACCCTAATCCCGGGGGTTGTGCCCTATATAAAGAACATAACATCCCTTCTTCAGCCTCCTTACCACCCTTGAGAGCCTACAAACCCTAGAAATCGAGTGGAACTCCATTGATAGAGAAATTGGAGCTTTGGGAAAGGAAATCTTGAAAAGGGAACTTGAAGACTAAGGGATTTCAGCACAGGAATGGTATAGATCTGAGGTCTACTTCAGTGGGGGCTTTCATGTGAGGTAATAATCTATTGCTTAAGCTCCTTTGAGTCTAGATCCTTTGTTGCTTGAGTTTTGGGGCATTTCTAGAGTTATTTCGGGTTTGGAGGATGGATCTGAGGTTACTACCTCAGATCTGGACTTGAGATGGTCTAGAAGATCATAAAGTTCCTGTCTTTGAGTTGTTAGTGAAGCCCTTTGTCCTAAAAGCCTAGCCCTAGAGCATTTTGGGCTCATAGCCCCTTGAGTTCACGTAAATTTTGCCACTTTACATGAGGGATAGCTTGTAGAAGGGTAGATTTATGGATTGGAGCCCGGGCATGGTTTGGAAGCCACTGTATGGACTGAGAACTGGAGATACTCGACGAGTCACATGGGTGCACTCGACGAGTTGTATGAACATGAGCATGGACTCGACGAGTTTGAAGAACAACTCGGCGAGTCTGTTGAAGATTACCTTGGACTCGGCGAGTCTGGTCGTGGAACCTTAACCTTTTCTGGTTAAGTCGTGAATCGGTGAGTCGAGGGACGACTCGGTGAGTTGAGCCGGATGGGACACGGTGACCGTTGGACTCGACGAGTCTTAGGATGACTCGACGAGTTGAGTCGTGTTCTGAGAGTTTTCAGAGCATAAGGACTCGACGAGTCAGCAGGTTGACTCGGCGAGTAGAGTCAGTCAGGAGGTTTGACTTTGACTGAGGACTTTGACTTTGACCAAGAGTTGACCAGTTGAATTCCAGGGGTATTTTGGTAATTATTGGTATTTACTGAGTTCAGTTTTTTGGTATTGTCTAGTGGTGGAGATCGTGTCGGTGGTCGGAGCAGCTTGGTCTTATCTTTTCAGTCGGCAGTTATAGGTAAGTTATCCTCACTATATCAACAAGGTCTAAGGCACCAAGGCCGACCATTTATCGGATTGAAATCCGGGTATCTGTTTGATATGCTATTGCTTTCTATGTCTGTATCTTGGTTTTAGGATGGTTTATGTTAGAGACCTGGTTAAGGTCGGTATCCTGGTTTTAGGATGGTGTATGTTAGAGACCTGGTTAAGGTCGGTATCCTGGTATATAGGATGGTGCTATGTTAGTGACCGGTTAGGTCGGTATCCTGGTTAGGATGTGGTTATGATATGTGATCTGCTAAGATTGGTTTGATTAGATGTGAATTGTTATATGATTATATGTTTATGTGCCCATGGTTGTTGGACTCGGGTTGGGTTGAGGCGGGTCCTGCTTTGTGCTGTAGGCCAACATACCCAGGGCAGACCGGTTACCCCGAAGGCCCAGCGAGCGGTCCGGATAGACTGTAGGCCCCAAGAGGGCGGACCAGACGTGCCGAGGCTCGAAGAGTAAACCAGACCGAATGAAGGCCCGGTGCGGGCAGACCAGTCATACTGTAGACTCAGAGAGTGGACCAGGTGGATTCAAGGTCCGGTGCGGCACAGACCAATCACACTGTAGACTCGATGTATATGGATAGACTCGGAGGGTGGACCAGGTGGATTGTAGGCTCGTTGCGGCGGACCAGTCACACAGTAGACCCGAAGTGCATGATTGTTCTATTCTGGTTATGATATGATGTGTGTATGGTATTGTGGTTGGTATTTTGGGGGTATCTCAGTAAGCTTTTGGGCTTACAGTTGTGGTTTAATGTTTCAGGTACTTCAGGAGACCATGGCAAGGCAAAGGCGTGATCGTACCGCTCCTCATGTTTATGTTTTATGATATGGTTGTGGGAATAATCTGAAAATAAATGTATTGAAATCTTTTTGTTATAACTTAATGAATTTGGGTTGTTTTTGAAAAGTTTAAATTGGTTGGAATTTTTAGTGGGTTACAAGTTGGTATCAGAGCCTTGGTTTGAGTGAATTAGAGGAACATTCGTGTGAATCCAGTCTCAAATCAAGGAGAGTTTTCAAAAGAGAATTTAAAATGGTTTTAAAAAATGAGTAAAGGAGGACGCGGAGGTACGATCAGCCGGAGCCAGTAAGTAGACCCTAAAATACCACACAAGTTATTTGATTATGTGATATGTTAGAACATAATGCTAGTACTAGGCTAGGGATCTTCAACAAATGCATGATAGAATTTCCTGATTATATGATGCATGCTAGCCTAGGGTTCCATGTTATGTGGGGTAGTTAGAAGTTCCTCTAGAGGTGAGGTTTGAGTGTTGCCATGCATATGTTTATCGCTAGGGTGTTGTGGTGATACTTGATATAAATATGGGTAGGTGTGGAAGGTAGTATGGGCCCGTACTACTGAAAGCACAGGACCCATACGCGTATCAAGGAAGTCACAACCCCTAGGGTCGGGTTGGGAGTTGGTTCCCAGGTTATTGGGGAAGCATCTGATTTTCTTGCGGCATATTTTTTCAGCATGGTGGTTACGAGGCATGCTGGGGGTGGATCCGGGTCAGGAGAGGGATCAGGAGAGGATGGTCAGGATGGATCAGCGCCGCCCGAGGTCATTGGTCAGATGAGTACGGATGAGTTGGATGCCAGGATTCATGAGATCCTGCACGATGAGGTTGCTGCTACGTTCCGGGCTGAGTTGCCGAAACTGTTTGGGTCGATCAAGACCGCTATGGTTGAGTATTTTGATGAGCGCTATGCGGCTCTCGCAGAGACAGCGGCCGCAGCAGCGGTAGGGGGACGATCCAGTCGGAGTTTCCAGTATCGGTACCTCAACAATACGAAGCCCCCTACTTTCGATGGAGTTCAGGATCTGATCGTTGCGATGCGATGGTTGTCGGATGTGGAGGGATGTTTCTTCACATGTTCAAGCCCTGCTGATCAAAGGGTAAGGTGTGCTTTGAACCTGTTGAGGCTCGGGGCGAACGATTGGTGGAGATTGACCACGAGATCGTATTCGGATGCGCAGTGCGGTTTCTTGGGATCAGTTTCGGGAGATGTTAAGAACTCGTTATGTTCCACGAGTTGAGAGGGAGAGGTTGGCTCAGGAGTTCCTGGAGCTGAAGCAGGATTCAGAATTGGTGACAGAGATCACCAGGATGTTCACGGAGAGGGCGATGTTTTGCCCTGAGTTTGCTTCAGAGCAGGATCAGATGTCCTGATATCTGAGTATGCTCAAGAGGGACATCAGGCAGTTTGTGTCCACGCAGAGATGTGATACCTTGTTAGAGTTGCAGGAGGCCGCTCGGCGGCGTGAATTGGAGATTGAGTTGCAGTTGAGAGAGTAGAGGCAGGCCCCGGTGCAGTCGCAGCCGTCGCCGAAATGGTCCAAGACAGTTGATTCCAGGCTTGGAGATCAAGGTAGCCGCACTTGTGGGAAGTGTGGGAAGGGTCACACCGGAGTTTGTAGGTCCGGTGGTGCGTGCCGCAAGTGCGGGAGGGAGGGGCATTACGCGAGGGATTTCCATCAGTCAGCCCCGGTTCAGGATATGGGGATTTGTTATCAGTGACATCAGGTTGGTCACATTAGGGCCAACTGCCCACAGCTTACTGTCGGACCGGTGCAGGCTCCAGCACCGGCCACTTTGAGGATTACGGGTGGAGGTCAGGGTGGAGCAGAGCCCCCGAGGGCTCAGGCACGTGCTTTTCAGCTTATAGCGGAGGAGGTCAGGGCAGAGCCGGATACAGCTGCGGGTATGTTTCCTTATTGATATCTTGATATCTTATGGTTGTTATGGAGTATTATATATCTGCTAGTCTCGTTCGCATGATTCATGGTATTGTATTCGTTCGTCCTTTCGTCGGGTTTATCGTATGATCGAGGGCTTTGGTATTGGGAGTCTTAGTTGGTTATCATCCTTGGAGATTGTTAATGGGGAATTAGGCTTTTTGGTCTGAGTGTCGCGTTTAGTATTTTCAATTTGAGAAGTGTTCAGCGGAGAGTCGAACTCCCTAAGAGTTCGTGATGTGCGATGCCGAAAGGTGCTTTTGTGGAGGTTGCTCGTTTCAGAGGAAATCGGTTCATGAATAAGAGGAGTATGTTGAGTAGGGATTATTGTTTTATGCCTGTTGAGTCACTGGTGGGTGGAATTCAGTGTTCTAAGTGGCGAGAATTGGAAAATTCTCAGGAGGATCGACAAGCATTAGAGGCCGATTAGCTGTTGTGATTCAACAATGTTTCAATCAGCCAAGAGTGTGGGATGGTATGAGTAGTGACATAAAAGTGGGGGCTGGGAGAAGACCATGGTTTCAGGGAAGGTAGTGGTCGATGTGAGGCCTGGGTTGAGGCCATGGAAAGGATTCTGGGAACGGAATGGGAGTTCGGAACCCCAAGAGGGCTAGAACACTATGTACGGGAGAGATTCCCGGGAAGGGTGGTTCAGGATGACGTAAGACAATTTTGAGAGGTCCGGACAGACTGAAGGCCGGAGGGCGTACCAGTCAGACCGAAGGCTCGGGGAACGGTCCAGACAGACTGAATGCCCAGGAGGGCGGTCCAGACATGCTGAAGGTTCTGAGAGTGGTCCAGATAGGCTGAAGACTTTGTATGTGTTAGTGGATCGTTATGAAGAGAATGAGGGAATATGACGCTAGGAAATGGTAATTGATATGGTCTGGCCCCAAGTATTGATCATGTTAGTGGAAAGCAGTGCATGGACCCGAGAGTCCGTGCGAGCAGAATCAGAGTATGTGGAAGTTCGAGAATAGCATTTGCTTTACATGGATAGTGTAGAGTGGAGTGCAGCCCAGTGGCACTTAGGTGCGGTAAGGGTTGTGAGTGGATTTCCTGGAAGGGAAAGGTATGTAGCTCCGGAAGGAGCGTGGGTCCTCTGAAAGGGGAGGAAGTGGAGTAAATGGGTTATCGAAAGTGCTTCAGCTATTGGTAGTAAGTATTGGGATTGTACCAGATATATGGAAGTACATACGGGTTGGATGCCCGTTGAAGTTATGGCAATGTTGGATGATGCGCAGGCATGTTTTCAGTCTCCTCGGAAGAGGAGGATGATAGTGGTTCCAGATTGGAGATTGGGATAGAGGAAGGTGAGACATCAGGTTAACAGACTTGTGAGTAGTCTGGACCGGTGCTGGGGACTGTATAAGGATATTACAGTCAGAGGTCAAGGACCTTGAGACCGTGATAGGGAGGTGTGAGTGAGTTGCTTACGAAAGCTGAAGGATGCGGCGTCCTGTCTGCGTGCAAAGGATAGAGTCAGAGGGGGAACAGGATTAGTTCCAGGTTGCAAGTTATCAGGGTTATCGCCAATTTTGGGGCAAAGGGAGATGGATTAGTGTCCTAGCAGAGCTTAGTGAGTGATACGTGGTTGATATGTGGTGTTATTAAGGAGAAAGGCCGATAGTCGGCTTGGAGTGGTGGCAAGGATGTAACGCGAGAAGTAGGCATTATAAGAGAGATGCAGTAGTATGGTTGCAAGAACTTGAGTTGATTGAGAAATCGGAGTATGCAGTGCGAGGGTTTGTTCGGAAGTGTATGCAGCAATAGGCTTCGAGGACGAAGCCTAATCTAAGTGGGGGACAGTTGTAACATCCCGAAATTTCAAAAGTTTAGTTGAAGGGCTAAAGTGTAATTTAAGGCAGGGACTCGACGAGTAGGTATTCCGACTCACCGAGTCGGAGCGGGATTTGGTCGCGGGTTAAGTGACCAACTCGCCGAGTCGGTAGCTGAGACTTGACAAGTTGATGCTGAAGAAAGAAAACCCTAATCCCGGGGGTTATGCCCTATATAAAGAACATAACATCCCTTCTTCAGCCTCCTTACCACCCTTGAGAGCCTATTGTAACGCCCGTAGATCCGGGCTAGTCAATTTAGAGGCAATAAGTGTCGAAAACAACTTTTCGGCAAGAGATTATTTATAATAAATAGTCTTAACCAAGTAGTAGAATATGTCTCAAGGTTTCCGTACATATAAAGAACGCCGAAATCCGAGTTATAACGAAGGAGTTATGGTCCGTCGAAGTTTTACGGCAAAACCGGCACGATACCGGGAAGCGTAAATAGTGAATTTACGATAGAGCGAGATTTAGCCTTAGTGATCTAAACAAAAGTCGTAGAATATGTTAAACCGAGAAAATCCATAAAAAGAACTCCCAAATCTGACTTCGTATGAAGAAGTTATGATTTTTCTAAGATTCGGCTTAGCAGTGCACGACTCGAAACTCGAATTTTAGTTCGAGCGGTTTTTGGCTTACGCAACCTAATTGAGAGTTGAAGATCTCATTAGTAGGAACTCAACGGTAAAAATACATACGAAAATGGAGTCCGTATGAAGGAGTTATGAATTCTTCGCGGTCATTTAGCAGTCTAATCTCCTCCTACTGTTAAATTTAAGATCGGTCGAGAATTAGCCGACAGAGTCTAAACGAAAGTTGTAGATCTTGATTTTACCTGCGCGTGGATATAAAGAACGTCGAAAACGGAGCTCGTATGCGAAAGTTACGGGGTTTAGAAGTCGGCAGGGTGCTGCTGCAAAAGGAGTGACGTGGCTGAATATGGGCCAAGGCTTTCTCCCCAAGGAAAACCATCAGATGATGACACGTGGCACCAACTCGGCGAGTAGGTCCTCCTACTCAGCGAGTTCGTCAGGATTTCACCCTATAAATAGAAATGTCGGGTTTCTCTCATTTCTCACACCTTTCCCCACTTCTTTCTCTCTCTACACTCTCTCTCTAGCCTACCTTAAGCCCCCTAAAGCCTAGGTAAACCCCCTAGCACTCGAAGGAAGCCCCGAGGCTCCCGGAGTCCCGAGAAAAGAGTCTTTCAGCTCGGAAACGCTGCTCCAGCGAAGCCCGGTTTTCGAGAAAACCCGTTGTAAGTGAGCCACGCCTAACCTATCTTTAGTATACCTTATGTTTTAATATAGTAATGTTATTAGGACCTTATAATAAGTATTTGGGATATTATTATGAGTTATATTGAGTGTTATTTAACGCTTATATAATAATAATAATAATAATAGCTGGACTATTAATTAGTCGCGGTTATCGTTAGACTAAACCCTAGTGGTATTGATACTAGGTTTTATCGAAGGAAATCGTTTTGAGAGTATCGAAGCGCTGTCCAAGTGCTGAGTCACCACCTTTCAGGTGAGTACATGGTCCCTTTCAGCTTACACATAGATATGAAGTATTTTACATAAATTACGTGCTATGTGTGCATATTATCTGAATACTTGCTATCTATGTTGGATGAACGTTTTATACATGTTTTCAATGATTTAAACTGTATAAGTATTTTATATCTACAAAATATGTTGGGTAAAACATGGGTAGATGAATGATGAGGAATAAAAGCTGAAATAGAGGAACACTAGTAGTGCAGACCTAGTGCCCTATAGGTATACATTGGCAGCAGTGGACCTAGTACCCTATAGACAAGCACTGGCAGCTGTGCCACAACCCGTAGATGTTTTAGATCTACGATAAACGTCCTAGCAGCTGCGCTCTAAGGACAGTATCGACAGCTGCGCGTAATAGGGAGTCTTATGACCATGACAGTAGCATTTAAAGGTCAATATTGGCATAAGCGCCTCATAGAAAATGTCCAAATTCTGGCAGCTGCGCATAAGTGATAATATTAGCAGCTGCGCTTGACCAATGTGTCATTGGCAACAATGGAATTCATGTTGTTTCCTTAGGATGATCCTTAGGAATGAATGAATGAGAAATAGCGGATTCTTAGGGTAGATCCTTAAGAATAAGGAAGATAATGGGGATGGTAATTGGGTTGATTGTTTAATTGTTTAAACATAATAATTATATTATTGTGGGTTGAAAACCCTATGTACTCACCAGGTTTCCCAACCTGAACCACTCAGTTTATTTATGTCACAGGTGTTGTTATGAAGTCACATTACACCGAGCAATTAAATAGATGTAGATCACTAGTGTAAATAAATGTAAGTTCTGTTTATGCTTATGTTTCTGTATTAACGATGACATCCCAAACGTTTTAAAATGAATAAAATACGTTCCTTCAAAAATGTTTTTAATAACGTATTTATCGTGTTTTTCTGGGAACAAATTCCGCAACATTTTTATTAAAAGAAGTACTCTGATTTTTATAAAGCATAAACAAAATCGGTCTTTTCTGGTCGTGAAAATGGGGATTTCACACTTACAAACCCTAGAAATCGAGTGGAACTCCATTGATAGAGAAATTGGAGCTTTGGGAAAGGAAATCTTGAAAAGGGAACTTGAAGACTAAGGGATTTCAGCAAGGGAGTGGTATAGATCCGAGGTCTACTTCAGTGGGGGCTTTCATTTGAGGTAATAATTTATTTCTTAAGCTCCTTTGAGTCTAGATCCTTTGTTGCTTGAGTTTTGGGGCATTTCTAGAGTTATTTCGGGTTTGGAGGATGGATCTGAGGTTACTACCTCAGATCTGGACTTGAGATGGTCCAGAAGATCATAAAGTTCCTGTCTTTGAGTTGTTGGTGAAGCCCTTTGTCCTAAAAGCCTAGCCCTATAGCATTTTGGGCTCATAGCCCCTTGAGTTCATGTAAATTTTGCCACTTTACGTGAGGGATAACTTGTAGAAGGGTAGATCTATGGAGTGGAGCCCCTGTATGGTTTGGAAGCCACTGTATGGACCGAGAACTGGAGAGAGTCGGCGAGTCACATGGGTGCACTCGACGAGTTGTATGAACATGAGCATGGACTCGACGAGTCTGAAGAACAACTCGGCGAGTCTATTGAAGATTGCCTTGGACTCAGTGAGTCTGTTCTTGGACTCGGCGAGTCTGGTCGTGGAACCCTAACCTTTTCTGGTTAAGTCGTGAATCGGTGAGTCGAGGGATGACTCGGTGAGGTTAGCAGGATAGGACTCGATGATCGTTGGACTCGACGGGTCTTGGGATGACTCGGCGAGTTGAGTCGTGTTCTAAGAGTTTTCAGAGCATAGGGACTCAACGAGTCAGCAAGTTGACTCAGCGAGTAGAGTCAGTCAGGAAGTTTGACTTCGACTGAGGACTTCGACTTTGACCAAGAGTTGACTAGTTGACTTCCAGGGGTATTTTGGTAATTATTGGTATTTATTGAGTTCAGTTATTTGGGATTGTCTAGTGGTGGAGATCGTGTCGGTGGTCGGAGCAGCTTGGTCTTATCTTTTCAGTCGGCAGTTGCACGTGAGTTATCCTCACTATATCAGCAAGGTCTAAGGCACCAAGGCCGACCCTTTATCGGATTGAAATCTGGGTATCTGTTTGATATGCTATTGCTTGCTATGTCTGTATCCTGGTTTTAGGATGGTGTATGTTAGAGACCTGGTTAAGGTCGGTATTGATGGGTTTTAACCATAAGAACATCCTATGTGCTCATGCAACCCTAATGTTTGGATCTAGGTTTCTCTATTGTACATGCAATCCATCCAAGACTTTGAACCCTAGTTCTAGCATACAATTAATCATATTAACATGTGAAAGGGTTTTTAGATCTTACCTTGATTGTTATGTAGCAATAACAATCTCAAATCTTCCTTGTAATGACTTTAGAAAGCTTAGAGTCACAAGTGTCACTCCTCTAATGGTTCACAAACACCAAGAGCAAGAGGATGAAGAATAAGGAGAGAGGAGGCTGCCCAAGAACGTCCAAAACCCTAGAGCAACTCTTCTCCACATTTTTGGGGCTTAAGGGTACTATATATACATGTAGACTATTAGGGTTTTCAACTAGGAAACCCTAATTTGACTGCTTAAGCCCTAAGCAGCCCATGGACCCTTTTAGAATATCCTTTAGACGATTTCTAATGGGTTTCCCCATAGAATTCGTCCAACCTATTATTCCAAGGTGATCCATAGCCCAAATGCAATTATCTTATAATTACAGTTCCAGTCCCTTAAGTTTAATTAATCTCTTTTAGCCACAAAATTAATTATCAATTAATTCTTGACTAATATTAAGTAAACAATATGATTTCTCCTTTAATATATTATTCTCATAATAAATTAATAAATCATAATTAATCTTCTCTCTCCATAATTCATCCTATCAAGTTGCTTTAGTGAAGGCAACCCAAAAGGACCATGCACCATCGGGTCAAGTACATACCAAAATAGTTATGGACTTAGACACTAATCCAACAGTCTCCCACTTGGATAAGTCTAATAACTATTCTACGTATGACTTCAGATCCTGATCTGCAATCATAGCTTTCAAAAGCCTCTGTCACCTCTGATCTTATCATATACGCGTCCTTTAGATAAGGGATCATATATTCCTCCATTCTAGATATCGTATAGACTGAGACATGGATTTAAATCATTCTCTCTGTCTATGTGTTGTTTCTCGATTTCCGATTTACGACGACTGACAATAGACTACAATTGAACACATCAAATTAGTCCTGGCTTGGCCAAGCGCTTAGGTGTCATCACTAAATCATCGAGGGGCCCACAAATATCGCTTTCATCCTACTTTGGATAAAAGGAACAGATAAACTTTGATTCAATGCTTGCTTGCACTCACTCACTGAATCACACACAACAATATGTTTTATGACACCAAGTTACTGGTGCGTTGACATATTATCAATGTGTAACCGACTCGCAAGATACAACTCGCACATCTCGGTTTCAAGAATATAAGATATTATCCTCTCACCAATCACTCGTGATAAAAATACATGAAGTGATCCAAGTGAGCGTGGGTTTAATCCAATGCTCAAACTCATATTCATAAGCACTTATGAACGTTGCAGCAAACATTTGCTTATGTCTAATACACTTTAGACAATCCACACACCAATTCACGACAGTGTTCATTCATACCTACTTCCAACATATGAACGACTGTGGTCCGTTCAAATAATTTGATTGTTCTGAATCAATTTAATTATTCAGGAAATCAAAACATGCAAAGTGAAACACAAGAATAATACTACTCCTATATGGCACCAAACTCTGGGTATAAATAAAACATTTTATTTAATCACCATATTGATTACTCATTATTTGTTGTTTTGGGTAATCAACTTCTTACTTGAATTATTACCACACTTGTCCCATGCTCTCAGCATGCACACAATGTTTACCTACGGTCCTTACTTTGTGAAATATATCAAATGAACACATTTCCAATCATACTCATTTCACAACTCCCAATCCTTATCATAAGTATAAGAATATCAAATTCTTGTTACTTATGATAGATTCTAACATTTTATGCAATGATTCTTTCGTAAAGTCATAGCTCAAAATCATCAAGACTTGGCTAATCTCTATCAGAAACAATTCTATAGATATGATGTCTCTCACTCAAAGTACATTCCTTTGAACATCCTTCTTGCATAATAGTTTCTAATCTAGATATAGATTCTCAATATCCAACTCCCAATATGGAAACATTTCCATATTTTTCCATACGACAACTTATTCTTAATAGAATCTTATCTATTCATAATAATGTCGATATGATCCATCCAATACCATACTTCCAACTACTCACAAGCGACCAATCCTCAGTGAGCTTTGGATCGTCCTTTGATAGTTGTTTAATTATTTTAGTTAAAACCGATTCTTGTCCTTTTTCCCTCAAAATGCGCTAGACATTTGGAAAATTTTAGAATGGTCAAATATTATAGCATTTGCAATCGATCCTATACCCGAAGCGTATGGGACACGATGCATAATGTCTTACATAAAGATCTGATACTTTATCAATCTTCTGCCATAATATTTTATGTGTCACATTCTCACAATTCGAACTATGAAGAGGGATGCCACAATCATAATCGAAATTTTGAGAACGCACTATGTATTCACTATGTACTCTTGACTAAATTTATTAACATTCCACAACCTAAGCCTTTAGATTTGAAATGAAGCATAATATTCTCTCCCTTAATTATAGTAAAACAACTATTCAACCCTTACGACTTTGCAAAGTATAACTCTTGTTTTCTATAATTAATATTGCTAACTTGCAATACTTGCCTTAATAATCATACAAGCACAACATTTATGCTCCCACTATCATGATGATTATTATCATATAAACATAACACTTATGCTCCCACTAGCTTTGACATGTATTTAGAAAATAGCTTAACTTTCAAAAAACAATACTTATTGAATTTCTTAAGTTCATATTTCTAATACCTAATGCTTTGATAATCCTTTATCTAAGTTTCTCAAAATTATACACCTTTGCCTTAGATAGCTCATATGTGTGTCTAAACAATTCAGACTAATTGCCAAATCTCACAATTCGAAACATGGAAAGGGATACCGTAACCATAATCGAATTCGAGAATACAATTTCACAATCACTATCTTCTTAAAATCTCTCTTAGTGAAAGCATTTCCTCGCAGTCATCTTCATGAAGGAGGAAATCTTATGACACTTAGATTTTAATGGTGTATGTGTTCCTATCCATGCGAATTCGTCAAAACCAAAGTTGCGACAAATCCAAATTCATATGGATCGAACCTTCTCAATCTTGATCTCTTGCCTTATGGTAACACGGTTGCCCACCATGTCTTCCAAGTAGTTAAGCAGCTCACCCTTTCTTATCAATGTACTTTTCACTGATCAAGGTGCTTGCCTTTTATGCATTCAAATGAGAACTCGTAGAACTTACATGCATAATTAACTCAATTGGAACGGCACAGAAACAAGATAGTGTCAACACGATAGGTTGTAAACCTCAACTCATGTGCTAGTGATGATTGATAAAGTTTATTCTTGATTAGTTCTTGAAACCTTTCAAGACCATTAAGACTCCCGCTGACTCCTTGACATATAAGATTCTCTTGTCAATAAACATTTCTTGACAAACAAATATTCAAGAGTTAGTGTAGCTTTTATCAAGACAAAACACTTCACAAAATTGGTTCTAGTTGGTCTTTGTCTTATCCAATACATCACAACTTTCCAATTTCAAATGTACAAGAATAAGAAAACTTTTTCAAATTCCACATTTGATGAATGCTATAAACCTTCTTAAGACTTGTCACTCAACTCACAATCTTAGCTCTGAGACTTGTTTTTGGAACGAAGTATGATTGACTTCTTGATTTAACCATTTCTTCAATTCTTGATTCCTCTTCTCAGACATAAAATTGCACTAAGACTCACTTAGAGGATCAATTAAGATATGGTTCTTAATCATTAAGACCTATCATAAAACATAATAAAGGTACTCTCCCTTCGTCTTAGAATAGAGAAACTTTTATCTTTCTGCCTACTTGATTCTTCTTATTCGTTCTGCTATTGATTTAAACTCTTTCAAATCAACTCGGAATTACACTTAATCTTATAAGTATAATCATATCCATAACCTTTAGTAAATCATGACGAATATCTTTGTCACTCTTGTGGTGGACTTGATCAACACACAACCTTGTGTACTTGATCTCCTAGTCCTTCACTTGACACTTTGTCAACAAATTAGTCTAATTTCCAAATATGAAACTTCTCATTCATCATGCAATACTTGTTGTATGAATCCAAGTTTCTATCCAATTGAAACTTGGGCGATGAGAAACTTTCCTTATTTGGTAAATTCTTGACCTTTCCACAAATAACATAATTAAGAATCAAATCCATGATTGCTAATAATAGAAACTTTCAAACATTAATTTTTCATACACGCCATTGCAAGGATAAATAAATAATATAAAAATCAAAATTTATTCTATTGCGGAAAAAAATTGTCCTTACAATGCAATTCAATTGAAAAACTATGTTAATACATTTTTCTTAGCAATCTTATTCTAACTCCAAGTAATAGCTCAAGATTCTAATCTTCAAGTAATGCGATCGATATCCATTTCTTCACGATTAGATTCCGCTCACTTCTTCCCTTAAGCTTCCTCTCTTTTCTTCGATCCTACAAGACATCGAAGTGTAATCTTATCACATCATGTATTAAGAATCTACAATAGGAACTTAAAAGAGTTAGTTAATGGATTTTACCTAAAGCAGAGCCATACGTTTTGACTCTCCCATCTCTTAGATCTCTTAGGTAAATAGGGCAGCTTTGTAGCACCCGGTTCCTGGTACGTAAATGTTATTTGAGTATTTCCTTTCTTTTAGACTTGGACTCGGCGGGTCATAGGTCCGACTCGTCGAGTGGATGCGGGACCCGGGACACGTTTAAGTTGGCGACTCGGCGAGTCCATATCCTGGACTCGGCGAGTCACAGCTGTTGGATGAAACCCTAAGTTTCAGGGGTTTGCACCCTATTTAAAGGACTTATCCGCCCAGGCCAGCCCCCATTCTCTCCCCAGAGCTCCCAACCCTCGTTCTAAGCTTGTTCCTTGAGAGTTTGAGGCTATTGTGTGTGTTCTTGAAAGTTTTGAGGAAAAAGGGGAAGTAGATCAAGAGGAAGGAAAGGAATCCAGACATCTTTGCACTCTTTCAGCGGTTCCTTTGAGGTATAATCCGTTTTTCCCCTATTTCTATGCTTATTACTTCATGTAAGTCATTCTTGAGCCAAACCCCAAGTTTGTATGTGCAAATTATTTCGTAATAGGCTGATTGGCCCTTAGATCTAGGCAAGATTGAGCTCCAGGAGCTCAGATCTGTTAGCTTTATGGCCCCATGTTGCTTGTTCACCCTAGATCTACCCTTTTGAGGCATTTTGAGCCCTAAAATCCATATTGGTGAATATCCACACGTAAAGTTGGAAACTTTACGTGTGATTCGTGTCCTAGAAGTCCAGATCTGTGAATGGCATGGACTGGAATCGAGCAAATCCGTGTATTTAGTGGGTGCATGGCAACGACTCGGCGAGTCGTTCATATGACTCGACGAGTCTGTTCGCGAGTCTCCGAGTTTGTCCCCTTTTCGTAGTGTCGAGTGAGCAGTGAGTCACGGGGTGTGACTCAGTGAGTCGGAAGCTTAACTCATCTATGGAGGTACTCGGCGAGTCAATGCCCTGACTCGGCGAGTTCAAGGCAATCTCCTTAGATCAAGAACAGACTCGGCGAGTTGTTCATACAACTCGGCGAGTCTTAGCATAAGTGTTCATCGGATGAAGATGAACTCGACGAGTTGTTCATACAACTCGGCGAGTAGGATGAAGGACTTGAATATTGGTTAGAAGGCGAACCCGTCGAGTCGTCGCCTAACTCGACGGGTAGGATCGGGATTCAGGGCAGTCGTTTGGGTAGGGACTCGGCGAGTTGGAAAGCCAACTCGGCGAGTCGGGTCAACTGAAAGTTGACTCTGACTTTGACTTAGGGCAAGGTCAGGGGTAAAATGGTCATTTTACCCAAAGGTCAGTGAGCAGTGTTTGATTGAGTATATTGTGGGAATTGCAGCCGGAGGGTTTCCGGAGCAGCAGCAGCAACAGTAGTAGGTGATCAATTCCCACACAGACCAGCAACTATTTCGAGGTGAGTTTCCTTTCCAGTAGGAACGGGTCTAAGGCACCAAGGCTGACCTGCGTAGACGAGATGCTAGTACTAGAGTGTGGGCCGAGACCGTATCTCTGGGTTTAGTCAAGTATGATATATGTGTTAATATGATAGAGTTGCTTATACGTGTTGTCTGCATGATACTTGTATGTTATGGGTTAGCGGTTGAGTGTGGGCAGGGCCCGTATCTCTCCGAGGTTGGAGTGTGGGCTAGGCCCGTATCTCCCAGATAGCAAAGTGTGTGCAGGGCCCGTATCTTCACAAGTGTGGGCGAGGCCCGTATCTCCCGGCTAGCGAAGTGTGGGCAGAGCCCGTATCTTCTCGAGTGTGGGCAAGGCCCGTAACTCCTAGCTGAACATTGGTTGTTATATGTTTGCATGGTATGGGGTATTATTGGGGGAACTCACTAAGCTTTGTGCTTACAGTTTTCAGTTTTGGTTTCAGGTACCTCCTCAGCTAGGGGAAAGGAGCCGGCGCGGTAGCAGCATGTCACACACACACTCTCCGGTTTCCGCATTTACGAGCCTCACTGGGATTTGTACTCTGATATTTTGATTGAATGTATGAATTGGCTTTTAGACATCGTTCACTTTGTGTTATGATTTGATCAAACAATGTTTTTAGTTATTAATATTTTCTAAAGTAATGTTTTTAAAACAAAATTTTTGGTCGTGAAAATTGGGTCGTTACAAGTTGGTATCAGAGCCCTGGTTTGAGGGATTCGGACACACCCTCGGGAGTGTCTGAACTCAAATCGAGGGATTAAAAGATTTTCTAAAAGAAAATGTTTTCTAAAATTGAGAAAAGAGTTTTGAGAAAGAACGAAGTGTGTGATGTGCGCGACTGGCCGAGCTCAAGTAAGTATTCCCCAAAGTACCCATACAAGTTTATGATATGTTTATCAGCTTTTGTAGAACAGCATGCTAGAATAGGACTAAGGATCTAGGAGTGATGCCTTATGTGCCTGCTTTATGTGTTTCAGTTGTATGAAAAATTGCATGCTAGTTATTGAGTAGACAGTGAGTAGGATAGCCTGATTAGGTTATGCCTGGTAGTATGAGCTTAGCACTTAATGCTAGGTCAGTTCCTGAAAGTAGATAGAGTTAATTGAGATTGTTACCCTTATCTGAATGCTGCTTGCTTCGTGCTACGTGGGACTCTGAATAATGGGAGTTAGCCATTAGGCGAATGCGTCACGTCACATGTGATCAGGGTTGAATAATCTTAGAGTGCCGGATTTGATCCTACTGCGCAGCTCTTGTTTGAGTCCAACCGTTGTAGGGACGAGTCGGGTACTCAAAGGATTATCTGAGCCTCGTCACATGTGATGGTATTCGGGTAATGGCTAATTGGCATTACAAGGAGGCCTGCAGCAGCTGAGGACTGGTTAGAGTGGAATTAGAGATTTCCCTAGGGCAAGCCTAGGATGAGTATAGCAGTGATCAGCAGTAGTGAAAGGGATCTGGTGGAGTCGAGGCATTCCTTGAAGAAGGTACGGATAGATGTGGAAGGTAGTATGGGCCCGTACTACTGAAAGCAGAGGATCCGTACCCGAACCAAGGAAGGCCAAGATAAGACCAGGGAACTTGTAAGTAGTTGTGATCCCTCAGGAAGTATCAGTATCACTAATGATTGTTGTGATGTATTTCAGAATGGTGGTACTTCGATCGAGGCTGGTAGATGGCGGTTCAGGAGAGGGGTCAGGTTCGGGATCAGGTTCCGAGCCGGTTGATGAGGGACTACGCGAGTTCATCGCATCAGAGATTACCAGAGGCATCCTTGAGTCGACCCCCATTCTCTTTGGGTCGATCAAGGAAGGGATCATGGAGTTGATGGAGGATCGCCTTCGGGCATTCAGGAGTGATATGGCATCTAGCCAGTCAGGATCTCGCACGCTGTCCTTCAAGGACTTCAGGGGCAGTGGTGCGCCGGATTTCCATGGGGTGAAAGACCCCATTACTGCCAGGCGATGGATTGCAGACATCGAGTCTGCCCAGTTGACTAGCTTCTGCCCCGAGGGGTCGAAGGTGAGGTATGCAGCAGGATGTTTACGGGACCGAGCCTGGGATTGGTGGGAGTCAGTGGGTGACTCGTTGGGAGCCTCAGCTATCGAGGCGATGACCTGGTCGGACTTTGTGACCAGGTTCAGGGCAGAGTTTGCGCCGGCTGTCGAGCTTCAGCAGCTGGCCAGGGAGTTTCTAGACATGAGGCAGACGACGGAGACTGTGGCGGAGATTACCGCCAAGTTCCGGGAGAGGGCTTTATTGGTGCCCCAGTATGCTGGTGACGAGGACATGAAGAGGACTCGTTACCATGATATGCTACGAGCTGACATCCAGGAGCATGTTAGCTTTTCGGCTTGCCCTACCCTGGACTCCATGATTGCCAGGGCGAGGGAGAGGGAGATAGATTTGGAGCACATCCGGAAACGGAAATTAGAGGAGGGTCAGGCAGGACGGGCTTCGGGGAAGAAGCCCAAGGGATCAGATGGTAGGCCGAAAGGCCAGTCAGGACCGAGCCGCTGCGGGAAATGCGGCAGGACGCATGTGGGGGCATGTAGGATGGGATCAGTAGGCTGCTACAAGTGCGGCAAGGCAGGGCACTTTAGCAGGGATTGTACTATTCCAGTTTCAGCTATTCAGACATCAGAGTTGCTGTGTTTTCACTGCAACCAGAGGGGCCACAAGAAGGCTAATTGCCCCCAGTTGACAGTTGCAGCGCCAGTGAAGGCGCCAGCTCCAGCAACCCTGCGGATCACGGATCGTCGGCAGGGCAAGGCAGAGGCTCCAGTGGTGAGGAGTCGGGCATTTCAGCTGACTACCGAGGAGGCACGCGCCGCACCCGATGTGGTGACGGGTATGATTCTTTCCCTCTATCTTATTTTTATGATGTTATGTTATTGATATGTGCTCTGTATGTATATGTATGCTTTAGGATCGTTCCATGTGAACGGCCTTCCAGTTCAGGTGTTGTTCGACTCGGGTGCGTCCCGATCATTTGTTTCCCTTGCGCTTAGCAAGAAGTTTCACGAGTCATCGGGCGAGTTAGATTGCCCTTTGGAGGTGGAGATTGCTGACGATCGATCGGTGCGAGCATCGATGGTATTTCGAGATTGTGTGCTGCGTTTGTTCGAGGAGCACTATTTGGTAGATTTGGTTCCCATTCCGTTGCGTGGGAACAAGGTGATTATAGGCATGGATTGGCTGAGCCCTAATGGGGCGGTGATAGATTGCGCGCAGCAGCTAGTGCGGGTCAGGACCCCAAGCGGGGAGAGTTAGTGATTCATGGTGAGAGGCCTCAGTATGGACCCGCTGTATGTTCAGCAGCGAGGGCTAGGCGCTACCTTCAGCAGGGATGCGCAGGATATGTCGCGTATGTGATGGATACCCGGGAGGCGGGTAAGGCGACAGTGAGCGAGGTTCCGGTGGTCCGAGACTTTGCAGATGTTTTCCCAGAGGAGCTTCCTGGGATACCTCCGGAGCGACAGGTGGAGTTCCGGATTGACCTTGTTCCTGGTGCGGCTCCGATAGCCAAGGCACCGTATCGGTTGGCTCCTCCCGAGATGCAGGAGTTGTCTACGCAGTTGCAGGAGCTGCTAGACAAGGGATTTATTCGTCCGAGCAGTTCACCCTGGGGAGCCCCGGTTCTGTTTGTGAAGAAGAAGGACGGGTCGCATCGGATGTGTATAGATTATCGGGAGCTGAACAAGGTAACGGTGAAGAACCGTTACCCGCTTCCGAGGATTGATGACCTCTTTGACCAGCTTCAGGGAGCATCTTGGTTCTCCAAGATTGATTTGCGTTCGGGTTATCATCAGATGAGGGTCAGGGAGGAGGATATGCAGAAGACCGCATTTCGGACGCGCTATGGCCATTATGAGTTCGTGGTGATGCCGTTTGGGCTCACCAATGCTCCTGCCGCGTTCATGGACCTCATGAACCGCGTATGCAGACCGATGCTGGACCGGTCTGTGATAGTCTTTATCGATGATATCTTGGTTTATTCCAAGACTCGGGAGGAACATGAGGAGCATCTGCGAGAGGTGTTAGAGACCCTGAGGAGGGAGAGCTTGTATGCCAAGTTCTCCAAGTGTGAGTTTTGGTTGCGTGAGGTGCAATTTCTTGGACACCTCGTCAACCAGAACGGGATTCTGGTCGATCCGGCCAAGGTCGAGGCCGTGATGAGATGGGAGGTTCCGAAGTCTCCATCTGAGATTCGGAGTTTCCTGGGATTGACAGGCTACTATCAGAGATTTATCCAGGATTTCTCCAAGATAGCCGTACCCCTGACGCGGCTGACAAAGAAAGCCGTGGTCTTTCGGTGGGGACTCGAGCAGCAGGCAGCATTTGAGACGCTGAGACAAAGATTGTGTGAGGCGCCGATCTTAGCCCTGCCAGAGGGCGTAGAGGATTTTGTGGTTTATTGTGATGCGTCCATTTCTGGGTTGGGAGCGGTACTGATGCAGAGGGGGCATGTCATTGCCTACGCTTCGAGGCAGCTCAAGCCTCACGAGGCGAACTACCCGACGCACGATTTGGAGTTGGGGGCGGTGGTCTTTGCCCTCAAGATTTGGCGGCATTACCTCTACGGGGTTCGATGTACCATCTACACGGACCACAAGAGTTTGAGGTACCTCATGGATCAGCCGAATCTGAACATGAGGCAGCGTCGATGGTTGGACGTGGTGAAGGATTATGATTGTGAGATCCTTTACCATCCGGGGAAGGCCAATGTGGTGGCCGATGCGCTTAGCCGCAAGGCGGCGCCGATCAGGGACGTTTGTATGAGGATGACCGTGGTGACTCCCCTGTTGGAGCAGATTCGGGAGGCTCAACAGGAGGCTATCAAGGAGGAGCATCGGAAGAGCGAGCGTGTGGTGGGTCAGGTTTCCTCCTTTGATTATGATAGCCGAGGACTATTGACACTACACCGTAGGGTGTGGGTGCCGTATCACGGAGGCGTGCGCCAGATTTCGATGGAGGAGGCGCACAAGTCCCGATTCTCTATTCATCCCAGGGCGACGAAGATGTATAGGGATCTTCGTCTAGACTATTGGTGGCCCTGCATGAAGCGGGATGTGGCATGGTATGTCGAGCGATGTTTGACCTACAGGAAGGTCAAGGCCGAACATCAGAGACCGCGTGGCAAGATGCAGCCGTTGGATATTCCACTGTGGAAATGGGAAGATATCACGATGGATTTTATCACGAAGCTTCCCAGGACCGCACGTGGAGTGGATTCGATTTGGGTCATCGTGGATAGATTGACCAAGAGTGCTCACTTTATTCCAATTCAGGAGAGCATATCGGCCGAGAAATTGGCCGACATCTATATAAGGGAGATTGTGGCACGGCATGGGGTACCAGTATCGGTGATCTCGGACAGGGATGTGCGTTTTACTTCCAGATTTTGGAAGAGATTCCATGACGAGTTGGGCACTCGTCTGCATTTTAGCACTGCCTTTCACCCGCAGACGGATGGGCAGAGCGAGCGGACCATCCAGACTCTGGAGGATATGCTGCGGGCGTGCGTGCTAGACTTCGGTGGTAGCTGGGATACCTATCTTCCCCTGGCCGAGTTCTCCTACAACAACAGCTATCACGCGAGTATCGACCGCCCTCCCTTTGAGATGTTGTACGGACGGAGGTGTAGGACCCCGATATGCTGGGGTGAAGTTGGCCAGAGGGTCATGGGGAGCACCAAAGTGGTGCTCAAGACGACCGAGAGGATCCAGTAGGTCCGGAGCAGGCTTCAGACTGCTCAGAGTCGGCAGAAAAGTTATGCCGACAAGCGTCGATTCGATTTGGAGTTCCAAATCGGGGATATGGTTCTCCTGAAGGTGTCGCCCTGGAAAGGCGTCATTCGATTCAGGAAGCGGGGCAAGTTGGGCCCGCGATTCATCGGACCATTCAGGGTTGTGGCCCGGGTGGGCAAGGTAGCGTATAGGTTGGATCTGCCAGCCGAGCTCAGCCAGATCCACAGCACTTTCCATGTTTCTCAGTTGCGAAAATGCCTAGTAGACGATTCTGCAGTAGTACCTTTGGAGGATATTCAGGTTGATGACAGCCTAAATTACATTGAGCGCCCAGTCGCAATCCTCGACAGGAAGTCGAAGAATTTGAGGAACAAGAAGGTGGAGCTAGTGAAGGTGCAATGGCAGCACCGCAAGGGTTCGGAATGGACTTGGGAGCCGGTGGACGAGATGATGGAGCATTATCCCGAGCTGTTTCAGGATCGAGCAGCAGACTTCGAGGACGAAGTCTAAAATAAGTGCGGGAGATTTGTAGCACCCGGTTCCTGGTACGTAAATGTTATTTGAGTATTTCCTTTCTTTTAGCCTTGGACTCGGCGAGTCATAGGTCCGACTCGCCGAGTGGATGCGGGACTTAGGACACGTTTAAGTTGGCGACTTGGCGAGTCCATATCCTGGACTCGGCGAGTCACAGTTGTTGGATGAAACTCTAAGTTTCAGGGGTTTGCACCCTATTTAAAGGACTTATCCGCCCAGGCCAGCCCCCATTCTCTCCCAAGAGCTCCCAACCCTCGTTCTAAGCTTGTTCCTTGAGAGTTTGAGGCTATTGTGTGTGTTCTTGAAGGTTTTGAGGAAAAAGGGGAAGTAGATCAAGAGGAAGGAAAGGAATCCAGGCATCTTTGCACTCTTTCAGCAGTTCCTTTGAGGTATAATCCGTTTTTCCCCTGTTTCTATGCTTATTACTTCATGTAAGTCATTCTTGAGCCAAACCCCAAGTTTGTATGTGCAAATTATTTCGTAATAGGTTGATTGGCCCTTAGATCTAGGCAAGATTGAGCTCCAGGAGCTCAGATATGTTAGCTTTATGGCCCCATGTTGCTTGTTCACCCTAGATCTACCCTTTTGAGGCATTTTGAGCCCTAAAATCCATATTGGTGAATATCCACACGTAAAGTTGGAAACTTTACATGTGATTCGTGTCCTAGAAGTCCAGATCTGTGAATGGCATGGACTGGAATCGAGCAAATCCGTGTATTTAGTGGGTGCATGGCAACGACTCGGCGAGTCGTTCATATGACTCGGCGAGTCTGTTCGCGAGTCTCCGAGTTTGTCCCCTTTTCGTAGTGTCGAGTGAGCAGTGAGTCACAGGGTGTGACTCAGTGAGTCGGAAGCTTAACTCATCTATGGAGGTACTCGGCGAGTCAATGCCCTGACTCGGCGAGTTCAAGGCAATCTCCTTAGATCAAGAACAGACTCGGCGAGTTGTTCATACAACTCGGCGAGTCGCAACATAAGTGTTCTTCTGATGAAGATGGACTCTACGAGTTGTTCATACAACTCGGCGAGTCTTAGCATAAGTGTTCATCGGATGAAGATGAACTCGACGAGTTGTTCATACAACTCGGCGAGTAGGATGAAGGATTTGAATATTGGTTAAGAAGGCGAACCCGTCGAGTCGTCGCCTAACTCGACGGGTAGGATCGGGATTCAGGGCAGTCGTTTGGGTAGGGACTCGGCGAGTTGGAAAGCCAACTCGGCGAGTCGGGTCAACTGAAAGTTGACTCTGACTTTGACTTAGGGCAAGGTCAGGGGTAAAATGGTCATTTTACCCAAAGGTCAGTGAGCAGTGTTTGATTGAGTATATTGTGGGAATTGCAGCCGGAGGGTTTCCGGAGCAGCAGCAGCAGCAACAGTAGTAGGTGATCAATTCCCACACAGACCAGCAACTATTTCGAGGTGAGTTTCCTTTCCAGTAGGAACGGGTCTAAGGCACCAAGGCTGACCTGTGTAGACGAGATGCTAGTACTAGAGTGTGGGCCGAGCCCGTATCTCTGGGTTTAGTCAAGTATGATATATGTGTTAATATGATAGAGTTGCTTATACTTGTTGTCTGCGTGATACTTGTATGTTATGGGTTAGCGGTTGAGTGTGGGCAGGGCCCGTATCTCTCCGAGGTTGGAGTGTGGGCTAGGCCCGTATCTCCCAGATAACGAAGTGTGGGCAGGGCCTGTATCTTCACAAGTGTGGGCGAGGCCCGTATCTCCCGGCTAGCGAACTGTGGGCAGAGCCCGTATCTTCCCGAGTGTGGGCAAGGCCCGTAACTCCTAGCTGAACATTGGTTGTTATATGTTTGCATGGTATGGGGTATTATGGGGGAACTCACTAAGCTTTGTGCTTATAGTTTTCAATTTTGGTTTCAGGTACCTCCTCAGCTAGGGGAAAGGAGCCGGCGCGGTAGCAGCATGTCACACACACACTCTCCGGTTTCCGCATTTACGAGCCTCACTGGGATTTGTACTCTGATATTTTGATTGAATGTATGAATTGGCTTTTAGACATGGTTCACTTTGTGTTATGATTTGATCAAACAATGTTTTTAGTTATTAATATTTTCTAAAGTAATGTTTTTAAAACAAAATTTTTGGTCGTGAAAATTGGGTCGTTACAAGCTTCGTCTCCAATGCCCCTTCTCTTGGAAATAAAAGCAAATTGACTCTTTTGGAACAGCACACGGAACTACTTCTGACTTTGCCTTTCTCTTATGATCAAACTTTTCGATCATGGCATGCCTTTCGTTGCCATTGCCTATATCCATAGAGGTCTGGAAGGCCGATCCACCAATCAACTTTGCTTTTCCAGTGCACCAAATCATTGTTGATTCAGCAGCAATAAGCATATAGGTGAGATCAATGAGGGTTACATCGTGGTTCATCATATAGTACTCTCTTATGAACTCACTATATGAGTCAGGAAGTGACCGAAGAACCCAGTCAACAGTCAGCTCCTCACAAACAACAGATCCTAACATTTTAATCTATCAATGTGTGACTTCATCTCTAGGATGTGTGCACACACTGACTTTCCTTCTTCATGTTTACTTGCCAAAAGGGCTTGAGTGAGTTTGAACTTTTTAATCTTTTGAACTTGTGGGTTAGGGAGAATAATAGGAGGAGGTGGGGGAAGTGAAGCATGATCTCGTGTTCCTCGATCGAATTGTGGAATATCATCTTCATGTGAAAAGCTTGTTCCACAGGATTTGGGAAGACCATAGTTGTCATACTTTGACATCTACAAAACGGGAGAAAAATTAAATTCAAGTTAGTTGATTGATTGAGTCCTTAATAAATCACCCAAATAAGATATTAAGGCTATGACCCAACACAATACTCTACAACCTAGAAAAAGGATGTCGTAATCTAGTTGCAGAATATTTGAAGGTAAGTGAATGAGGATTCACTAATTTCCACTATGAAAAACGAAAAAGAAATTTATGTTTTAAATCTATTGAAAATTCCTAGATCTTTTGAGATTCATTGAACTTTTCAATGGCATGTTTAAATCTCGATATGCCCCTCTAGTTTGTGACTGGGATACCAAGGATCACAAAGCGGGTGTGAATAACCATGCAAACTTACATGGTGCCCCCACATGTTACAGTCACCTATTCGATGTGTCGGTTAACCACACACGCTCCACCGAACTATGACAAACATTGAGTCACCATTTGCTACCTTTGCTTAGAACCATTTAGTGTGTCGGTTAACTACACACGCTCCACTAACGTCTTCGCAAGGGCACAAAGTGTAATTTCATGGAATTACATCAATTCACTTTTGCCTAAAGTAACTAGGATTGGGAATTTTATGAAAGCATTTAGTTACTTTTGTACTTCATTATACTTATAATGGAAGGTTTCTGTCCTATCCTACCCGTTCGGCTAACAACCCTCCACTAGTCAAGAGTGCGGTGGGTAAGAGTGGATACCCATTCAATCGCCATTTTATAGGCAATTTCCTTAAATACCCCTTATAGACCAGCTTCGTGAATGAGGCCTACTAACGGTAAGACTTGACACTTTACTCATACATATATAATATTAGACTTTTAATGATATGTATATAGGATAGGGTGTATTTTACACTTTTAAAATACTAGGTGGTCTAATTTAATAATTATACACTTTAATTAATTAATAAAACCATAAGGGTATGATTTGAACTTTTCAAAACAATACTAGAGTTTTAGAATTTAACATTTCTAAATAAAACTGTTAATCAACTTTTAAATTCCAAAACTTGAGGGCAAGTTTTGAAACATTTCAAAACATTAGGGTTTTAACTATTTAAATTTCAAAACAACACCTTTAAGTTCAAATTTAAACCATAAAACTTACATGGGCACAAATGAAACTTTTTCACAACACATGGATCAAATAACAAATAATAGAAATTAAACAATTAATTTTGTCATTATCTATCTTTGACCTAATTTCAATTTCTTGCAAGATAAGTTACCCAATTAATACAAATAATCAATCTTTAATCATATAAGGAAGTCATTATCTAATCAATTAGTAATTATCTTTTGGTTAATCAAGGATATTCTCAACTATAAGATAAAATTCGAATATTAAAGATCCAAAACAATTAAGGCAAGTATCCTAAAGCAAAATAGCAAGAAATCCCGAAATTGCCTCCTTCTGACGCTCGAACTCGCCGAGTTCCTCTATGGACTCGCCGAGTTGGAGCAACTCGCCGAGTCCACATTGGAACTCGCCGAGTTCATCAGACAGGGGACCAACAAATCGATTTTTGAAGCTTGAACAAATAACCAAGGCATCAATACAATAGAAACCAATCTAGGCTCTGATACCACTGATGGGTTTTAGCCATAAGAACATCTTATGTGCTCATGCAACCCTAATGCTTGGATCTAGGTTTCTCTATTGTACATGCAATTCATCAAAGACTTTAAACCCTAGTTCTAGCATACAATTAATCATATTAAAATGTGAAAGGGTTTTTAGATCTTACCTTGATTGTTATGTAGCAATAACAATCTCAAATCCTCCTTGTAATGACTTTAGAAAGCTTAGAGTCACAAGTGTCACTCCTCTAATGGTTCACAAACACCAAGAGCAAGAGGATGAAGAATAAGGAGAGAGGAGGCTGCCCAAGAACTTCCAAAACCCTAGAGGAACTCTTCTTCACGTTTTTGGGGCTTAAGGGTACTATATATACATGTAGACTATTAGGGTTTTCAACTAGGAAACCCTAATTTGACTGCTTAAGCCCTAAGCATCCCATAGACCCTTTTAGAATATCCCTTGGACGATTTCTAATGGGTTTCCCCATAGAATTCGTCCAACCTATTATTCCAAGGTGATCCATAGCCCAAATGCAATTATCTTATAATTACAGTTCCAGTCCCTTAAGTTTAATTAATCTCTTTTAGCCACAAAATTAATTATCAATTAGTTCTTGAATAATATTAATTAAACAATATGATTTCTCCTTTAATATATTATTCTCATAATATATTAATAAATCATAATTAATCTTCTCTCTCCATAATTCATCCTATCAAGTTGGTTTGGTGAAGGCAACCCAAAAGGACCATGCACCATCGGGTCAAGTACATACCAAAATAGTTATGGACTTAGACACTAATCCAACTGGTATCCTGGTTTTAGGATGGTGTATGTTAGAGACCTGGTTAAGGTCGGTATCCTGGTATATAGGATGGTGCTATGTTAGTGACCGGTTAGGTTGGTATCCTAGTTAGGATGTTGTTATGATATGTGATCTGCTAAGATCGGTTTGATTAGATGTGAATTATTATATGATTATATGTTTATGTGCACATGGTTGTTGGACTAGGGTTGGGTTGAGGCGGGTCCTGCTTTGTGCTGTAGTCCAACATACCCAGGGTGGACCGGTTACCCCGAAGGTCCAGCGAGCGGTCCGGATAGACTGTAGGCCCCAAGAGGGCAGACCAGACGTGCCGAGGCTCGAAGAGTGGACCAGACCGACTGAAGGCCCGGTGCGGGTGGAACAGTCATACTGTAGAATCAGAGAGTGGACCAGGTGGATTGAAGGCCAAGTGTGGGCGGACCAATCACACTGTAGACTCGATGTATATGGCTAAACTCGGAGGGTGGACCAGGTGGACTGTAGGCTCGGTGCGGCGGACCAGTCACACAGTAGACCCAAAGTGCATGGTTGTACTATTTTGGTTATGATATGATGTGTGTATGGTATTGTGGTTGGTATTTTGGGGGTATCTCACTAAGCTTTCGGGCTTACAGTTGTGGTTTAATGTATCAGGTACTTCAGGAGACCGTGGCAAGGCAAAGGCGTGATCGTACCGCTCCTCATGTTTATGTTTTATGATATGGTTCTGGGAATACTCTGAAAATAAATGTATTGAAAACCTTTTTGTTATAACTTAATGAAATTGGGTTTATTTTGAAAAGTTTAAATTAGTTGGAATTTTTAGAGCGTTACACAAATTCCTAATAACCATTCATCTGACGATGACCAGGGATATTGTTGTCCACCTAAGTTAAGCAGCGAGATCTACATACAACCTATTTATCGATTGATTTTAGTTGTATTAGAACATGTTTCCCGCTTCCAGATATACCCCAACAATCAAGAACTTCCGATGCACTCCTTACTTTAGGTGAGCAGACTACTATTATGGGAGAAGACGTATTTAGAGTGCATATGATGTATACCCAAGTCAGATCTTCCGATCACACAGAGGGTGAAACATATTTCTAACCAGAGTCAGAGGGATTGAGAAGTAGAATGATGCATATGCTATGTACCAGGTCAGATTATCAGTCACGCAGAGGAGACTGCATATGGCTAACAGGCAGAAAGAATTGCATAGAGGGATATGCAGAGAGACAGAGTTGCATATGTTGCAGTCCAGGTCGGATCTTCCGATCACGCAAAGGAGGCAACATATGACTAACAGAAAGAAAGCAAGAAAATAATCTTCTGTAGACCTATTTTACTGGAATTTCCTGACCGTCCCATCAATATAGGAATTAAGGACAGAGTCCATACATCGAGGAAAAGTTAAGCCACGGTTCTAGATACAAATTATTTAATGTAATCTGCAGATTCCCATGTATATCTCCCCGCTTAACCTATCCAAACGTCATATTGTCAGGCTAAATCGATATGTCTAGGTCAAGATTTGTCAAGTCATTTGATTCCTTAAGTTCATCTATGCCTAGTCAAGTCCAAATTAAAAATTTCGTGCCTACCAGCGCATCGAACACAACGCCTAGACAATTCAACTTTGATACCTTACACAAATTCAAATTTCCTGTTATCACCAAGTTCATATCACTTCCCAACACAACATCTACAAGGCAAGGAAAACACACAATATTTTTGGGTTTTTCATATTTTCAAAAAAATAAAAACAAAAATAAAAAATTTTGAATTTTGAATTTTTAAATTTTTGTTTTGGTTTTTGTTTATTTCTCCCCCTAAATTTGTACATGGGAGAGAATGAAAATGAATGCACAAATTTAAAATAACCTAAAAACAAAAAAAAATTTAGTCCTAAAAGCGTATCAGTTTAAAAAATCCAACAAGCACATCGAATCGAGCTTTGTTAAAAGGTTTTGTGAAAAAATCCACCACATTATCACCAATGGGAACTTGTTCCAACCGGATGAGCGAGCGCTCATAACAATCTCTGATAAAATGGACTTTGATATCAATGTGCTTGGTTTTTTAGTGTTGGACAGGATTTTTAGCAATTTGAATAGCAGCTTCATTTTCACAAAAGATAGGGGTTTCTAGAAAATTCAAACCGTAATCCAAGAGTTGATGTTGTATCCAGATAACATGAGAACAACACGATGAAGCGGCTACGTATTCCGCCTCTGTTGTAGAGGTGGAGACGGTATGTTGTTTCTTGCACTACCATGACACCAGTCTATCACCGAGAAATTGACATCCTCCAGACGTTGATTTCCTGTCAAGCTCACAGCCTCCATAATTACTGTCTGCAAAAGCATATAAATCAAATTCAGAATTTTTCGGATACCAAAGACCCAATTTTTGGCTTCCTTTAAGGTACCGAAAGATTCTTTTGACACCAATAAGATGTGAAAGTTTTGGATTAGCCTGATATCGTGCGCATTGACAAACCGCAAACATGATGTCTGGACTGGTTGCGGTTAAGTACATCAACGATCCGATCATTGATCTGTAGTCGGTCTGATCTACGGATTCGCATTCAATATCTGGAGTCAACAGTGGTCTCTCAGTCATTAGCGTCAGTGCAGGTTTTGCATCTCGAAACCCGAACTTCTCTAGCATATCTTCAACGTAATTGGCTTGATGTAGCAAGATCCCGGTTGATTCTTGTTTGACCTAAAGCCCCCAAAGCATGGTCATCTCCCGCAAGGAACTCATCTTGAACCTCTTCTTCATAATGTTTTCGAACTCTTTGCACAGTTTTGAACTCGTCGACCCGAAAATGATATCATCGACATAGATTTGAACAAGAATTTAATCGGAACCAGCATGCTTAATGAATAAGGTTTGATCAATTGTCCCCCACGAATAGTCATGCTCGAGCAAATGCTTTGTAAGAGTAGCATACCACGTCCTTGGAGCTTGGTGTAACCCATATAAAGCTTTGTCCAACTTGTAGATGTGATTCGAAAATTTTGATTTAACAAACCCAGGAGGTTGATCAACATAAATCTCTTCCTTCACATAACCGTACAAGAAGGCAGTCTTGACGTCCATCTGGTAAACCGTGAAGTTCATGTAACAAGAATACACAAGGAAGATGCGAATAGCCTCAAAGCGAGCTACTAGAGCAAAAACTACGGTATAGTCAAGACCCTCAATCTGACGAAATCCACGAACAACCAATCGGGCCTTATTCCGCACAATAACCTCTAAATCATCTTGCTTGTTTCGATATACTTAGCGCGTGTCGAGTGACTTCTTGCCCTTAGGTAATTCAACTAGCTTCCAAACCCCAAGCTTTTCAAATTGATTTAATTCTTCATGCATAGCATCCACCCAACTGGGCTCCTTCAAAGCCATTTGAATATTCTTTGGCTCTATTTGAGATATGAAGCAAGAATAGAGACATGTATTTACATCTCCACTCCGACTTCGCCTTCGAACACCATCACCCAGCTGGCCAATAACGTTTTCAATTGGGTGATCTCGTTGAATTCTAGAAGGTAGCTCCTGGCTGATGTCATTGAGTGATACGAGAAAATTGTGAATATTGACAAATCCATCATCTGCTGATTGATCCACCTCAGACGGTCTAGGATCATGAGAGGAACTCGCCACGAACTCGTTAGCAATCGGATCAGGAAAGAGAAGTTTCATAAACGTTTGAGTATCAGCGGAAGCATCTCAGGACATAACCTCTCTTTCATCAGGAGTAAGAGGAGTAACATCAGCATTTGGATTGTTTTCTTTATTCTATGAATCAGACAAATTACGTGGAACATATGAATCCACTGAAGGAGTCTTAGAAGACACCACCGGTGGTCTGTAAATAATTTCTTCATCCTCGTCTTCAATCACAGTCTTCGAGCCAGAACAGGAACCAGATAGATCATCCGAAAACACATTGAGCGATTTGAACAGAGATGTATAGTCAAACAGCCAATCTGGACCGACTCTAGCATCCATCTTGTTCTCCTCCAACCAGTACACGTCGAAGGATTCCACAATTTGCTTTGTCTTCTTATTGTAGACCCTATATGCAGTGCGAGTGGCATACCCCACAAAATAATAGTCATCAGCTTTGGCATTGAATTTAGGGTTGGAATCCAGATGAAGGAGAGTGCAAGGACAACCAAATATCTGGAAATGACTAACATATGGTTTTTGACCATATAGGATTTCGTACGGGGTCTTCATCTGAGCTTTGTTGATCAGTACACGATTTTGGACATAACACGTCGTATAATTGCCTCGGCCCAAAAGAAACTGGAAGTTTGGAGTCACGTAACATTGTCCTTGCATCATCTTTTAACGTTCGATTCTGCCGCTCAGCAACACGATTTTGCTGCGGTGTGTGAGCAGCACTAAATTGACGCACAATCCCTTTTTCTGTACAAAAATTATCAAGGACAACATTCCTGAACTCCGCCCCGTTGTTAGTTCTAAGCGCCTTCACCCGTTGGTTGGTTTGGTTCTCTATCATCACAATAAACTTCTTAATCAAGTCAGCGACCCCAACTTTGTAGGATAGAAAGAAAACCCACATGAATCTCGAGAAGTCGTCGACCACAACCAGACAATATGAATTTTTGTTGATGCTGAGAACGTTGACCGGACCAAATAAGTCCATATGTAATAATTGAAGCACTTGGTTGATTGAATTGACCTGTTTGTGTAGATGTGGATTTTTGTGATGTTTTCCTTGAGCGCATGCCACACACTTTTCAAATGTGATGAAATATTTGACAAGAAGCCCACACACTATTTCATTTTTAGCAACTCGATTCAAGTTCTTTGCGTTTGCATGTCCGAGTCTTCGATGCCACAACATAGCATTGTGCTCTGCAACCTTTGAGAATAGGCAAGTGACTTGTTAACGAAGATTACTATTTATGTCAATGATATATGCATTGCTGTCCCGTTTGGATTTAACAAGGATCCACTCATCTGGGATAACAATACCTGGCTTCAGAATTAGACATTCTTTATTTGTGAAATGTCTTGAATAACCCTTATCACAGATCTGAGAGACACTTAACAAGCTGTGCTTTAACTCTGGAGCATAATTGACATTCTCGAAACTCAGCACTCCATTAGAGACAGTTCCTTTCTAAGTGATTTTACCGCCATCTCCTCCCGCAAAGGAAACATATCCCCCATTAAAATTCTGAATGTTGTACAGTTGGGAGATGTCTTCTGTCATGTGCCTAGAACAACCATTGTCGACATACCAAGGTCTGGGGACATTCCTCCGCAGCTGTTCCTGCACAATTAGCGAGATTTATTTAGTTTTTGAGAACCCAGGTCATTATAGTCCTGGGTCTATCCTTGATGTTCACAGATTTATCATTTTGTTTTTGTAACTTTACATCAGAAACATTTTCAGAGGAAGACGATGATTGGGCAATTATAGATTTGGTCACCCATTTGTAGTTAGGTTTTGAAATATTTATAGGTGAATTAAGAACAGTTTTCTTCTCCTTTGAGCACTTAGTTGTTCGGCTACAAGTAGTCGAAGATCTAGACGCACTCTTTGACAAAATTGACCTTAGTTTACCCATGGTCGATTTCGGCAAAGCACCTGTAGCAAAGTTATATAAAACTTGTTTGTTCGGTTTAGGATTTGCCCTTTTTCTATTATTATGAATTTTCCAATCATCTTCACGAAGACGAGATCTTGAGGACTTTTTAGTTAAAGACCTTCCTCGAGACTCATTTTCTTTCCTTGGAGTTGAAAAATGCACAAACATTCGGTTGGGACAATGTCGAGCGATATGACCGGCAGTACCACAGTTAAAACAAATTTGCTTATTTTCAGAAGATTTGGTACTGCCTTTAACAGTTTTCATGCTCTTATTGACCTTCCGATCATTTCCACAAGTGCAGGTGCATAATTCAAGTTATGTGATAGGCGTGGATGAAGTGGAAGTGCTTGTGACAGATTCAGATTTAATAGAATTCTCAAAAATAATACCACAATCATAAGAAGTTTTAAAGTTTGACACCACATTATCACCAAGCCAAATATCAGCCTTAACATCTAAAACAATTTCATCGTCTTTTGAAAAAGCAACGCCAAATTTCGACACACATTTATTATCAGATTCAGTTCTTCCATTTCCCTTCTTTTCTTGGCTTACTGATGAATCTGCATCGGAAGTAGAAACGTTAGTATATAAATTCCTAGCACTACAGTCTGTTGCCTGCTCAACAGTTGATTTACCATAAACCATAAATGGTTCACGATCAATCACAACTTGAGTCAATGGAGAAGCAGTATAATTGTGATTGAAAGGGGGGGACACTCTCATAACCTATTCCTACCTGTTTCTGGTCCTTACATCTCATTTGGTGTTCAACTATTGATGCAACTTTTTCACTCGACACATCGTATTTTTTAAAGTGAAATTCAGCATTTGCAAAACGTGTCTTCAATGTGTCGAGCTCAACAATTACAGCATCAAATTCTATTTTAAGATATCTATAATAAACACACTTGTTACTATAATCTGACTGCAATTTCTTATAATCATTTGTTTTGGCCTCTAATTGGTCTTTTAATGGTTTTGGGCCTTTTCTTAATTGGTATCCCTCATATTTAAGTTCCTCAATTTCTCTTCGCATTAAATCAGCTTGTTCACGCAAAAAAATTATAGTCTTAATGAAATTAGGAGAACAAGAAACTTCACTAACCTCAGAATTTTCAGGCTCTGGTGAATTCTGAACCATGAATGTAAACTAAAGATTCAACATCTCCTCCTTTGGATCTATGTCAGCTTCTCCTTGGGCTCTGTCGATGATTTGAGCAAGATGCACATTTTTAGGTCCTGAGATGTTCAAGGCTTGAATTTGATCATCCTAATCAAATGACAGCACCAACATAGCAAGATTTGCAGTTTGATTGCTGGTTGGAGCTCCCGTGTTGCTGTCGGCTGACACCATCGTTCTATCGTGATTTTCTCTTCTTTCAGGCTTTGGGCAGTCTCTAGCAAAGTGGCCAGGTTCATGACAGTTGTAACAACGGAGCTTCGATTTGCTGAATTCCACTGATGGGTTTTATACATAAGAACATACTATGTGCTCATACAAACCCAAATGCTTGGATCTAGGTTTCTTTATTGTACATGAAATTCATCCAAGACTCAAGAAACCTAATCTATCATATGCATTTCGAAATTATCACATAAGAACATATCTAGATCACTAGATGATTACCTATTGTGGAATGGCTTGAATCTTCTTGTCTTTGGAGCTTAGACTCACAAGTGTCACTCCTCTAATGACTTACAAACACCACAAGCAAGAGAATGACTTATGAGAGGGAGGAGGAGCACCAAAAACGACCTAGGGTTCTTCCAAAGGAGTTTCACACGTTTTTTGGGCAATATGGGTCCTTATATAGTGAGGCAATTAGGGTTATCAGCTAGGAAACCCTAATTTGACTACTTAGGCCCTAAGCAACCCATGGACTCCCTTTAGAACAGCCCTTGGACGAATTCATTATGGGCTTCCCATAGAATTCGTCCAACCTATGTTCCAAGGTGATCCATAGCCCAATTGCAACTATCTTATAATTACAATTACAGTCCCCTAAGTTTATATAATGTCTTTTAGTCACAAAACTAACTATCAATTAATTCTTGACTAATATTATTAAACAATATGATTTCTCCTTTAATATATTATTCATATAATATATTAATACATCATAATTAATCCTCTTTCTCCATAAATCATCCTATCAAGTTGCTTTGGTGAAGGCAACCCAAAAGGACCATGCACAACCGGGTCAAGTACATACCAAATATAGTTACGAGCTTAGACACTAATCAAACACTTTCTTCTATGCATTCATTCCCCAGTTGTTCTTCCCCATCTTATTGGATAACTATTTTTCACGGAATACCGCCATAGCAATTTGCCAGGTTATATCCATTTCCTCCACATCTTCAGGGTGGATCTGATCCAAGTCAGCAAAGGACAACTGAGGTGGTAGTTCACCTGCCACAAAAGAATTATAGTAGTTAACCAAACAAGTTGCAAGGGCCAAGTTCTCTTCATTTCCTTTGGAAACAGGAATATTAGCAGGAGCTGGAACATTTGTCTTTGAAGAAGAAGAAACTTGAGGATATGGTTGAGAAGCAGCAAATGAAGGTTGAGTAGAAAAAGATGACTGAGAAGGAACATATGATGACTGAGGAGTAGCAAAGGGTGGAACTTGAGGGTTGGTGAAAGATGAGAAAGCATTGTTTGACTGAATTCCAAGATTTGCAGAAGAATAGGAATTAATGTGGTTGATCTCTCTTTGTTTGACATCCAGATCACAAGCTTTAATGATGGTCATGATTTCAGCCAAACTAAGTCGATTAAGGTCTTTAGTTTTCTTGATGACAGCGACATTCATATCCCAAGTTTTTGGAAGAGAGTTGAGTAATTTCTTGTTCACTTTTAACCTTGACACGAAGACACCAGCAGAGCTCATTTCAGTAGCGAGTGTGACGAAGCGTTGAAGCCGAGCTTCCAGAGTTTCTCCAAGGACATGATTAAACATGTTGAATTTCTGCCTCAATGTGTCTTGACGGCTATGTTTCATGTCCTCATTTCCTTCATACACCTCTATTAGGGCTTCCTATAGAGCTTTAGTAGATTTGTATTCCCGAAAACCCTGGGCAATTTCAGGTGAAAAAGCCATAGTGAGGGTAGCAAGTGCTCTTTCCTACTGTTCAATCTTGTCGAATTCTTCATCAGGGTATTCTTCAATAGCTTTGTCGACGGTTGTTTTATCTGGAAGTGTGGTGGTGATTCTGATGGGGCCTTTCAAAATACATCTCCAAATTTTGAAATCTTTCATTTTGATGTATTTCTCCATGCGATACTTCCATTTTGGAAACCCCTCAGCAAAAAGCAGATGGGGTATGCGAGTGGTAGTTCCCATTCCAGAGTCAAGTTTTGATGAGAATTTTGCGAATCCATTTTTTTAAATTTTCTGATTTTAGTTTAATTAAATCAAATTATTAAATTTAAGAACCGACAAGTTGAAGAGTTTACGGCTGTAAGCTTGTATACGGCTTGAAGTGTTTACAGCCAGAAGCTATTTACGGCTATACACACGTTTCCGGTCCAGGCAGGTTGCGGTCTATGCAGATTATCTGTTTATGGCCATAAATAGAGTTTATGGTCGTACTCCCTTCAACAGTGTATACCGAAAACTTTCAGAAAAAGGCAAAACACAAGATCTTTTAACTATGAAAACGTAGAATTACGCCTTGAATGGTGAAGAACCTGAAGATCGTTTTAACCGAGAACACGATTGAGATTTGTTTTGACACCGAATGGCTCTGATACCAATTGTAAGTCCCTAAAACTGAGAATCCAAACAGTGATTAAACACATATCAATCAATCAAACAAAGAATGTAGTAGAAGACAAATTAATCCAAGCATGCACACGTTTTATATATCGAATAAACGTTTGATACACCTTGGGGCCGTAAAGTATAGAGACTATCTGATTCGTCAACAACTCTGACACGACACTGACAAGCCCTTTATATAGGGGTAGTTGGTCGTAAACAGGTTTACGGCCGTACACTCATACACAACTGTAAACTCTTACAAAACAGCTAAAACACGACCAAGAATTAATCAAGACTCATACAAATGATTGCCTAGCCCAAACCACAAAATAATGACCTATCATGGCGTTATAACTGTTGTTATACGAAAATTCCGCCAACGGAAGATACGTATCCCAACTCCCCCCAAAATCCAACATGCACGCACGTAGCATATCATCAAGGGTCTGGATAGTCCCCTCACTATGACCATCGGTCTGCAGATGAAATGATGTACTAAAACTGAGACGAGTGCCCAACTCGTCATGAAACCACTTCAAGAATCTGGAAGTAAAACGAGCATCCTTGTCAGAAACCACCGATACTGGCACCCCATGACATTCCACCATCTCCCTAAAATAAACCTCGACCAAATTCTTGGTAGAAATACTCTCCTGAAATGGAATGAAAGGCACTCTCTTGGTCAATTGATCCACGATGACCCCATGCATGGACTTATGGTTATGAATTGGAACCCAATTATTAATTGGGTGTTGTTTTGATGTTGACAGTTCGGGAATCTATCATCCAGCAGCTAGAGTTTTGTCTGCGGGACTTCAGCAGTGTGAGGTGAGTTACCTTCCTGTATGAGTGGGACGAAGGCACCAATGTCGGCCTACTAGTATTTGTCTGTGGTAGAGATGATTATCATTGTGATAATTGTCTAGTATGCCACTATCTGTTGAGTATGTTTATGCTATGTTATTATATGGTAGTGGTATGGGTGAAATAGTCCTCGTAACTGGTTGAAATAAACCAGAGGGTAGGTCGGGCACCTAGATATGCTTGACAATATGTTTATGCTATGTTATTATGTGGTAGTGGTAGGGGGTGAAATAGTCCCCGTAACCAGTTGAAATAAGTCGGAGGGTAGGTCGGGCACCAAAATATGCCTGACAGTATGTTTATGTTATGCTATTATGTGGTAGTGGTAAGGGGTGAAATAGTCCCTATAACCGGTTGAAATAAACCAGAGGGTAGGTCGGGCACCCAAATATACCTGGCAGGGTAGGTCGAGCACCCAGATATGCCTGACAGGGTAGGCCTGACACCCAAATATGTCTGACAGTATGTGATTATGTGGTATGATGGGAGAACTCACTAAGCTTCATGCTTAGGGTTTTCTATTTTGGTTTCAGGTACTTTTTCTTCAAAAGGAAAGGAGTCGACATGATCGTAGCGCATCACACTATGTATTCCGCACATGAGATCTTTGGGATTATACTCTAATGTTGTTTCATTATGACATGTTTTGATTATTGACATATTGGTTTTGATATGGGATGACACTATGGATGTTTTTATACTATCAGTCTTTATAACTTAATTAAAATGAAATTTTTTGACCTTGAATTTTCGGATGTTACAATAGTTGACCTTGGAGTTGTTTTGAGTAAAAAAATTCCAATAAGAAGTATTATGTGAATGTGTAGTCACGTTGATTAACAATCATTGTGATCATAGAGGGTCAATACATAAAAGGGGGAATATCCACTACATCCAAGAAAAGATTAAGGATGGATTTATAGCCGTGAAGTGAATATCCTTCTAATGATTCATTCACAATAGTGATAACCAAAAGAGAACATGATATGCATCTTAAGGGCATTACCATAAGAAATGATGAATAGTTTAGTTGTTAAGTCGATTACCACGAAACATTTATACAACCAATAAATATGTAATTGTATGGTGATTAAGTAATAGGAATTTATTAATATTTGAGCGTATGATACCATAGACAATAGTTTATTATTCTGTTTCATTTTTCATGTTTACTTCTTGAATAATTAACATTCGAATTGCAACAGTCGGTCATACTTCTAGGAGTATGTATTGATTGAAGATTTTCATGAATTGGTTGTAGATTGTCCATAGGGATTAGACATTGCATAAGAATTGTTGTAAGATCCATGAGTACTTGAAAATAGGGATTTTAAGTATTATTTAAACTCACTCTTACAGATTACTTCATGGATTCTATCTCGGTTAATTCTAAGACGATAATATCTACTATTATTAATAGAACAGAGATATATAGTTCATAGTTTACAAATCAGTTATGTATTGGTTTGCTCAAACACATCTCATAACTAGGTGTCATAAAGAGTAATCATATGTATGATTTGGTAAGTAAAATGTATGGTTATATAGTCAAAGTAATTCGTTCCTTTTTCCTTAACAAGAAAAGTGATATCTTTGCTCCCCTCGATGATTTGATGTTAACATTCATGTGCGAGGTCTTATCTGAACTAAATTGATGTGTTCGATTAGTAGTCTGAATCCAGTCATCATAAATCGGAAATCGAAAGACAAAATCTTGAACCATGAGATTGATTTGTATCCATGTCTCATGTCCATACAATATCTTGAAGAACAAAAGAATAATTGATCCCTTATCTAAGGGCCAACGTTTGATTATATAAGAGTTCAGTAGTGGCTTTGGAAATCAAATATTGCTACTTTTTTCAAAGTCTATATTTGAAATTATAGTTGATGACTTGTCCAAGTGGGAGACTGTGGGAATAGGTTTCCAAGGTGATAACTAAATTGGTAGAAGTCAAAACTAAATTGGTATAAATTTATGGAATAATAGTAAAGTCCTTTTTGGGTTGCCCTCATAGATAGAAATGGTGTAGAATGATTTTTGGAGAAAGAGGAAATAATTTGTTAATTTATTATGGTTAATAAATTAATTAGAAATTGTAATATTTAAATTAAGAATTAATCAGAATTAATTAAGAGTTAACTTTGGGTTAATTCGAATTAATTAAAAAGTGCAAGGACTGACCTGTAATTTTTTAATAGTTGAGCGATGGAGAAGTTCCAGAACCCTCCTGGTATGGACGGTTTTGGAGTCCCCTTAAGGGGATTTTGGAAGCCTCCAATTAATATAAGGAAACTAGATATTCATTCATTTGAAATAATATTATTTTATGTTCATATTTGTAGTTATTAGGGATTCCATGCAGCTATATAAAGGGTCCTAAACCCTTTAATTTTCGGTTATATCTCTGTTGGTTAAGCATAGCCGAAAAGTCCCTTCTCCCGCCTCTCTCCAAAAGATCATCTAGTTTCTAGGGTTTGAGTGTGCGCCAGTAGAGGCATCATACTTTTGGTGTTAAGCTTTCTAAAGTTCTATCAGGTAATCAATGATATTGTTTTCTATAACGATATCAAAAGTATGCATCGCTACTTGTAAATTTCGATCAGAGCATAGGGATTTAGTAGTTTCATAGTATGTTGTTATTTATGTGCAAAGACATAGATTATCTAGATTGCATGTATCATTAAGTGTTATAAGTGAATTTTTCCGTGTAAACTTGAAACCTACGAAATCCATTCCTCCTTGGCCCCTATTGATTGAAAAACATCGTTGTCCGAAATCTGTTGGTAATTTTCCAATAATTCATTGGGAAATTTTATTGGTTAGTCAAGACATGGGAACTGTAGGTGTTGGTCAACAACACTATAGATCTGTCTCATTTTCCACTTTTATATCACCTACAAATATATCATCCATAATAAGATCATCCAAATCATCATTAAACTGACAATAATCATCCAAGTGAGGAAAATCTTCATTAATATTGTTAACAAAAGGATCATCCACATTGTTAACAGTAGGGCCATCCATATTGTTAACAAAAGGATCAATTACATTGTTAACAATAAGATCATCTAAAATGTTAACGAATGGATCATCCACATTCTTAACAAGAGGGTTATTCATGTTGTTGACAATAGGATCATCTATATTGTTAACAATATGATATTTCTTGTTATTAAGAAATCAAATGGATTCATGATTAACTATTGGATCCTCACCATTGCTACATATTGTAACCTTATCAGCAATCACTTCGAAATAGTCATGAAGTACATGGCTAATTATGACCAAAATACATAACCTCCTTCTCATTAAGTTTTAGGGATGGCTTTACATAATCATTTAATTGTTCCATCAATACTTTCAAAGTAGTCATGAATTACATGCGAGCCCTTGTCTTCCCATGTTCATTATACACACAAATTACTTTATTATTAGGAACATATTACATAACTAGCTAATTTAAGGACATATATGTAATTCCCAAGAGGTGGGAGGCTATAGTCCAAAGTCGATTCAGGTATAACAAAGTGGTAATACATTCTTATGCCATTTTATACCATACATGTTTACGCATTACGTCTAGCTCATGAATTCAAAAGACACCAATTTCTACAAAATCTATGTAATCGACTATGCCATCAAGGGAATGCCTACTGGGAAACATTGTGAACAATCTACCACTATGAATCCTCACCGTGAAATAGTTATCTATTCCTCCTATATAAACCAAGTACAGCCATGTATAAGACATTGTTTAGAAATCAAGAAGAAGTTTAATAACATGAAATTGAAGTTTTTTTTTCTTTCCGACATAAACATATTGTATAGTTTATTTACATCAATTTATGTCGAGTGAGAGCGAACTTTCCACACGTCAAAACCATTTCTTTTTCGTAAACGGAAGGGATGATCATAATTGACATGAGGGATATTTATGTTAAGTCTAATCTTAATTAATGACATAAACGGTGGTAACAAATAAAAAATAGGGTAAATTACACGGATGGTCCCTGTGGTTTATGGTAACCTGCATCCTTGGTCCGTAACAACTTTTTTTAACTGGTATGGTCCCTTACACTTCATTTTGTTGCGCATTTAGTCCCTACCAGACATAAAAAGACTCTTTTAACCTTGGGTAAATTACACCAATCATCCCTCGTGCACATGCTAGAAAGCGTGTTTAGTCCCTATTTTCAAAAATTAACTCCGACCGTCCCTCGTTTTCTTAAAACTTGCTAACTTCGTCCCTTATATGTGTTTTTGTTGCGAATTTAGTCCACTCCACATTTGAAATGACCATTATGCCCTTGGATATTTATTTTTAGTTAGTTTTAATGATATTTATTATTAGAGTAAATTACACGAATGGTCCCTATGGTTTGAGGTAATTTGCGCGCTTGGTCCTTAACTTATTTTTTTAACTCGGAAAGTCCCTAACGTTTGTTTTTGTTACGCGTTTGGTCCTTACTGTTTGTTTTTGTTACGCGATTGGTCCCTGTCTTATCTAAAAAAACTATTATTTAAATAGAAAAAAATTGTAGGATAGGTAGGGTAAAATGAGGGGGTTGGGGTTGGGGTGTGTTTATTTAAATATTTTAAAAATTCAAGGTCAAAATAGTTTTTTTAGATAAGATAGGGACCAAACGTGTAACAAAAACAAACAGTAGGGACCTTCCGAGTTAAAAAAATAAGTTAGGGACCAAACGCGCAAATTACCCTAAACCATAGGGACCATTCGTGTAATTTACTCTTATTATTAATAATTAAAAAAAACAACTCTCTAATATTTATCTCTCTCATACGCATGAAAATACCACCACCACCTTCGATGTAGTCTCTCTCTCTCTCCATTCTTCTTCAATACAAAACACACACACACAAGAAGCCATCACATTGACTTGAAGAACCTCGATTCACCTTCACGTTGACTTGAAGAAGCCATCAGACAACAAATTGAATCCTCAATGAAGCTATAACCTACATCACAAGGTAAATTAGCCCCCGCCGACTTACACCATCTATGAGGAAGATGAAGTGGTGGTGGACGGAATCCTCCTTGATCTGGTGACGGTGGACATCATGTTTCTTAATCTGATTCCATCAACCGAAATCCTTTTTCTTCTCCTGCAACTCGTTAGTTCCAATTTGTAGGTTTAGGGTTAGTTAGGGTTGATTTGCAGATTTAGGGTTTGATCTTTGAGGTTTGATTTTTCCGATTTGTAGGTTTGGGGTCTCGCCGGATCTGTGTGGAGGAAAGGGTGGGATGGTTCCAGAAATTGAAGTCGAAATCTAAGTCATACATTGGTGACCTTCGTTGTTCTTAAGCAATCGACGAGTTCAGACCATGGATGGCGACTGGAGAGTCCAGATTGGGCAATTTATGTGACATTTATAAAATCACATATTGCAGGGGTAGAAATGGCTCCTGGGATTCACCGGTGGAAATTTTTTGTTAGTTTGAGATACGAATGATCACCGATGATGTATTAATTTTTTGAGAGATTATTTTGGTTGTGGATGTATCGATTTCTTGGTTTAAGGTCTTGAAGAGGATTTGGAGTCGTGGAGTAATGGATTTGATTTATTGAGAGATTATTTTGTTTTTTTAATTTAAAACTGATAAATAAATAAAATAAATGAAAAAAGAAATTATTAAGGGTAAAATGGTCATTTCATGTCAATAGGGACTAAGCATGCAAGAAAAAAACAAACCAGGGACGGTCCGAGTTAATTTTTGAAAATAGGGACTAAACATACTTTTTGGCATGTACATGAGGGACGATTGGTGTAATTTACCCTTTAACCTTATTTATTTCTTTTTAATATTTTTAATATTTATTTTTGTTATTATAATTATATAAAGTAAATGGGGCCACCATCATTAGCTGCCGTAGATACCATCATCTCCTCATCTTCATCATCATCATCATCATCATCTCTGACAGCCATGACCACCATCATATCCGAAAACCACCATCGTCTCGGCAGTCATCATAAAATCTTCTAACCATGGTTATTGCTTCTTCACTTTACACAAGAATATAGGATCAACCAAATGAAAATCAAACTAAATGAAAATCTTGATTCAAAGATCCACGTTCATTACTGTCAACAACCACCACTCATTACTTCAAAATAAAATTCAGTGCTAAAATTAAATCTTAAGCCAAAAATGAAAATCATATCTGAAATCTGAAATCAAACCACATACTTGAAATCAAAACCAATTATGAAATCAAACACTAAAAGGATATCTGAAATAAAAATCAGATTCAAAATCTTGAGAAACCTCAAAATCAAACCCAAATTCTAAATCCACATGTGAATCCCCCTCTAAAATCGATCCAGATCTCGTGTGTTTAAGGCAGATGAAAATATAAAATCTATCATATGAACCCGGTCATGAACGCAGGTCAACTCTAAGCATATTGGATGAAGCAGATATCCAGTAGAACGATTATGTGAGGCGATATTGTGAATGCGTCTGCTAGCTCTTCATCGTTTATGACCTCAGGTGAAGAAGTCGAAGATCTACCTGTGATGAAACCCCCGGTCTAACCGAAGATAATCTTTTTGTCAGAGAAGTTGCAGAAGATGAAGCCAGAGAGAGAAAGAGAGAGAGAGAGAGAGAGAGAGAGAGAGAGAGAGAGAGACCCGCTGGACTATTAGTCGCCGACGGTCTAGGGATCGCAGGTAGATCTTCCGACGATTTTGGATGTGGTTTCCGGTGATGTGGTTTCAAACGCATATGATAGAATGAGAGAGCATACAAGGTTGAGGCATGAGGATAATGTTTCAGAATTTGGGTAGCGTCGGGAAGGGGATGAGCAGTAGGACCCACATGTATTTTTGTTATTTTTTTAATTAGATAATATCACTAAAAAGGTCAAAAGGGTGTAAATGTCATTTTAGGTATGATAAGGACTAAACTAGCAACAAAAACAAACTTAAGGGACGGTCCGAGTTAAAAAAAATTGTTAGGGACCAAGCACGCAGATTACCATAAACCAAAGGTACCATTCGTGTAATTTACCCTAAAAAATACAATATTGCCCTCAGGTGAGGTACATGTGTGCCATAATTAGACAAAAATGAAAAAAAGGACAATTCATGCCATTTTATGAAGGGTTATTGACATAAAAACCCTCAAATTTACACAAAAAAGTCGGTTATGCCCAATGTCCATTTTTTTGTGCATAAATGCCTAATATTTGCACATTTGTTTTCATATTTCCCATTTAACAGGTTAGTAGGTCATCCACTCCTATTAGCCGGTTGCAAAATCTCGTATCAAGAACAAATCCAGGTGGTGGGAGGCTTCTACCTATCAAGTAAAAACATGACTTTAACACCTCACCATCATCATCGATACTTACCTCCCACCATCATCTTCATCAGGTTTTATCAGAAAAAAAATGAAAGGAAAGAAAAAGCAGAATCGCAAACAACCCCTTCTACTATTCATCGTCTTCAACTGTTGCTACTGGATTCATCATACATGCCTGAAATCATATTCCTTTTTGAAGAACCTACCTGGTCCATTAAACAATAATAGGTGGGTCTTGGTGCTAGATTGAATGTATATGTATATTTGAGTTCTGAATTCTTTGAGTTTTGAATTCGATTGAAGAAGGTTTGGTGTGTCTCTAAATCTCAACCCATCAGTCAACGAGAAAAACGCACACAAACACACACACACACACACACACTATGTATTCAATCTGTAATAATAATAAAAAACTAGATTTGTGTTCATCTTAAAAAACCCAAATTTATGTTCATCTTCCAACTAGCCATGGTAACCCAAATTTGTGTTTTAATGGCTGTTTGTGTTCATGTTGCTTTAAACCCAAATTTCAAAATCCAAATCTTCAAGAACATTGGTGATATAAATTGATGTGGAGAAGACCACAACAAACCCAAATCTTTCAAGAAAAAACAATCTGAGATCTGAAATGTTGTTTCCAAAAATCTTGTTTGAGTTTTGAGTTCTTTGAATGTGTATGTATGTGTTTTCCAACAACAAACCTAAATTTTGTTTAAATTCTTCTTGTTTAAGTTTTGAATTTTGTTTCCAAAAATCTCGTTTCAAGAACAAACACATATCTTCAATCTAATTCTTCCGTTTTGGGTTGGGATTTTGTCTCGAAAATCTCGTTTCAAGTGCAAACCCAGATCTTCAATCTGAAATCGATCCACACTAGGTTCTTTAGTTTTGAATCTGAAATCCTTTCCTTGTTTGAGTTGTTCTGAATTCTTGCTTAAATGTGTATGTATGTTTGTTGTGAAATCTTCTTTGAGTTCTAAATTCTTGCTTGAATGTGTGTGTTTCAGTTAAGAAACCATGTATGTTTGAATGGAGAAGATGATGGTGGTGTGTTGAACAATTAGGGTGACCGACTAACAGGTGTGGGGTGAGTTACTAACAAGCCTTTGACCTGATATGAAAACAAATGTGCAAATATTAGGCATTTATGCACAAAAAAAATGGACATCGGGCATAACCGACTTTTTTGTGTAAATTTGAGGGGTTTTATGTCAATAACCCTTTTATGAAACCATATGGTTAGCTTTATGGTCAACAAGGACCATTTATGAAGTAATTCTGAAAGTTATCCTCACCTTGTTACATTTTTGAATGCACAAGGACCATTTATGAAATTGTTTCTTTAAATAATAAAGAGGAGTTTGAACTCCCGAGAGGAGAGGGGAGAGGTGGGGAGGAGAGGGAGATTGTAAAGGTTGAACATAGAAGCAGAACGTCAACGTGTAGGGAGCAGCACGAATCCTGGAGATAAGAGAAAATCTACCCATGCTCCAAACATCAATTCAACAAAAAAACCAAAATTCAATTTTTCTCCAAACTTTATTCCTAAACGCGCATGGATCTTTGTATTATCATTATTATTCAGGCTCCCCTGAATTCATTTTCTGCCTAATTTGTGTTTTCACAAAGCCCTAATCTGATTGGAGTTTCATCGGCCTACATCTCTCATTCGTCGATTCACTTTCATTGATACTTAGATAAGTATCCCCAATTCGTAAGTATCCCCTATCCATGAAAGCTGTACCTAATTTTGTTCGTTATCCTCAAAGTTTGTTCGCAAACCCTAAAACATGCATGTTGTGTGCAAATGCTATTTTGTTGATTGGTTTTAGAGATCTTTGCCTCGATTCTGTAACATTAACAAGAGTCCATCTTTCCCACCATTATAGACGGATCTTGACTTTGTATCATAGTTCCCATTTGAGGATTAAAAACCATGTTATCCATGGCATACGGTAGTTTGGATCCAAATACATTCACATCATGTTATCAATATCATTTTTAGATAGGAATTTGTTACCCCATGATTTTTGTTCTTTTTTTTGAACTTGAAATGAACAGGCTTCCATATAAGCCTCCTGACTCGTTGATCATGGGCGATGGTTCACCCACATCTTCTGCACCTACATCCAAGCTTGAAGCCCAGATACTGGATGCAGTATTACAACGAGAGCTAAAAGGAACTTCCATAATGTCATTTAACAAGATAATCTTAAAATTCCCAAAAATCGATGAGAGCCTAAGAAAATGCAAAGTCATATTCGAACAGTTTGGTATGTACACTAGAACATCAATACCTTGTAAAGTACTATGACAAAAAACTTGTTACTTTTCCCCTGTTGTTTACAGACGAGGATAAAAGTGGTGCAATTGATCTTAAAGAGCTGAAGCATTGCTTCAGTAAGCTTGAAGTGAACTTCACAAACGAAGAAATCAGTGATCTTTTTAAGGCATGTGACTTAAATGATGACATGGGAATAGACTTTCATGAGTTCATTGTCCTTCTTTGCCTTGTCTATCTTTTGAAGGAAGGTGACACTGCTCCAAATGCTGTATCCAACTCTACTTTATATTCCAACTAATTTTAGTGTATTTTGTAATCTCTGAAGGGATATGTTTCTCTTTTGTATTGTTGGTTTCTTGACATTTATAGAAATCACGAATGGGAATCCCGGATCTTGAGGCAACTTTTGAAACATTGGTTGAATCATTTGTGTTCTTGGATAACAACAAAGATGGTTATGTCAGCAAGAATGAAATGATTCATGCAATAGAGGAAAGTGGGCGATCTGATGGGCAAATTGCCATGAAAAGATTTGGTCTCTCTTTCTCTTTCTCTCTCTCTCTCTCTCTTTTCCTTTACACATGTATAAACACATAAATTAGTGTGAGAATTGTTGAATTTGGTTCTTTTGTGTTTACAGAAGAGATGGATTGGGATAAAAATGGAACAGTGAACTTCAAGGAGTTTTTGTTTGCCTTTACAAGTTGGGTTGGGATTGAGGATGATGAAGACTAGTGAACTGAAACATTGTTGGGTGTTCTTTTCCTCCGATTGTGTATGTATTTTCTTTTTTTCTTTGTAGCTTTTGGTTTCCTAAAAATGGAACTTGTTGCATTTTTCTTGTTCATGTCATCTCATTATGTTCTATGTAAATAAAACAGTGTCTTGGATCAATATGCAGTTGTTAGGGAAGTATTCAACAAATATTTTGGTTTATTTGGCTTGTTGTAGCTATGAGAATTGCATTTAAAGGATATGCGAAAGAAGTCTCATCTTTTCCAATGTTTTTATCGGTCTCAAAAAGAAAAAAGATGTTTTACATTGTTGTATTTAGTTTATTGTTGGAAATAAACCAACTTGCAACAGATCAACGGTTTTTATCAAGTGTGATAAAAAAAAACACAGTTATGCGATGTTTTTATTTTAAAAAGGGTTAATGTCATAATGAGACAACAAATAGTTGACTAGTTGAGTTTTGTTCAACGAAGTTGTGTGATGAAGAACGGATATCAAATCAAAAATAACAACAATGAATTCCTGGTTGTATGTTTGATGTTTTGTGTTTGAGTTTGTTCTTTTATTTCATCATCTTGATTGTAACCAACAAAAACGAAACAGTGTAATCAAATCTAAATAATTATATTCGATATTTTTGAGTTTCGTTTAATGATTTAGATTTGTTTTTTCCTTCCTTTGTGTGTATCATCCTAAATTTTGGGTTAGGAGTTGCCCTTTCAGGTGGCGAAATAAAAATTTGGAAATAAAATAAAGTAAATTTAAATAATAAATAAAATAAATAAATCTAAAATTTAGTAAATTAAAATAATAATTATCATGAAAAGTTCAATATATAAAATGAGAATTTAAAAGAAGAATAATTAGACTTTAAAGATAGACAAGTTTGCCACTTGCAAACTTAGTATCTAGTTTGAGTTTAGTCATGGACCAAAGTGTAAATGAATGAGGTTCTAGTATTTAGTAGGTCAAATGGTGTCACTTTTGTAACAGATAAAGTGGGAAGGACCAAAAGTAGCAAGTAAGGAAAGATGAAAGCTAGATAGAGGAAAGGGTTTTGTTTTCACAAAGACGAACTCAACATTAGGGTTTACCCTAATGTTGATTATATATTAATTTATACATGTATATCCCTTGACTAAAGGGATCTTATCTATACTAAAAACCGATCTTTATCATAAAGATACCGGACCTACTATCTATTATATATATATATATATATATATATATATATATATATATATTTGTATAATTACCTAATATACAAAAGATTACATGGAATAGCTATACTAAGCGCTGATGATGATAGGCTTGATACGTTGGCGCTGATGGTGATGTAGACGCTGACGCTGACAGATAACGTATAGAGTATTTGACTCATTAGATCATAAGGTGTGATCTTACAATCTCCCCCTATTTGATGATGTTAAAGCTAATCTTCTTCTTCAGATTCATCAGAAGAATCATTGTAGAACATGTCAGCTTCTTTCAAGATCACAGGCTTAACCCATCTGAATTCATCAATTTGAAGCTTGTCCAATCTTCTACTAAGCTCCAAAGATATCAGCACACGATATCCTCTATCCAATTCAAAATGACTAAGTCCTTCCATGCGAAGATGAAACAAGTGTTAAATGGGAGCAGTAAGAAGATCATCAGTGCGTTGAAAGCACATGTGATTTTGATTGTCAAGATAGAAAATGCCATGCTCCGTTTCTTGAATGAACATGTACTGAACTGGTTCAACACTCGCTGACAGTTCGTTGTCGATTTACCTAGTGCCTTAAGGAAGGAGAAACTTAGTATTCTTGGACTGTCTGGGAGCGCCTGTTCTTCCTGAAGGGGATGGTCTAGATGGACCAGCCGATGACACAAGATTCAACTTCTTGACTTTGTTGAGCAGATGCTGAATTGCCAACTACACCTCCTAAGCATGAATACCTTTGTGTTTGTCAATAATTTCTTGAATTTGCATCCACTCGTTGTAGCCAAATTTGACTAGCTCACGGGTAAATACAACCTCAGTGTATTCATATCCAGTCTTCTTCCTGACCAAGTGAAGCTTCAGTGACTCGAATGGGATCAACCATTGTTGAGCTAGTTCTTGCCTTGAGAGTGAATTGAAGCTTGGAGAAGGAAGAAGGACCTTGGTGGTGCAAGAAGAAGTTATAGATCCAGAGTTAGGGTGACATTTCAGACCATTTAGAGTTAAAAAGCTTATACCTTGGCTGTTAATCATCTAGATCCCCTTTCTAGTATAGATTTGGTCACATTTGGATCATTTCCAAGGTCAATCCGAGCTTTGAGCCATTGAGGACGAAAAGGACTTAAGATCTAAGCATTTCTAAGCTTCAGAAGCTCTGAGGGGGCAACTTTACCCAGCCATGGCTTCATTTCATGACCTAGGCCTTCTTTGAAGCTTAGTTAAAGTGTTCTAGCCTCATAACACCTTGCATACACGTAAAGTTAGCAACTTTACATGCAAAGCTAGCATTAGAAGTCCAAATCTATGAGTTGAAGGTGTTGGAATGGACTGTGATCGACAGAATATAGGTGTCACAAGGTGGGCTCGGCGAGTCAGTTCATGGACTCGGCGAGTCGGGTTTCAAATCCAAACTCTCCTGTTTATGATTCGGATCAGTGGGTGGAGTTAGTAAAGGATTCAACCAGTCTGTGTCCATAATGGACATGAAGATCATGGTACTCGACGAGTTCAAGGAGGAACTCGGCGAGTCCAAGGCAATCTCCTTAGCTTATGAAGATGGACTCGGTGAGTTGTAGAACAACTCGACGAGTCGGTTGAAGATGGTCCCGAATGTTTAGTTGAAGGAGAACCCATCGAGTTGTTGCTAGACTCGACGAGTAGAGTCGAGGTTGTTTTGGTATTTGAGGAGCATGGACTAGACGAGTTAGTAGAACAACTCGGCGAGTCGGGTCAACTGGAAATTTACTTTGGCCGTTGACTTTGACCTTGAGAAGGACCCTGACCAGAGTTGACTTAGTTGACCTCTTGAGGACAGTTAGGCTAAGTGTTTCTACTTTTTGGTATTGGTAGCTCCGGGAGCTAAAGGAGCAGCGGTTCGGAGAGTTGTTAGATAACAGTCAGAGGGTTATCAGTAGTTTCAGCAGTTCGAGGTGAGTTTCCCTTTGTGTGAATGGGTCTACGGCTACAATGTCGGCCCATGTAGTTATGAGTAGGAGGACCCAGGGGTTAGACCTAGGCACCGTTTGCTAGTATGATATTCAAGACCAAGGCCCAATGTCGGGTGTGTGCCCAAGGAATGGTTTACATGATAGAGTATACTTGTTGTCTATGTGATACTTGTTGTGCCTAGTAGGGAGGTGAGTGTGGGAGAGGTCCCGTATCTCACTGTTAGCAGAGTATGGATATGTTTCCATATCTCTTCAGTAGCTGAGCAGGGGAGAGGCCCAAGTTAGGAATGGAGTGAGTGTGGGCTGGGCTCGTATCTCACTATCAGCAGGGGTGTGGACGTGTAACGTCCCAAAATTCAAGACTTAAAATTTCTTTTAATAAAACATTACTTTAAGAAAATTCATCATTTCAAAACATAAACAGAGTATTAGTTTCCAAAATACATGTTCGTTATCAGAGTAAACATTCCCAGGCTTTCTAAACTATGGTGTGTGCCATGCGATCACCCCGAGCTCTACCCTCCGCTACCGGAAGTACCTGAAACCAAAACTGAAAACCGTAAGCACGAAGCTTAGTGAGTTCCCCACCCTACCACATACCATGCGTAACCACATACTGCACATACTGGGCCACGCCCGCTATCCTGGGCCTCGCCCCCTACCTCGGGCCTCGCCCGCTACAACGGCCCCGCCGCTCCAGGCCCCACCTGGCTTCGAGCCCCGCTCGGATACAAATCTGTTTCACTTAGGCCTCGCCTGTCACAGGGCCTCGCCCACTAACATATAATAGCACGTAAACATAACACATCACATCACATAATCTAAACACATACTAACGGATCTTGTCCTAAGGCCTCGCCTATCTCTGGGCCCCGCCCTTGTCCTGCTACTGATGAGTCATGGAACCCCGTCCATACTCCTGCTGATAGTGAGATACGGGCCCAACCCACCCTCACTCCTTCCCTAACTTGGGCCTCGCCCCTGCTCTGCTGCTACTGAGATGTGGAACACCATCCACGCTCTACTATTGGTGAGATACGGGACCTCGCCCACACTCACCTCCCTACCAGGCACATACAAGTATCACACAGACAACAAGTATAAACTATCACATAAACCATTCCTTGGGCACCCGCCCTCTATCATTGGACCTCGTCCCGAATATCATACTAGCATACTGTGCCTAGGGCTAACCCCCGGGTCTTCTACTCATAACTACATGGGTCGGCATTGTGGCGGTAGACCCATTCATACAAAGGGAAACTCACCTGCACTGGCTGAACTGGCTGATGAATCCACTAGCTGCTGCCCGGCAACTCTTTGAACTCCTGCTCCACTCGCTCCCCGAGCTACCAATGTCAAAGCAACACTGAGTCTAACTGACCCCCGAAAGACAACCAAGTCAACTCTGGTCAAGGTCAAAGTCGTGGTCAAAGTCAACCTTCCAGGTCAACCCTACTCGCCGAGTCACCCTATTAACTCGCTGAGTTCATATGTTCAGAGTCCTTTCGATTCGCGACTCGACTCGCCGAGTCAGTCCATGACTCGCCGAGTCCAACGATTTCTGAGTCCTGACCTGTTCAACTCGCTGAGTCTCCACCCGACTCACTGATTCGAGTCTCAACTCGAAGGGTTTGGGGCTTCGCGACCTGACTCGCCGTGTAACGACCCGTTCCCGGTATGTTAATTTTGCAAGAGGGACTCGGCGAGTTCATAGCCTGACTCGCCGAGTAGGGTCGCGGCTGCGAGCACGCGTGAGCCGGGGACTCGGCGAGTCCATATCCTGGACTCGGCGAGTCCACCCGTCTGGGTGAAACCCTAAACCCCCGGGTTGCCCACTATTTAAGTCACATTATAGCCCCATTCTCGCCTCCCTCACCCTGAGAACACTGTGAGAAAGAACCCTAATCCTCCATTGTGTGAGCTAAGTGTTTTGTGCCATTTTGTGAAGGTTTGAAGAAGGAGAAGAAGCAAGGAGCAAGGAGAAGAGGTGTAGTGCAAAGATCCTAGGGCAAATCTGAGTTATTTGAGGTATTTTCGGATTTTCCCTCTTGTTATATGCTTTGAACCTCCATTAGAGCCCTCCTAGGATCTAATTGATGCTTGTTCCAAGCCTTATGTTTGCAAGGATGCTTTAATAAGTCGAGATATCTATAGATCTGAATGATTGGGTGTTGTAGAGCCCAGATCTACTGCCTTTTTGGAGTTACTTTGCATATTAATCATAGATCTACCCATTTTGTGCATCTTTTAGCCTTATTTCCCTTATTCATGAGGTTGTACACGTAAAGTTGGAAACTTTACGTGGTAAATCAACTTATTGGACTCAGATCTATCAATTGTATGTGTTGGATTCAAGCGAAATCGAGTAAAAACCAGTTGCATGGCGGCAACTCGGCGAGTCGGGAAGAACGACTCGGCGAGTTGGGTCGCGAGTCCCCGATTCCTTCATTTTGGTCAGTGTCGAGTGAATCCAGTGAGTTAGAGAGTGGACTCAGCGAGTTGAGAGTAGACTCAGTGATGGAGGGACTCGGCGAGTTGTTCATACAACTCGGCGAGTCCAGGGCAATCTTCTTAGGATCATGAACAACTCGTCGAGTTTGTTCATACGGCTCGGCGAGTCGGGTGAAGATTGTCTGAGTTCTTGGATCAAGAGGGTACTCGTCGAGTCGATGCCACACTCGACGAGTAGCAGCGTGTAGAACTGAGAAGTGAGAGTAGGACTCGGCGAGTTGGGTGGCCCAACTCGGCGAGTCAGCCCAAAGAGAGTTGACTTTGACCAAGGGTAGAAGAGTCATTTTACCCCAAGTGCAGTGTTTAGTATTTGATTGAGTGTGCTTATGGACTTGTAGCCGAGGAGATTCAGGAGCAGCAGCCGTTAGCTTTCCGAGCCACACACTCAGCAGCCAGTTTACGAGGTGAGTTTCCTTCAAGTAGGGACGGGTCTAAGGCCACAATGTCGGCCCGTCCAATTAGTAGTAGTTTCCGGACTTCGGTCTGATGTAGCAGCTAGTATGTTTGATGCCTTCGTGGCTCAGGCAGGATTTATGTGCTATGTTTTATGTGTTACGTGTTATGTGTTCCGGGCTACGGCTCGATGCAGTATGCAGTATATGTGTTCATGCTAGTTGATATGCTATGATATGTTCAGTCAGTTAGTTCCGGACTCCGGTCCGATGCAGGGGACAAGGTCCCAGTCAGTTCCGGACTTCGGTCTGATGCAGTTAGTTCCGGACTTCGGTCCGATGCAGTTAGTTCCGGACTTCGGTCCGATGCAGGGGACAAGGTCCCAGTCAGTTCCGGACTTCGGTCTGATGCAGTTAGTTCCGGACTTCGGTCCGATGCAGTTAGTTCCGGACTTCGGTCCGATGCAGGGGACAAGGTCCCAGTTAGTTCCGGACTTCGGTCCGATGCAGTTAGTTCCGGACTTTGGTCCGATGCAGGGGACAAGGTCCCAGTCAGTTCCGGACTTCGGTCCGATGTAGTTTCCGGGCTTCGGCCCGATGCAGTGGGCAAGGCCCAATATGTGTTAAATGTTATTGTATGGTATGTGGTATTTTGGGGGAGCTCACTAAGCTTCGTGCTTACAGTTTCGGTTTTGGTTTCAGGTACTTCCGCAAGCAAAAGGAAGAGCTCGGGGTGATAGCATCGCACACACCACAGCTTAGCTTTTATCCTGGGGATGGTTTAGTTGTTTTGGATTTGAAGTAGTATGATACAGTTTTTCCGCACAGTATTTTATTATGATTGGGATACATCGCGTATGTTTTTACGTTATGATACTCATATTATGGTCTTGATTATATTGAAAAATGAAAATTTTTGGGTCGTATTTTTGGGTCGTTTCACGCCGAGTCCAAGAACAGACTCGCCGAGTTCAAGGCAATCTTCATCCAACTCGCCGAGTTGTTCATCCAACTCGCCGAGTTCCTACCCAACTTCATCCGAGTTGACGAGCTGTTCATCCCACTCGTCGAGTTTCTCCAAATCTTCATGCTACTCGCCGAGTCCACTCAAAGGACTCACCGAGTCCATTCAGATCTTCATACATGCAGAGGACTTTTGTGTCATGAAGGGACTCCAAACCATAGATCCATACTTCCAAAGCTCAATCCCTACGTAAAGTTGCAAACTTTACGTATAAGTAAAGAGATCTAGGCTCAAAACATACTAGGGTTTGGTTTAAGGACAAAAGGGCTTCACTAACTACTCATCTTCTGATGCTTTATGACATATTGGACAATCCTAACACTAAATCTGAAGTGGCAACAACATATCTAAGCCCCTAAACTCGAATTGGGCCTCAATCAACCATAAAACCCCCAAATCTCATAACAAAATAGATCTAGATGCAAAGAAGGGAAAATGGCAGCTTAATACCTCCAAGATGAACACAAACTGAAGAAGATCTCGGATATACACCTCTCCTTTGAAGCAACCTTCTTGATCTTCAAGTTCCTTTCCACAATTTCCTTCCTAAAAAGCTATATCTCTCAAATGATGGAAGCTCACACGAAATATAGGGTTTACAGGTTCTCTAGGATGATATGGAGGCTGAGGGAGGGACATAACACCCTTTATATAGGATACAACTCCCGAAATTAGGGTTTTCCTCGCACAGACCAGACTCGCCGAGTCTCCTTGGCCGACTCGCCGAGTCGGTCACTTACTCCTCGACCCGGATCCCGCTCGGACTCGCCGAGTTCCTCCTTGGACTCGCCGAGTCACCCCTAAAAATTAGGGTTTTCTTTCCTTTCTTGGCCTTCAAAACTTTGGGTGTTACAACTCTCCCCCACTTAAACTAAACTTCGTCCTCGAAGTTTGCCATGGTCCACCGCCTACGATCTTCTTCCAAAACCCACCAATTATTCCAACACCAGCTGCCTACCTTCGCTGGTCTTCCACCTGGTCATTCTGACTAACATAAACCTCGCCGATAAAACGTCGGGTCAAACCTGACCCTGAACAACTTAGAAACACAACTTACTCAACTGACAATCCTTCTGGTATTCTCCGAGTACTGCACTTGAACTCATAGGGGTTGACCCCTTCTTTCCTTACGCGATTCCCTCGCCTTCCTAAGGCGATGCTCCATATCCAACTTTTTCCTCTGTCACTGTGAAGGTCCTATCCTTCACCAACTCCATCACCCCCGGTATTTCCAGTACGGGTCATCCCCGTCAGTAACCGCTGACACTCTTTTCTCTGTCATAACTTGGTGCCGAGCACCCCTCGATTCAATTAACTGAATTCCACCATACACTGCTTACCCGCAGTACTACTGACTGAAAATTCTGCTATTCCTTGTCTGCCTTCCGTATGAACTAAGACCACCCTGGTCCCTACCAACCTATCAATGTCTGGATTACCGGCTCCCACCGGTAGCTAGTCCCAACACCACCACTAGTCGCTCCCAGCGACTTCCGAAGAAACTTCGACCACCTATAACTGCTCAATATATTCTGCCATTCAGGAACTACAATCCTGGGATCCCCGATCCCCTAACTTGACACTAAGGTCCCTACCAAGTCCCACCTGCGCTGCTAAAACTCACGGGCCTCGCCCACGGGTCCCACCCGCCTCTATCCTTCTAGTCCCACTAGTCTAATTACTCTCGCTCGGGCCTCGCCCACGGGTCTCACCCAACCATATCCTGGAGCGGCCTCTCCCAAGGTCTTACCTCTCTAGGGCTATATAGGCAAACTCCCTATCATTCTCATCCACTACCCATTCCTGATCCCTATCTGATCACTAGGAGATAAGGGCCTCGCCCCAACTCCGCTAACGAAGCTACTAAGGAATGCTACGGCTTACCCGTAGTCTTACATCACCATCCATTGCTGACTGCTAGTGAATGCTACGGCTGCCCCGTAGTCTTACATCACTTTCTACCACTGACTGCTAGTGAATGCTACGACTGCCCCGTAGTCTTACATCACATTCTACCACTGACTGCTACTACAAAAACACCCATGTGCCATTAGCTCTCAAGATCCTCATTCCGACTCCCTCGAGTCCTACGGGCGATCCACAACCTAAATTCCCAACCACGTACTAACCATTACCATCACACACACTAGCTGATGGGGAGTTTCTCAAACTCCCAACCCTGAAATCCTCAATCCATCAAACGCTGAACCACTTCTTTTCCTTTTCGGAGGTCGGACACTCTTTCTGGATCTGCGTGCTCCTACCTTTGCACACTCGGAGGATTCTCCCCCACATCGATCCTGCTTACCCGTTGTTTCTCAATACTCAAAAGAAATCCTTGCTACCATTCCATAATCGATCTGCTGAGGAACCCAAGCTTACCATAGCTAGGGATCTAACCCATCCATTTCTAACACTATACGACTCCGATCTAGCGAGACATACCAAGTCCCTCCCAAGCATGCTACAGTTACTGCATCCTATGTAACCTTCTCCAATAGGGCACATCCCCTCACTACCATTCGAATATCCAAGGTATGCAGATGGCATATAACTCGATCATAATCAACCGCTCAAAAAATAAAATACTCATACTGATAATGATGCAGAACCATAACAATATAATCATGCACAAATAAAAGAACTGAAAACAGAAATCGCATACCTGCAACGTCCGATGATGATCGCGCCTCTAAGGTAGTCATCTGAAGAGCTCTGCCTCCTACCGCAGGTGCCTCTGCATGGCCCTGACGGCCGTCTGTGATCCTCAAAGTTGCAGGGGCAGGTGCCATAATCCATCCTGCTGAAAACAAATTGGGGCACTGGGCCTTCTTGTGGCCCCGCTGGTTGCAGTGAAAACATAATAGGTCTGATCCGTGTGAGGTGGTAACAGTACAATCCCTGCTGAAATGACCAGTCCGACCGCACTTGAAACAGCCAGACTCACCACCGCTACCACTCCTGCACGCGCCCCCGTGCGCCCTGCCACACTTCCTGCACCGGCTGCAGTCCTCATAATCCCTCGACCTCGAATCCGATCCCTTGGGCCTTTTGCCCGAACCTGTAGCTACCTGAACCTCATATGGCTTCCTCTTCCGGATCTGCTCCAAATCAATTTCCCTCTCTCTAGCCCGAGAAATCATATCTTCCAGCGTTTTACAGTTGGATCTACTCACGAACTCCCTGATGTCATCCCTCAACATCTCATGGTATCGGGCCTTCTTCATCTCCTCATCCGCGACATACTGCGGTACAAGAACAGCCCTCTCCCTAAACTTGGCGGTGATCTCCGCCACAGTCTCAGTGGTCTGCGTCAAATCCTGAAACTCCCGTGCCAACTGCTGCACCTCAATAATCGGCAAAAACTCCGCCCTGAACCTGGCCGAGAAATCGCTCCAGGTCATCGCGTCCAACGCGGCATCATCCCCCAAAGCATGACCAATCTCCTCCCACCAATCCCTCGCTCTGTCCTTTAGAAGACAGGAAGCGAGTCTGACCTTGTCCCCCTCAGGGCACCGGATCGTACGGAATGCGTTGGCAACATCAGCCAACCATCTGCTGCTAGCGATGAGGTCCCTAGCCCCATGATAATCTGGTGCCCCGCAAGCCCTGAACTCCCGAAATGTCAAGGTACGCGCTCCCATCAAAGCCATCATCTCAGTACGGAAGGCTCCCAGCCTCTCATCCAAAATCTCCAATATACCCTCCTTGACCGTGCCAAAGATCACAGGAGTCTGACTCAAAATACTGCGCGTAATCTCGGCGGATATCAACTCCCTCATTCTCTCCTCGAGCTGCTCGGCCCCTGAACCCGAGCCTGATCCCTCTCTGGCGCCTGATCCGCCCGCTGGTCTCTCTCGCAACGGCACCATGCTGAAAGTATACCACAACCACTATCAGAATACTCATCACTGATGCGAGACCAAACACACCCTACCAGGTTCCCGGTCTTGTCTCGGCCCTTCCCGAATCGAGTACGGATCCTCTGCTTTCAGTAGTACGGGCCCATACTACCTTCCACATTTATCCGTACTTTCCTCAAGAACTGCCTTGACTCCACCAGGTCCCTTATCCACTACTACTACTCCCAGCACTATCTCATCCTAGGCTTACCCTAGGAAAACCTCTGTCTCAACTCAAACCAGTCCTCAGCTGCTGAAGGTCTCCTTGTGATGCCAATTAGCCATCACCTGGATACCATCACATGTGACGAGGCTCAGATAATCCTTCAAGTAAAAGACTCGTCCCTACAACGGTTGGACTCAAACAAGAGCTGCGCAATAGGACTAAATCCAACACTATGAGATGATTCAACCCTGATCACATGTGACGTGTCGTATCCACTTAATGGCTAACTCTCATCACTCAAAATCCCACAATGCACAAAGCAAGCAGCATTCAGACAAGGGGAAAATCTAACCACAGCATACTCAAGCAATCATACACACATAGCAAAAATCTGAACTAGCATGCAACACAAACTCATAACTCAGGCATAACCTAAACAGGCTATCCTACTACTGTCTAATCAGCACTATCATGCAGCTCAAAGCACATATAACAGGCACATAAGGCATCATCCCTAGATCCTCAGCCCTATTCTAGCATGCTGTTCTACTAACTGATAATCAAATCATAAACTTGTATGGGTATTTTGGGGTACTTACTTGAGTTCGGCTGATTGCATGCACCACACCCTTTTCCTCTTTCCAAAGTTCTTTTCTTTTTGAATTATTTTTGCCTTTCTAAAATTGTTTTCTTTCCCAAAACTCTCTTTTTACAAAACTGTCTTTTCATTTTGAAAACTTCTATACCAATTCCTCAGTTTGAGTTCAGACACACCCGAGAGCATGTCCGAATCCCTCAAACCAAGGCTCTGATACCAACTTGTAACGTCCCAAAATTCAAGACTAAAAATTTCTTTTAATAAAACATTACTTTAAGAAAATTCATCATTTCAAAACATAAACAGAGTATTAGTTTCCAAAATACATGTTCGTTATCAGAGTAAACATTCCCAGGCTGTCTAAACTATGGTGTGTGCCATGCGATCACACCGAGCTCTACCCTCTGCTACCGGAAGTACCTGAAACCAAAACTGAAAACCGTAAGCACGAAGCTTAGTGAGTTCCCCACCCTACCACATACCATGCGTAACCACATACTGCACATACTGGGCCACGCCCGCTATCCTGGGCCTCGCCCCTACCTTGGGCCTCGCCCGCTACAACGGCCCCGCCTGGCTTCGAGCCCCGCTCGGATACAGATCTATTTCACTTAGGCCTCACCTGTCACAGGGCCTCGCCCACTAACATATAATAGCACGTAAACATATCACATCACATCACATAATCTAAACACATACTAACGGATCTTGTCCTAAGGCCTCGCCTATCTCTGGGCCCCGCCCTTGTCCTGCTACTGATGAGTCATGGAACCCCGTCCATACTCCAGCTGATAGTGAGGTACGGGCCCAGCCCACCCTCACTCCTTCCCTAACTTGGGCCTCGCCCCTGCTCTGCTGCTACTCAGATGTGGAACACCATCCACACTCTACTATTGGTGAGATACGGGACCTCGCCCACACTCACCTCCCTACCAGGCACATACAAGTATCACATAGACAACAAGTATTAACTATCACATAAACCATTCCTTGGGCACCCGCCCTCTATCATTGGACCTCGTCCCGAATATCATACTAGCATACTGTGCCTAGGGCTAACCCCCGAGTCTTCTACTCATAACTACATGGGCCGACATTGTGGCCGTAGACCCATTCATACAAAGGGAAACTCACCTGCAATGGCTGAAATGGCTGATGAACCCACTAGCTGCTGCCCGGCAACTCTTTGAACTCCTGCTCCACTCGCTCCCCGAGCTACCAATGTCAAAGCAACACTGAGTCTAACTGACCCCCGAAAGACAACCAAGTCAACTCTGGTCAAGGTCAAAGTCCTGGTCAAAGTCAACCTTCCAGGTCAACCCTACTCGCCAAGTCACCCTATTGACTCGCCGAGTTCATATGTTCAGAGTCCTTTCGATTCGCGACTCGACTCGCCGAGTCAGTCCATGACTCGCCAAGTCCAACGATTTCCGAGTCCTGACCTGTCCAACTCGCTTAGTCTCCACCCGACTCACTGATTCGAGTCTCAACTCGAAGGGTTTGGGGCTTCGCGACCTGACTCGCCAAGTCCAAGAACAGACTCGCCGAGTTCAAGGCAATCTTTATCCAACTCGCCGAGTTCCTACCCAACTTCATCCGACTCGACGAGTTGTTCATCCCACTCGTCGAGTTTCTCCAAATCTTCATGCTACTCACCGAATCCACTCAAAGGACTCGCCGAGTCCATTCAGATCTTCATACATGCAGAGGACTTTTGTGTCATGCAGGGACTCCAAACCATAGATCCATACTTCCAAAGCTCAATCCCTACGTAAAGTTGCCAACTTTACGTATAACTAAAGAGATCTAGGCTCAAAACATACTAGGGTTTGGTTTAAGGACAAAAGGGCTTCACCAACTACTCATCTTCTGATGCTTTATGACACATTGGACCATCCTAACACTATATCTGAAGTGGCAACAACATATCTAAGCCCCTAAACTCGAATTGGGCCTCAATCAACCATAAAACCCCCAAGTCTCATAACAAAATAGATCTAGATGCAAAGAAGGGAAAATGGCAGCTTAATACCTCCAAGATGAACACAAACTGAAGTAGATCTCGGATATACACCTCTCCTTTGAAGCAACCTTCTTGATCTTCAAGTTCCTTTGCACAATTTCCTTCCTCCAAAGCTATATCTCTCAAATGATGGAAGCTCACACGAAATATAGGGTTTATAGGTTCTCTAGGATGATATGGAGGCTGAGGGAGGGACATAACACCCTTTATATAGGACACAACTCCCGGAATTAGGGTTTTCCTTTCAAAGACCAGACTCGCCGAGTCTCCTTGGCCGACTCGCCGAGTCGGTCACTTACTCCTCGACCCGGATCCCGCTCGGACTCGCTGAGTTCCTCCTTGGACTCGCCGAGTCGTCCCTAAAAATTAGGGTTTTCTTTCCTTTCTTGGCCTTCAAAACTTTAGGTGTTACAGGACGGGGTTCCATGACTCATCAGTAGAAGGGAAGGTGCGGGGCCGAAGACAGGCGAGGCCTTAGTACAGGAATGCAGTAGAGTAGATATAGCTATGTGTTATGCAATATGTTATATGTTTGTATATGTTTAGCGGGTGGGGCCCAAAGACAGGCAGGGCCTAAGAGAAACAGATATGTACACCGAGCAGGGCTTGAAGCCAGGCGGGGCCTGTTGTAGTGGGCGAGGCCCGAGGTAGAGGGCGAGGCCCAGTATTTGCAGTATGCAGTTATGTGTATGGTATGTGGTAGGTTGGGGAACTCATTAAGCTTCGTGCTTACGGTTTTCAATTTTGGTTTCAGGTACTTCCGGTAGCGGAGGGAAGAGCTCGGGATGATCGCATGTCACACACCCTACTTAGTCATCCTGGGATGTTTTGCTCTGATAAAATAAAATAATGTTTTAGATATGATACTCTGAGGTCATATGTTTTGAATGTTTGGTCGTCACTTGTGGTTTATTTATTAAATTAAAAACGAAATTTTTATTCGTGATTTTTGGGTCGTTACAATGATCTTTGAGGAGAGGGCAGGAATATGAATGATGATCCCATGAATTTCAACATAGCTTTCTTCATGATATAATATCAATCCAATCCAACGGGGATAGGGAACATACATTGGCTTCTTGTTCCCAGTGATGCAATCAATTACTTGATCAACAAAAAGTTGTGAAAAATCAAGTCTTTTGTTGTACACAACAGAAAATAAGCTCCTTTGTTCAAAGAGATTTAGTTGATCCAAACTCTCAGTCTTGTGTCCAAGACACTTTCCAATGACCCCAGTTTAATACTTCTATCCTACACCAAAACACCGACGAAGAGTGTATTTGTAAGGATCACGAGCGGCGCCCTTAATATTAAAGTTATACCCTAATCTTTCAAAGACGGATTTACACCTTTCTTCCTATGGAGTTTCAGAGTAACTTTCTAATCGAGGAAGACGGAGAGCATTTCGAAAAGATTCCACATCAATAGTAACCTTATATTGCCAATATTCAATGGTTCCAGTAATAGTTTGAGCATCAACATAAATAGAGCATGAATAGTAAAACTTGCAAACTTGTTTAGGATAGAATGGATATGGGAAGTCGTAGAATGCATATCGAAGAGGACAACTCTTGACGTAGTCGACAAAGTATTTGATTCCTGAGTTTGCGAACTGGTTTGGGATTTCATCAGAGACCACCACATTGTTCGCTTGAATGATGAAGGGAGAGTCAGGGGCATGAGGATCTTTTACGACATTAGTGCTAGGTGCAAACTCGTACATAGGTTTTGACATGGTGACAGCTTGATGAAGATGGTTGATAGAGCCTATTTCGAGAGAGAGAGAGAGAGAGAGAGAGCGAGAGAGAGAGAGAGTCAATTGCTCGAATGGCTTGTAAAAATGCCTAGGACGGACAATTCATAATTTATACCAAAATTTTTCTTCCTTATTACATAATCATTACTGAAGAGATCTTCGCCGTAAAAATCTCGTATCCCAATATAATGATGAATATTTTAGCCATCATCCAAAAAATTACCGTTAAGATAAGAAAGATACATCAGTGAGACACGTTATCAGCGACAATGAACACCGGCGTAAGAAATCAGCAAGTGGCATGGAAAGATTTACTCAGTAAGTTTGGGATGCTTCTTGATAGTGAAGCTTAAACTCAGTGACATAGTATCGCGAGATCTCATCAACATATGGTTTCATAAGCCAACTCTATCACTTTTATTAGAAGAGAAGGGCAAGAGTGGTATGTATTATGCGTGTAATACATTATGGTATGAAACGTACCCATTGGCAAAGAATGTCGAAGTTTTATCGGTCTATAGCTAATACAGTGAATCATTAACTTCTTAATAGAAGAAATATTGGGAAAGAGTGGGTAGCTGCGTGTAATATATCACGGACAATGATATACCCATCGGTAAAGATTTTCTGAATTCTCATTAGCGTCTGGATTCATGTGCTGAATCATAAAATTCTAAAGAAGAATTGTGGAAAGAATGGCTTGATGCATGTAATAAGCTATGTTGTTTTGGCTTAACCATCGACATAGATTTTTTAAGTTCTCATCAGCGTATGGTACATTACACTGAATCATAAAGCTTTAAAGAAGAATAAGAGTGCAAGAAGGGATTGGTGCGTGTGATAGTCTACGGTACATAGACTAACCATCGACACAACATTTCAATTGTTATCAGTGTGTGGTATATCACAATGAATCATAAAGTTTTATTAAGAAGAAATTAAGGAAGGAATGGATTGTTTTAGTCATGCTGAGGTAGAATCAGCGTGAATTATAAACGGTGTTAGCTCATCAATAAGAAGTGGTTTAACTTATGTATTGTCACACCCCCAAAGCGGGTAAAACAGCGGAAATGTCTGGGGGTGGATGACTTTCATGTACAGTATCATAACAACTGAATAATAGAGATCAAAACATTACAACCATCATATTGATAATTTAATATTTACATTGAGTTCGAATCATTGTTTTTTTGACTCCAAAAAAATATGTGACAAAGACATAAGACGTAACAATACTAAGCTCTGTCTTCACAAAACCTTTGTGGGTACCTATCTACTGATTCCCTGAGAATACAAGTGGTTTTGAAAAAGTGTCAACATTTAAGTTGGTGAGTTCATAAGTATCTTGAATGAGAAAGATATGTCTTTGTTCCTTGAAAATGATAGTATGTTCTTCCAGAAAATTCAATATTTTCTTTTAAAGTGAATTATGGTCTTAGGAACCCTAAGACTGAAAATATATATGTATTGATGTGCTCTGAAGTAGCATAATCTAGTTTTATATCTTTATAAAACCATTTGAATGCATGTTTCTAGAAATGTAAACTGTATTGTACTGGAAAATAGTGGGATGAAATTTTATCTAAATAAAATCATTTGAATGTATACTAGCCCCGTAAACCAAATGTTTGATAATACCCCTTGTGAGTTATTATAACCATGTTAATGACCCAATGGCCTGCTACGATATTCTTCAGACGTCGGAATGGTACGACATTTGTCACCCTAGACCTGCCGGTCCAACTGTAGCTAACAGTTTAGGTGTGGGATTGTCAGCCCCGTATAGATCTATAAACAAGTGTCACGCTCTCCCTCCAGGAGACTCTGCTTATAATATAGGGACTTGAGTATGTACTGTGGTAAGTACGGTGAAGGAATGTCTCACAAATCCGCATTAACGATTTACGTGTAGTATAATGAAAAGTCATTTTGTAATGTGGAAGTATTACCCTTCCATAGTAGTTACGTGGTGTAAAATAATTATGCTTTTAAATAATTATTTTTGTATTGTATCCCGAAATGGTAAAATATAGTATATGTCCCATAAACCACACCTATTATAGTTTATAAAAATATTTCATTGTATTGAAGAATCCTTTGTATGTACATTATCATTTTGTTACTATGATAATAAAATGGAATGAAATAATTATATATGTATTTTTTTTATATAATTATACATTTTTGCTCAACGTGTTACAAAAGGTTAAAGTCTTATAAGCTCTATTTATAAATTTTATTATTGTAATCAAGTTTGTACCCCAATATATATATATATATATATATATATATATATATATATATGTATGTATGTATGTATATATTTCTTTGTAAGAATAACATATTTAATGGTTTGTATATTAACACAAGTTTCTTGTGTTTTACTTGTATTCCCCTCTAAAACATAAAAAAATCTTGAAAACTGTAGGGGTATGAACTAACATCGAGTGTGTTCTTGGGTGGATAACGAAGTGACAGGAATGTTCTTCAAGTTAGAACACGTGAAAATAGTTGTATCTATAATTTTTAACACATAATATAATATGTTAATTAGATGAATTGACAATTAAAGTGTTGTATAATACTAGATTATGTAAGGAACATTTACTATAATTCTAAGAATTAGCTTTGAGGAATTGATTTCGTGGGAAAAGTTTGAAGATGTTTTTGGGAATGCTTGATGTTTCTGGGAATTCTTATGAAGATATGGTGATTTTCTTATGAATTTTTGAGAGAAAATGTAAAGGATTGTGAAGGTGTAAATGAGAAATAGGAAGGGGTTTTCGGCCAAGTATAAATATAGGGGTAAAAGATGATGTGACATTTGTGTTGGAATGTGTAATTTATCATATTGGTAAAAGTGCCACCCTATTCAAATTGAAATTTCGGCCTATCCTCACTGAGAACCCTCTTTAGCCACTGAAATCTCGCATGATCTCGGTCTAGAAGGCGATTTGGGTCTAGGGTCTTCGGTTAAGAGTGATCTCGGTCAAGTAGGATTTCGGTCTAGGCTAGTGATTTCGGTCCGAAGGTGTTCTTGGTCTAAAGCAAGATTTTGGTCTTGGTGATTTGGATTCCTAAAACCGAAAACCTCAAAAGCAATATGAACTTTCATGATTTAATTTTAACTATTTGACTTTTGTTTAACTTTGGTTTGACTTTTATTGACCCGAAATAACCGGTTGTTACATGTATCATAGAGTTAAGTTGCAGTCTAGAACTATAATGTTCACCATCAATTCATTTAATATGGTACAAAAATAATAATAAATAATATAATAATACAACAAAAGAGTTAGTCAAACAAGGAAATATTCCAAACAACGATATTTTTGCAGCTTTTTCAGAAGCATGATAAAGGCTCGATCCATCAAATCTTTTGAATTGAATGGCCATAAATGCACTTCCATTTTCCAAGATATCTACTCTTCAAACACTGTCTATAAAAGAGTGCAAACAAGATCAAATATATCAAGAAAGAAACACAATTCATAGTAAACATAGAGAGAGAGAGAGAGAAAGAGAGAGAATGCCTTTAATCGTTGAGAGTTTGCAGATTGATTCCAAGCTTCATGTTCACCAAGAACGAAAAAAGAACATGAACCGGTCTTTGTAACCAACGAGTTAAAGGGATCCAATCTTTGTAACCTTCTAGTTATAAGAGTCACCAAGACAAAACTCGAAGGCTCCACTCATTGTGATCCATAAGGGAAGAGAAGGTGTGACCATTATCTTGTTGAAGACGCCTTTGGATCTCATGTGGGATGGTGTTGTAGTGATAGTTTCAATGGAAATTAGACGTGCTATGTCACCTAACATCACTTCATCCCATTGCAACAAAAATAGGCTCTTCAAGACAGAAGAAATACGTGTCTAGAAGAACATCTATTAGAAACAGTTATCCCTTATCTGGTCTCATCAAAATGAAGCAACATGTCAATCAGCATGAGCATCAGCGTCAGGGAGAGAACAGTTGCTGCTGAACAACAGATGTAGGGTCAGCATCAACTAGCTCTTACAAGGAGGGTGATGCATTCAAGGAATGGCACGTTGGTCTAATCAGTTAAGATCATTGTCGAGATGGAGATGGAAGGTCCTGACACATACAGAGGGAAAGAGAAGAACAAACATTGGCAATGTTAGTAGCAAAATGTACAATGTATACTCCTTTGGTAATTAAAGTTGAAAATAAATTTTGAAGCAAAAGAAATCATAAAAATAAAAATTCTAGCAGCTTATGTTTAGAAATTTAAAAGTAGCAAAGCATAAAGTAAAAATCATAGTGTAGCATTGTCTAAACAAGCAAAATCAAACCATATAAACGTTGTTGTCTCTGAGTGCAATAAACACAATTTTATTTTTTGAACCGAAAACCTTTCCCTCATGGCAATCGAAAAAAACTTTATAACCAGCATCACTAAGTTAACTAATGGAGATGAGATTGCTTTTTAACCCTTTAACATAAAACACCTCCTTCAGCTTGAATGCCCTGCACTAAAAGTTCTAGCTCTAGTGACATCTTCTTCATTGTTGTCACCAAAAACCACCTTGGGACCATATTTCTTCACAAAATCTATTAAGAGGGACTTGAGACCAGTCATGTTTCGAGAGCACCCACTGTCTAAGTACCAAGTATGATCTAAATTCAGACTTGATCCTTGGACAACATGAGAAGTAATCAGCGTCACACATGCCATTAGGGAATCATTGATAAGAGCCATTAGACCATTAACATCCAGTCCCTCATCTTCAGATGTCTCTTCTTCTTCCACCCATTCTTCATGATCCTCTTGTTTTGAAATGAAAGCTTTTGATAGAGAGATGGTTTCCTTATTTATCTGGGCAACCATCTTCTTGTACAAAACTTCATAGTTCTCAGCACTTTAAGCTACTTTCTTTTCTTTGCAATCCCTAGCAAAATGGTCATGGATACCACAGTTAGAATAATTACCTTATTTTTTCTTTTCTAAAGGTGATCTCCTTGTTGAACTACTTCCTTCAAACTGAGCTCTTCGACCCCCCCCGGTTTGATCTGCTTTCTTAATAGTGTTTGACAATAAGAGCAACGCTGGCAACAAGTTCATCAGTGAGATCTTCATCACTCTCTTCACCCTGATCTGAGATATCTAAGTTGCTGATATGCTTCATCACTTCATTTCAAGAAACCATGGCCCCATAATTTTCCTTGCTCAAGTCCTTCATGATGTCTTTATGAAGAGCTTTGATCTCTTTGTAATTTTTTAGATTAACAAACAAGGAGTTTAGATCCATGGAATTGATATCTTCATTATTCTTAAGGACATCAATGTGATGTTCGTAGCTTTTCCCAAGAGAATCTCGGAACATTAGAACCAAGTGAAAGGAATTATTAATAACTCCCAGCCTATGCATATCATTAACATAACAGTTAAACCTATTAAAGGTTTGGGTAAAAGAATCACCTTGTTGAGCAAAGAAATGCTCATATCTCTGATTGAGGTTGTTGATGGTTGTGGCATGAACTTCCACAATGCCTTTATAGGCCACCGTCAATGTATCCATCATCTTTTAGGTTGAGTAGCAATTCTACACAATATGGTACATATGATGGGGAAGAGAGTTTCATATCGCTGCTTTGGCTTTAACATCAAGATTGATCAACCTCTTGTCATCGTTTTCATAGCTAGTCTCTGGTTTTTGCTTCAAGGGACTAACAGGAGCATTGTTGGCCATAGGTTGATACATGGGAACGTGATGACCTTTTTCAACAATTTTGTGCATATCATAGTCCATGGTTTCAAGAACAACCATGGACTTTGTTTTCCGCATTGTGAAATTGTGTTCATCGAAGGAGGAATTTTGTGGAGACCAAAGGATTTGGGATTATTAGAAGTCGACATGATTACTTGAGTGTATCAAAACCTGCTCTGATACCATTTGAAGGTTTGTATCAATCCTATACACTTCAAGTATGAAGAAAAAAAATCAAATTAATCTAAAAAAATAAAGAACAAAAAGCAAATAACACAAGGAGTTCTCTAAATTGTCTTTCACCAAGAAAAGGGGTTGTCGCAAAGACGGTCACCAAGACGAACTCAACATTAGGTTTTACCCTAATTTTGATTATATACTAATATATATAAGTATATCTCTTGATTAAAGGTATTGTATCTTATCTATACTACACAACGATCCTTATCATAAAGATACCGATTTTGCTCTCTCTATTATATATATATATATATATATATATTTGTATCATTATACCTCATATACAAAAGATTGCATGGAATAACTATACTAAACGTCAACGCTGATAGGCTTAATACGCTGGTGCTGATGGTGATGTAGACAATGACGTTGACAGATTGCGTATAGAGTGTTTGAATCATCAGATCATAAGGTGTGACCTTACACATGTTTGTTTATTTTTCATGTGTGGATCTTTGGATGTTAGTAAATTGTTGAGAGTCAAGAGACTCAGGGACCAGTTGGTTTGGATCATATGGGTAGTAAAAGTTTTTTTGGTTGATGTATTGGTTGTGCATCGAAAATTGCTTAATGAATGTTTCGCAATGGTGGACCTCGTTTGATTGCAGGTTGTTTATTCGAAGCTTGGTTACCAATGTTGGGTATCGGTTATGGAACCTCAATAAGGAAGTTCATTGTGAATGTATTGAGTGATTTGTCAAGAGGGGGTACACTTGAGTTAATCGGGGATTTGGATACAACGTGAGAGTTTTTGGATTGTCCGTCTTTGCTCGTAGGAGCAGTGGGTTTGTAATGACGTGTCAAGCAGTCAAGGGTGTATTTAAGGTTTTGGTACAATTTCTGGATTTGGAATTGGTTGAAATTCATGATTTCTGTCTTTTGAGTATTCTTTCTACATGTTTTGGTGGTGTTCCTAGTCATGGACTAAGGATAAGTATGACGATCGGATGATCATAAGTCTTAGGGTATGTTTTCTGAAGTTTAAACTGATGAGTTCCCAGTTTCATGAAGTACATTTGTGAAGTTAGTTTGTGGTTATAGTTTGGAGAGTTTCTGGTTTTAGCGGTTTTCACTAAAAGTTGGGTCTTATAGAGCAACATCTTGTTTTGCGGTACTTTCACTTTTGACCCTTATATTGAGATTTATTACATTTTGGTCCTTATAATGTAATATTTGTGGCTAGGAGGGGCTATTATTGCCACTTTTGGAATGGTGGGGCGTAGCCACGTATGTTGGGCGTACGTATGCATACACTAGGTGTACGAGGTGAAGTTCCAAACCTTAATATTTAGGGTTTGGAACCTATTTATTCTTCATTAACTCTCAAACCTTAAAACATCCAAAAATATGGTCCCAAAAATTTCAATTTAATAATAAATAAAATTGTATTTTTCCCCATAACATCCAAACATTTGAATAAAACCAATGTATCAATTTCTCATAAATCAGAGTAAAACATCATAGCAAAATCTCAATGGTGTGTGCAATGTAGTCATCTTGAGCTCTTTCCTTTACAATCGGAAGTACCTGAAACATAAACTAGAAACCGTAAGCATAAAGCTTAGTGAGTTCCCCCAAAATACCACATAGTAACATACAATAAATAGATAATGGGCCCCGCCCGACATCATGCCCCGCCAGGCATCGAGCTAAGCTTGGTAAAATGGGCCCCGACCAACATACAATAACATATATCAAATAAACACATACACATGCAATAATCATAGAGATACATACCATACAAATATCCATTAGGCCCCACCCGACATCAGGCCTTAGCCCGGAAAACATATAAACACAAGCACATGCAAGAGTCACAAAGACAACTAGCATAATAACAATATAACATAAACATGGGACGGCATTGATGCCTTCGACCCGCTAAACCCGGTAAGGAAACTCACCTCGAATATAGAAACGTAGCTGAATGGATCCTGACTCCAAATATCGACTCTACTCAACCCCGAAACATAAAAGATGTCCTTAAGTTTAGCACAAAAAGCCCAGAAGCCCCTTATAGGTCAAACTTGTTCAAAGACTAAAGTCAAAGTCAAAGTCAACAATCTAAGTTGACCCAACTCACCAAGTTCATCCATTTACTCGCCGAGTTTATCCATCAGTCTGAAAAGTCGAGAGAAACCGATCCAACTCACCGAGTTCCTCCTTGAACTCGTCGAGTTGGCCACAAATTCAACATTTTAATCCATTAAGCCATCCTTAAAGAAACTAGAGCTTCATGACCCAGATCTTTACTGAAATGGCCTTAAGAAGGGTAAATTTTCCAACTTTACCCCTAAGAACCACCAAAATGGGTCCAAAACCCAAACCCTAAGCTTAAAAGGGTAAGAACTTAATCATTAAGCACTAAATCACCAAAGGTATAACCCCAAACTATAGATCTGTCCCTAAAAGTTGAAAGATAATGTAAAGTTTCCAACTTTACCTTCAAGCATGCAAAGAAGAAGCTCAAATGCTTAAAAGAAGCCATAAAATAGACTTAATGGGTGCATAGAGCCCTTAAGACCATAAATTTGGGACATTTATGCCAAAAGAGCTCATAGGGATCGTAGATCTGAAAGAATAGCACTTGGCAAGTCCTACACCCCCATCAACCACCTAAACATGGCCAAAAGCATAAAAACTAACCCAAAAATAGATCTAAGCCAAAACTAAGCAAGGTTAGAACTTTATACCCCAAATGTGATGGAAATGGAGCAGAGAATCAAGATCCAAGAGCTCCTTCTTGAACCACCACCTTGCACCAAGATTTTCTTCCTTCAAAGAGCTTTAAACACACCAAAACACACTCACAAAGAACTCACAACACTAAAAGGGGACTCTAGGGTTTTGAGATTAGGGTTAAGGGATATGGAGAATGGAAATGAGGCCAACACCTGGGACTTAAGGCGTTTAAATAGGGTGCAAAACCCGAAAATTAAGGTTTCCTCTCCTGCTGCCAACTCACCGAGTAAAGGCACCTCAACTCGTCGAGTTGACTCATAAAATTCCACGGCTAAAACAACTTCAACACATCGAGTTGAGGCTCCCAACTCAACGAGTCCTCTAGGAAAAATGCAATAATTTGTAATAAAAACATACCAGAAACAAGGCATTACAATTCTCCTCCACTTGAATCAGACTTCATCCTCGAAGTTCGTTGTCTCGAACAATCCTGGATAGTGCTCCCTCATCTCCTACTCAGGCTCCCAAGTCTACTCTGATCCGTTGCGATGCATCCATTGCACCTTCACTAGCTCCACAACCTTGTTCCTCAAGGTTTTCATCTTCCAATCTAATATTGCCACTGGTTTCTCAACATAATTTGGCGATCATCCTCCTGAATATCCTCCAAGGGTACAACTTCGGAATCATCCACCAAACACTTCCGCAGCTGATTGACATGGATTGTGTTGTGAATCTGGCTGAGCTCGGCTAGAAGATCTAGACGGTACGCAACCCGCCCACCCGAGACAAAACCCTGAAGGGACCGATATATCTGGGGCCCATCTTTTCCCGCTTCCTGAACCGGATGACACTTTTCCAAGGTGACACCTTCAACAGAACCAAATTTCCCACCTGGAACTCCAAGTCTGACCGGCGCTTGTTGGCATAGCTCTTCTGCCGACTCTGAGCTGTTTGAAGCCTGCTCCGAACCTGCTGAATCATCTCGGTAGTCTTGAGTACCACCTCAATACTCCCCATACCTCGCTAACCGACCTCGCCCCAACAAATCAGGGTCCTACATTTACTCCCATAGAGCATCTCTAAAGGAGGTCGATCAATGCTAGCGTGATAGCTTTTGTTATATGAAAATTCCGCTAACGGAAGATACGTATCCCAACTCCCACTAAAATCTAATACACACGCATGCAGCATATCCTCAACTGTCTGAATCATCTGCTCACTCTACCCATCAGTCTGAGGATAAAAAGTTGTACCGAAATGAAGAAGAGTACCTATCTTGTCATGAAACGGTTGAGTTTTGAGCATTCTAACACTCCTAAGTGTACATGCAGCCCTAAATACCTTGGATCTATGTTTTCTCTATTATACATACAAATATGAACATCCAAGGTATTATCCTAATCTAGCATACAAAACAATGAATATAACAAGATAGAATACATACCTCTTTGATGTAGAATGTCTTCATGAAGCTTGAGTGCCAAGTGCCTCAAGTGTGACACCTCAAATGGTTCACACAACACCAAATACACTTGGAATAACTTGAGAGATTTCTACACTTCATGAAAATCGGCCAGCCCTTATTTTACTCTCTCTAGTGGCCGATTTTGGTCAAGAATAAGATGCATATATAGTTAGGGTTACACCATGTAAACCCTAATTAACATGGCCTTTCATTTCCATGATCCATGGGTACAAAAACACCATGGAGCATCCATGGAGCATCATATGGGTTTTAGCCCAACTAGATAATCCATGGAGCATTAGCCCACTATATAAGTATGGATGATTTACACAATCAACCCATATATTTAATTAGTCTTCTTTTGATCACTTAATTAATCCTAGATTAATTCTTGATCAATACTAATTAAATAATCTTATTATTATATTAGAACTTATAATATATTAACCAACCATAAGTGTTATTTCTCTCATTATAGTCTATCCAAATGCATGATGCCATGCAACCCAAATGGACCATGCTGGGTCGGGTCAAGTCTTACCAATTATAGTTATGGACTTAGACATTAATCCAACAGAAACCGCTTCCAAAAATTAGAAGTAAAGCGAACGTCCATGTTTGAAACTACTGATACCGGCACCCCATGACGTGCCACCACCTCCCGAACATAAATCTCGGCTAGCTTCTCTGTGGAAATACTCTCCTAGATCGGAATAAAATGCACGCACTTGGTCAATCGATCCATAATGACCCAAATAGAATCCACTCTGTGCGTTGTCCTAGGAAGCTTCGTGATAAAATCCATTATGATGTCTTCCCATTTCCATACGGGAATCTCCGACGGCTGCATCTTGCTGTGAGGTCTTTGAGCACTACTCCACAAACCATGCTATATCCCACTTCATGTAGATCCACCAGTAATCAAGGCGAAGATCCCTATACATCTTCGTTGCCCTGGGATGAATGGAGAATCTCGACTTGTGAGCCTCTTCCATCAGAACTTGGCCCACCTCACCCCAATACATAACCCATATCCTCTGATGCAAGGTCAACAGTCCATGGCTATCATAATCGAAGGAAGCCACCTGACCCACTATCCGCTTACACTTATGATGCTCTTCTTTCGTAGCCACAACCTGAGCCTCCCGAATCCGTTCCAGCAACAAAGTAATCACTATCATCCATACGCATATATCATGAATTAGAGCATCCACTGCCTTGCGGCTGAGAGCATCGGCCAGCACATTAGCCTTCTCTGGGTGGTATAGGATCTCACAATCATAATCCTTCACTACACCAACGACGCTGCCTCATATTCAGATTCGGTTGATCCATCAAATACCTCAAGCTCTTATGGTCCGTGTAAATAGTACAACGAACCCCATAGAAGTAATGACACCGAATCTTGAGGGGGAAAACTACAGCCCCCAGCTCCAAATCATGCGTTGGATAATTTGCCTCAGGAGGCTTTAGCTGCCTCAAAGCGTATACGATCACACGACCCCACTGCATCAAAACTGCACCCAAACCCGTGATCGATGCATCACAATAGACCACAAAATCATCGACACCCTCTGGCAAGATCAGAATCGGCGCCTCACACAGCTGTTGTCTAAGAGTCTCGAAAGCTGCCTGCTGCTCAGGCCCCCAACAAAATGTCACCGACTTCTTAGTCAATCGGTTCAATGGAACAACAATCTTGGAAAATCCTGGATGAATCTCCGATAATACATAGCCAAACCAAGAAAACTCTGTATCTCAGATGGAGACCTCAGAACCTCCCACTGTATCACAGCCTCGACCTTGGCTGGATCAACCAGAATACCCTTCTGATTGACAAGGTGCCCTAAGAACTGCACCTCGGGCAACCAGAACTCACACTCGGAGAACTTTGCGAAAAGTCTCTCCCTCTTCAATGTCTTGAGCATCTCCCTCAAGTGCTCCTCGTGCTGCTCCTGCGTCTTGGAATAGACCAAGATATCATCAATAAAGACTATCATATACCGATCCATCATCGATCTGCACACGTGGTTCATGAGATTCATGAACACGGAAGGAGAATTAGTGAGCCCAAATGGCATCACCATAAACTCATAATGGCCATAGCGAGTCCGGAAAGATGTCTTTTGCACATCCTCGTCCCTGACCCGCATTTGATGATAACCTGATAGCAGATCGATCTGTGAGAACCAAGACGCACCCGAAATAAAATCAATCCTAAACTCCACCTGCCTCTCTAGAGGTAACCCAGGAAAATCTTGTGGAAATACGTCTGGATACTCCCGCACAATCGGCACATTATCCAAGGTCGCCTTACCCAAATCCCGAGTATTCATGACATAATAGACAAATCCCAAACATCCTTGATGAAGATAATGTCTGGCTCTCGCTGTTGAACACATAACTGGCCCATGTTACGGTCTCTCACCCTAGATCACCAACTCTACCCCACTTGGGGTCCGAACTCGCACTAGCTGTTGCTCTTAATCAATCACCGCCCTATTAAGGCTCCACCAATCGATGTCCACGATGACCTTGTTCCCATGCAAAGGAATGGGAACCAGATCAACCGGATCCCACTAGCTTTGACATGTACTTATAAATCAACTGACTTTGTTACCAAAGTTTAGATTTCTGATACTAGATTGTTTTGATAAAACTTTATCAAAATCATACACCTTCCCTTAGATAGGTCATAGGTGTGTCTAAACAATTATGAAGAGGGATGCCATAATCATAATGGTTAGACCTTTTTGCCACTTCTCACAAGTCCAGGTTAGTGTGCCGGTAAACCACACACGCTCCACTAACGACTTTGAGAATGCAAATATTACAATTGCTATCTAGCTAAAATCTACTTAGTGAAAGTGTTTCCTCACCATCATTTTCATGAATCGGAGAGAAACCTTATGACACTTAGATTTAATAGTGTATGTGTTCTTATCCATGTGAATTGTCAAAACCATAGTAACAAGACAAGGATAATGACAAATCCAAACTCATATGGACTGAACTCAATCTTAATTTCTTGCCATCTGGCAGCTCAAGGGTCTGCCATTGCTTCCAAGTTGTTGTGCAACAAATTGAGAACTCTAAGAACTCATATGCAAAGCCAACTTTAACTGGAATGGGCACATAATATGTCAACACGATAGGTTATAAACCTCAAGTCATGTGCTAGTGAAGAGCTTCAGGTTTTATTCTTGATTAGTTCTTGAGGCTTTCAAGACCTTTAAGACTCCCACTGTCCTCTTAACCTATAAGACTCCCTTGTCAAACATCCAAGAGATAGTGCGGATTCTAATCAAGACAAACACTTCACACAATTGGCCTTAGTTGGTCTTTGTTTTATCCAAAACATCACAACTTACCAATTTCAAATGTACAAGAGTAGAAAACTTTTACTCTTACATTTGACAAGTGTTTTAAACCTTCTTTAAGACATTTCACTCAAGTTACAATCTTGGAGTATGACTCTAAGACTTATATTGGAACGAAGTATGACTCATCTTTTTGATTTAACCATTTCAACAATTCAAGGTTCCTCTTCTTAGTCATAAGAATGCACTAAGATTCCCTTAGAGAAATAATTGTGCTATGGTTTCTTAATCATTAAGATGATCACAAAACTGATACTAAAGTACTCTCCTATCTTTTCAGATTTGAGAAACTTTTATCTTTCTGCCTAAGTTGATTCTTCTTATTCGTTCTGTCTTACATTGGAACCTTTTCCAATGTCTCAGAATTACACTTAAGCTTGTAAGTATAACCATATTTACTGAGCTTTAGTAAATTATGACGAATAATCTTATCGATCTTTTGTGGTGGACTTGAGCAGTGCACAAGAATGTGTACTCGATCCCTTAGTCCGTTACTTGACTCACACATCCATGTGAACAAGTAATTAGTCTTAATTTTTCCAATGCTCGAAAGTTCTCATTCATCATGCTATACATCTTGTGTGATTCCAAGTTCCGGTCCAATTGAAACTTGGGTGATAAGGATCTTTCCTTATTTGGTAAATTTAGACATTACCACAAATGAAAGAATCAATTTCATATTTCCACTCTTGCTATTAATGGAATCATATAAGCAACAATTTTTTTCCTCAAATGTTATTGTAAGGATATTTTAAAATAAATAAAAACAAAAATTTCCTTTTATTTTAAAACTTTGCGGAAAAACTATCCTTACAGTGCAAAAGCACATGAAAACTTTGTTGTTATCTATTCCTAAACAATATATCATAACTCCAAAGAAGTAGCTCAAGAATCCGATTTTCAAACTATGCGATAGAAATCCATCTATGCGATCAGATTCAACATATTCTTTCTTTAAGTTTCTTTACTTTTATTTGATTCTTAAAACATCACCATGTGACCCAGTCACATCATGGATCAAGAATCTTAGAAAAGAAACTTAGTAGAGTTAGATAGTGGACTTTACCTGAAGTAGAGTCAAACTTATTGACTTTAACATCCTTAGGTAAATTTGGCAGCTTCGCAACCAATGCTTCTTTCTTTGGCAATATATAAACATATGGACCCTTTTAAAATGGGACTATCTCAGACTTAGCTTTTCTCTTTACCATTTGGTCAACCTAGTTGACTATGGTCAATCTCTTTCTTTGGGAAGAGAATGCTTTTTCTGGATTTCCAGTGTCACCATTGTCAATGTCCATAAAGTTTTAGGAAGTTGATCTTAGCAAATAGATAAGATTATTAAGGTTCTTGTCATAGTCTATTTCATAGGTGTTCCAAAAGAACTCACTATGTGACTTAGAAATTAGTTGAACCACCAACTTTCTCAAGACTTTGACACCCAACTCTCCCGGCTTGTCAATATGTGACTACATATCCAAGATGTGATCACACCTAGACCTTGCCTTGCCAATAAAGCTTGAGTGACCTTGAACTTTTCAAGAACTTGTGGGTTATGGAGAATAATTGGAGGAGGTGAAAGAAGTATGATTTCCAAAGGACATCATCTTCATTTAGGAAAGCTTGTTTCAAGAGATTTGGGAAGATCACAGATGTCTAAACCAGACATCTTTTGGGAGATATTCAAGATAGTTGATCTAAAGTCCTTAATATGACACCCAATATGAAATATTAAGTCTAGGACCCAACAAACTATTTTATAACTTAGAAGAGGTATGCCATAATCCAAGCTATAAAATATTTGAAGGTAGGTGAATAACGATTCACCAATTTCCACCAAGATAAACGAAATGTATTAGTAGGTTTTAATTGGATTTGAAACTCCTAGATCTTTTGAGATTCATTGAACTGTTCAATGACATGTTTCAATCTCAAGTGTGCCCTTCAGGTTTTGTGACTGGGATGCCGAGGATCACAAAACAAGGTGTGAAGTAACCATGTGAATTATTTGGTACCCTTAAGTGTTTACCCCTCAATCGATGTGTCGGTTAACCACACACGCTCCATCGATACTATGATAAACATTAAGTTACCCTTCGCCTACCTTGTTAAATACGAGTTAGTGTGTCGGTTAACCACACACGCTCCACTAACCGACTTAAACAAAGTGCAAAGTGTAATTTCATGGATTAGCACCTTATTCACATTTTCCTAAGTAACTAAGATTGGGTATTATTAAGAGTTTAGTTACTTAGTATTTATCAGTAATACTTTTAATGAAAGGATAATTCTAGTCCTTGTCCTACCCGTTCGGCTAACGACCCTCCACCGGTCAAGGAAGCGGTGGGTGAGAGTGGACACCCATTAAACTGCCATTTTATAGGCAGTAACCTTATACCCCCTTATAGACCGGCTTCGTGAATGAGGCCTACTAACGGTAAGACTTTACTCTTATACATATATATATATATATATATATATTATTAACTTATAATATTATAAAGTATAAGGGTTGAATTTTAACTTTTAAAATTCTAAGGGCTAACTTGGAATTAAAGTATTCATAAGTGAAAACTTTTCAAATTCCAAAACTTGAGGGCAAGTTTTGAAACTATTCAAAACTAATTAATTACATAACTTATGTGTTTAAAGTAGTTTTAATCCAAAAACTCTTCAAGTTCCATAACTTGAGGACAAGTTATGGAAGACTTTAAACTAGAAAAATAATTAACTTTTCTTTATTTTATAACTTATGGAATTAATTAAGGTTACACTTTTTTTTTATTATTTAATGAAGAGACTCTTGGTCCTCCATAACTTGAGGACAAGTTATGGAGTCATAAAACCATTTAATTAGAACTAGACTCTTCATTTTGTAACCTTTGCCAACTTTTATGAGTTTTATGAAACTTAAATGTGACTTTTCATATAACTTGAGGACAAGTTACAAAAACACATTTTAGAATCAACTCTTAGATTAATTTGGATTGAAAACAACTATTTCACTCAACTTTTCTATTAATCTAAGCAACTCATAAGAACAAGATAATTTAAATCAAACTTTTTCATGTAATTAGTCTAAGCCTTAAACTAATACAAAACATGAATCTATTGACAATTATCTTTGAAATTGGATTAGCATGAACATTACCACATCAAAAAACAAGTTTATAAATCCGAAAACATCATAGGGTAATGTTCCTAGTCCAATTCCAACCAAAAAAGTCGAATTTATGATGTCTGGGGGTCCAACTCGTCAAGTGCACGAACCAACTCGGCGAGTTGGATGCATTTTGCCTTGGACTCGGCGAGTCTGCTGGGCAGACAGCATCCCGACTTGATTTTTCAGCTATTTTTGCAAGTATAACAAGAAAACAAGCCTAGTCTCTGATACCACTGTTGGGTTTTGAGCATTCTAACACTCCTAAGTGTACATGCAACCCTAAATACCTTGGATCTATGTTTTCTCTATTATACATACAAATATGAACATCCAAGGTATTATCCTAATCTAGCATACAAAACAATGAATATAACAAGATAGAATACATACCTCTTTGATGTAGAATGTCTTCATGAAGCTTGAGTGCCAAGTGCCTCAAGTGTGACACCTCAAATGGTTCACACAACACCAAATACACTTGGAATAACTTGAGAGATTTCTACACTTCAAGAAAATCGGCTAGCCCTTATTTTACTCTCTCTAGTGGCCGATTTTGGTCAAGAATAAGATGCATATATGGTTAGGGTTACACCATGTAAACCCTAATTAACATGGCCTTTCAATTCCATGATCCATGGGTACAAAAACACCATGGAGCATCATATGGGTTTTAGCTCAACTAGATAATCCATGGAGCATTAGCCCACTATATAAGTATGGATGATTTACACAATCAACCCGTATATTTAATTAGTCTTCTTTTGATCACTTAATTAATCCTAGATTAATTCTTGATCAATACTAATTAAATAATCTTATTATTATATTAGAACTTATAATATATTAACCAACCATAAGTGTTATTTCTCTCATTATAGTCTATCCAAATGCATGATGCCATGCAACCCAAATGGACCATGCCGGGTCGGGTCAAGTCTTACCAATTATACTTATGGACTTAGACATTAATCCAACAGAAACCGCTTCCAAAAATTAGAAGTAAAGCGAACGTCCATGTCTAAAACTACTGATACCGGCACCCCATGACGTGCCACCGCCTCCCGAACATAAATCTCGGCTAGCTTCTCTGCGGAAATACTCTCCTAGATCGGAATAAACTGCACGCACTTGGTCAATCGATCCATAATGACCCAAATAGAATCCACTCTGTGCGTTGTCCTAGGAAGCTTCGTGATAAAATCCATTATGATGTCTTCCCACTTCCATACGGGAATCTCCGACGGCTGCATCTTGCTGTGAGGTCTTTGAGCACTACTCCACAAACCATGCTATATCCCACTTTTCATGTAGATCCACCAGTAATCAGGGCGAAGATCCCTATACATCTTCGTCTCCCCGGGATGAATGGAGAATCTCGACTTGTGAGCCTCTTCCATCAGAACTTGGCCCACCTCACCCCAATACATAACCCATATCCTCTGATGCAAGGTCAACAGTCCACGACTATTATAATCGAAGGAAGCCACCTGACTCACTATCCGCTTACATTTATGATGCTCTTCTTTCGTAGCCACAACCTGAGCCTCCCGAATCCGTTCCAGCAACAAAGTAATCACTATCATCCATACGCATATATCATGAATTAGAGCAGCGACCGCCTTGCGGCTGAGAGCATCGGCCAGCACATTAGCCTTCCCTGGGTGGTATAGGATCTCACAATCATAATCCTTCACTACACCAACGACGCTGCCACATATTCAGATTCGGCTGATCCATCAAATACCTCAAGCTCTTATGGTCCGTGTAAATAGTACAACGAACCCCATAGAAGTAATGACGCCGAATCTTGAGGGGGAAAACCACAGCCCCCAGCTCCAAATCATGTGTTGGATAATTTGCCTCAGGAGGCTTTAGCTGCCTCAAAGCGTATACTATCACACGACCCCACTGCATCAAAACTGCACCCAAACCCGTGATCGATGCATCACAATAGACCACAAAATCATCGACACCCTCTGGCAAGGTCAGAATCGGCGCCTCACATAGCCGCTGTCTAAGAGTCTCGAAAGCTGCATGCTGCTCAGGCCCCCAACAAAATGTCACCGACTTCTTAGTCAATCGGTTCAATGGAACAACAATCTTGGAAAATCCTGGATGAATCTCCGATAATACATAGCCAAACCAAGAAAACTCTGTATCTCAGATGGAGACCTCAGAACCTCCCACTGTATCACAGCCTCGACCTTGGCTGGATCAACCAGAATACCCTTCTGATTGACAAGGTGCCCTAAGAACTGCACCTCGGGCAACCAGAACTCACACTTGGAGAACTTTGCGAAAAGTCTCTCCCTCTTCAATGTCTTGAGCACCTCCCTCAAGTGCTCCTCGTGCTGCTCCTGTGTCTTGGAATAGACCAAGATATCATCAATAAAGACTATCATAGACCGATCCAGCATCGATCTGCATAGATGGTTCATGAGATTCATGAACACGAAAGGAGAATTAGTGAGCCCAAATGGCATCACCATAAACTCATAATGACCATAGCGAGTCCAGAAAGATGTCTTTTGCACATCCTCGTCCCTGACCTGCATTTGATGATAACATGATAGTAGATCGATCTTGGAGAACCAAGACGCACTCGAAATAAAATCAATCCTAAACTCCACCTGCCTCTCTAGAGGTAACCCAAGAAAATCCTATGGAAATACGTCTGGATACTCCCGCACAATCGGCACATTATCCCAGGTCGCCTTACCCAAATCCCGAGTATTCATGACATAATAGACAAATCCCAAACATCCTTGATGAAGATAATGTCTGGCTCTCGCTGTTGAACACATAACTGGCCCATGTTACGGTCTCTCACCCTGGATCACCAACTCTACCCCACTTGGGGTCCGAACTCGCACTAGCTGTTGCTCATAATCAATCACCACCCCATTAAGGCTCCACCAATCGATGTCCACGATGACCTTGTTCCCATGCAAAGGAATGGGAACCAGATCAAACGGATACCGCTCACTGAACAACTGAAGGGTACAATACCGATGAACCCTCGCGACCCTGACCGTCCTATCATCATCAATCTCTACATCAAGAGGACAATCTAGCTCCCCTGGAGCTCCAACAAATCTCTTTCTAAGAGTAAGAGATACAAAAGATCGGGTAGCCCCCGAATCAAACGATACCAAGGCAGAAATATCGTTCACGAGGAACGATGCTAAAACAAAACAAATAGACATAAGCAACAACTCAATATAAATAGAGAGATAAAGAGAAGATACATACCTATCACAACGTCAGGAGCTGCTCACACCTACTTTGCCGTTAGCTGGAACGCCCTACTCTTCGTCGTTGGCGCATCTGCCTGACCCTGACGGTCGTTAGTAATCCTTAATGTCACAGGATTGGGCACTGACACCGGTCCTGCCACAACTAAACTCGGACAATGGGCCTTTTGTGGCCCCTCTGATTGCACTGAAAGCAAATCAGATCAGATACCAGAGTGATGGGGATGGTAGCAGTACAATCTCTGCTGATGTGACCAGTCCAGCCGCACTTGAAGCAGCCAGAACCCACCCCTCTGCATGTCCCCTTGTGCTTCTTGCCGCACTTGCCACAGCGGCTACGGCTATGTTGGCCTCTCAGTCTAGAATCAGATACCTTGGGCCTCTTACCCGATCTCTCAACACTCACAACAGAATCTGGCTTCCTCTTTCTCTCCATCTCTAAGTCAATCTCCCTCTCCTTAGCCCTCGCTATCATGTCTTCTAGCGTCTTGTAGCTGGATCGCTAACAAACTATTGAATGTCGCTCCTCAACATCTCGTGGTATTGGGCCTTCTTCATCCCCTCATCCGCCACATACTGTGGAACCAGAAGTGCCCTCTCCCTAAACATAGAGGTGATCTTAGTCACCAACTCAGTAGTCTGTCGGAGATCCTGAAACTCTCACACCAGTTGTTGCACCTCGATCACCGGTGCAAACTAGGCTCGGAACCTGGTCGAGAAATCACTCCAGGTCATCGAATCAATAGCATCACCTCCTACAACATGCCCTACCTGCTCCCACCAATCATAATCCTTGTCCTTCAGGAGACAGGAAGCTAGTCTGACCTTGTCCCCCTCGGGACAACGGCTGGTACATAAGGCATTGGCAAAACCTTCCAACCACTTGCTACTCGCAATGGGTTCCTAGCTCCATGATAGTTTGGTGCTCTACATGCTTGAAACTCTATGAAGGTCAGAGAGCACGTCCCAATCAAATCCACAATCTCAGTGCGAAAGGCGCTCAATCTCGCATCAAGAATCTCCAGAATACTCACCTTGATCGTGCCAAAGATCACAATGGTTTGATCAAGGATGTTGCGCGTAATCTCAGATGAGATGAACTGCCTCGTCAGGTCATCAAGTTGCCCAGCTCCAGAACCTGAGCCTGAACCCTTCCCAACACCAAAATTTCCCATTGGCCTGCCTCGCAATACCATTATATTGAAAATAGACCGGAAAACTATCTGAATAAACATCAAAGTGCATATCGGGGAAATTATAACTACACAACCTCTCTAGCTTCATTGCAGCCTTCCTTGAATTGAGTACGGATCCTCTACTTCCAGTAGTATGGGCCCATACTACCTTCTGTATCTATCCGTAATTCAGCCAAATTGCTCTATAACCAACAGACCCTCCATATCCAAGGTTCACAACATTAAATCTCATCCTAGGTTTTCCTAGGGAACTCACCACCACTATCCGCCATCAGCCGCAGAAAGAACTCATGTTAATCTCCTCTAACTGGCTCACGAATACAATTACATATTATAAAAACTATATAATTCTTCGAATGAGAGGTCTCTCCCTACAATGGTTGGACTCAAACAAGAGCTGCGCAATAGAGCTAAACCAAACCTTCTAAAATTATTTAGTTCTCATAATATTTATCTTGGCATATTTGCTTACTAACTAGCTGAGATTAGCAAGAACTCCTAAAACCACAAAGCAAGTAGCATTCGAGCACCAAGTAATCAGAACATGGCATAACTTACTCAGGTCATCCTATCACTGACTGGTCAGTACTAGCATGCAAGTCTATAAGTTTAAAAAGCAGGAATACAAAGGCATCTTTCCTAGATCCTTAGCCCTAATCTAGCATGCTATTCACTGATTCACAATTCCAAAACATATCATAACATAAATGGGTATTTTGGGATAACTTACTTGAACTCGGCTGATTACATGCACCACACCCTTTTTCTCTTTGGAAATTATTTATATAAAAAATGTTTTTCTTTTGAAAATTTCTACCAAGTCCTCAGTTTGAGTTCAGGCACATCCGAGAGTGTGTCCGAATCCCTCAAACAAAGGCTCTGATACCAACTTGAAACATCCAAAAATATGGTCCAAAAAATTTCAGTTTAATAATAAATAAAATAGTATTTTTTTCCCCATAACATCCAAACATTTGAATAAAACCAATGTATCAATTTTTCATAAATCAGAGTAAAACATCATAGCGGAATCTCAATGGTGTGTGCAATGCAATCATCCCGAGCTCTTCCTTTTACAACTGGAAGTACCTAAAACATAAACTAGAAATTGTAAGCACAAAGCTTAGTGAGTTATCCCAAAATAACACATATTAACATACCATAAACAGATAGTGGGCCCACCCGGCATCGAACCCCGTCCTGTATCGGGCCCCGCCTAGCATCAGGCCCCGCCAGGCATCAAGCTGAGCTCGATAAAACGGGCCCTGCCGAACGTACAATAACACACACACACACACACACACATATATATATATATATATATATATATATATATACTAAACACATACACATGCAATAATCATAGAGATACATAGCATACAAATATCCATTAGGCCCCATCGGGCATCAGGCCTTAGCCCAGAAAACATATAAACACAAGCACATGCAAGAGTCACAAAGCCAACTAGCATACTAACAACATAACATAAACATGGGTCAGCATTGATGCCTTCGACCCGCTAAACCCGGTAAGGAAACTCACCTCAAATACAGAAAGGTAGTTGAATGGATCCTGACTCCGAATATCGACTCTACTCAACACCTAAACATAAAATATTTCCTTAAGTTTAGCATAAAAAGCCCAGAATCCCCTTATAGGTCAAACTTGGTCAAAGACTAAAGTCAAAATCAAAGTCAACAATCAAAGTTGAATGACTCGCCGAGTTTATCCATCAATTTGCAAAGTCGGGAGAAACCGATCCAACTCGCCGAGTTCCTCCATGAACTCGTCGAGTTCGCCAGAAATTCAACATCTTAATCCATTAAGTCGTCCTTAACGAAACTAAGAGCTTCATGACTTAGATCTTTACAGAATGGCCTCAAGAAGGGTAAAGTTTTCAACTTTACCCCTAAGAACCACCAAAATGGGTCCAAAACCCAAACCCTAAGCTTAAAAGGGTAAGAACTTTATCATTAAGCACTAAATCACCAAAGGTATAACCCCAAACTGTAGATCTGGCCCTAAAAGTTGAAAGATCATGTAAAGTTTCCAACTTTTACCTTCAAGCATGCAAAGAAGAATCTCAAATGCTCAAAAGAAGCCATAAAATGGACTAAATGGACAGCCCTTAAGACCATAAAGTTGGCACCTTTATGCCAAAAGAGCTCATGGGGATCATAGACCTGAAAGAATAGCACTTGGGAATTCCTACACCCCCATCAACCACCCAAACATGGTTAAAAGCATAAAAACTAACCCAAAAAGAGATCTAAGCCAATACTAAGCAACGTTAGAACTTTACACCCGAAATGTGCTGGAAATGGAGCAAAGAATCAAGATCTAAGAGCTCCTTCTTGAACCACCACCTTGCACCAAGCTTTTCTTCCTTCAAAGAGCTTCAAACACACCAAAACACACTCACAAAGAACTCACAACACTCAAAGGGGGTTCTAGGGTTTCGAGATTAGGGTTAAGGGTTATAGAGGCTGGAAATGAGGCTAACACCTGGGACTTAAGGTGTTTAAATAGGATGCAAAACCCTAAAATTAGGGTTTCCTCCCTTGCTGCCAACTCGCCAAGGTGAGGCACCTCAACTCGTCGAGTTGACTCATTAAATTTCGTGGCTAAAACAACTTCAACACGTCGAGTTGAGGCTCCCAACTCGACGAGTCCTCCAGGAAAAATGCAATAATTTGAAATAAAAACATACCAGAAACAAGGCGTTACAAACCGGGTTCCTTTCATTAGCCTCCATCCTCTCAAAATGTTTTTGCAAACCCTAATCTACCTTGTGAGCATTTTTTAGCTTGTATATGTGTGTTTTGTGCCTTTGAAGAAGAAAGAAAGAAGTAGAGACCATCTTGGAGGAGTAAAGCACCTTAGATCCAGTATCACATCATCATTTGATAGCACTTGGATATATAAAGCTCGTAACTTGATCACTCCATCTTGTAGATCTGGTTATTTCTTCCTTTCAGATCATTTTGTCCGAAAAATGGTTATTTTTAAGCATGGGAAGTTCTAGACCCAATAAGGCGTCCTTTAAAACCTTAGGAAGGGTCTTGAGTCATAAAAATGTGGTCTTGATGGTTTGTTTTGCTCCATGCATTCTATAGAAGGTCTTAAGGTATTAAGATGTTGAGATTTTGTGTGTTAAGCACTTAATTGTCATGTAAAGTCATAAAGTTGGAAACTTTATGACTCTTGAGGGTATTTTGGCTTTGGATCTGACTTTGGACGTAAAGATGTGGAGTATTAAGATCTTAATAGGAAAAGGATTAAACAAGGTACGTACGTTGGGCGTACCAAGTGGTACATTACGCATATGCGGTCAGCGCCTAGTAAGTTGGTCAATCACCAGGTACGCCGTACGTACAAAAGAGTACGCCCAACATACTCGAATGAGTCGACTCGGTCGGGTTGACTTGGCTGGGTGTTGATTTGACTTCTGACAGTTGACCAAGTTTGAACAAGCGCATTTTGGGAAAAATATTATTACTGGTCAATGTCTTAACATTTAGGTTTTGGGTTGAACTAGTTTTTGGGAGCAGAGTATTGATCAGTTATTTGTCAGATTGTGAGGTAATTCTTCCTCACTGTACTCGTGGGTCGAAGGCACCAAATTCGGTCCATTGGATTGGATATCCAATTATATGATAATATGTTATTATGTTGTAGAGATCTGTTAGATCAGTATCCTGGTATGTAGGATGTTAGCATGTGATAGTGATATGTAATATGCATGTTTTTCTATTGACTAGTTATATGTTTATCTGTTTTATATATATATATATATATATATATATATATATATATATATATATATATATATATGTCGACATGTTATGTTTGGTTGAGTTGAGAGGTGAGAGGAACACTACACCCTCTAAGTGAGAGTGAGAGATGGTGCGGCGAACCTCCGCACAAAGTTAATACACCACATGCTTTTCCTTCTTTTAATTTGTTATTAAACCATATATATTAAAAAAATATAAAAAATATATATCAAAATTCATGGTTTTTAATTCACTATAAAATGAATATAATATTGATATATTATTGATACATATTTGGATATTAAAAAATGAGGGGAGTGACAGTTCAGGGTGAAGGGAAATGAAATGACGATGAGGTGGTATGCAAAGATGATTAATTACATCACACACAAACAATACAAGCATTTAACAACTAAAGACAATTAACACAATGTAATTAAACCACACACAAACAATACAAACAAAAAAACACAATGATCGGTTACACCACACACAAACAATACAAGCATTAAACAACTGAATACATCTACCACAACCTGAGCAGTTAATCACACGCTATAGAGGTGCTTTAGCGGTTCGCGAACTTGTAAGAACAAGATTTATCAAATAGCGGTTTGGAATAACAATGGTGCTATTAGCAGTGCGATTTACTGCTATTTGTGTCAACACTATAGTGTCGCTACAACCGTTAGTACTTGTAAGTCATTATTGGGCTAATTGCTATAATAAAAAAACGATTTGTGGGCATTATTTATAATAAAACTTTGTTTTTAATGATCCCAAACCAAAACTTGAATTTTTTTGATGGGTTGACCTAATGATAAGGAAGCCTTTGTTCCCATTTGGGATGTTAATGAGACCAAACGGGGGTGGAAATAGTTGCCCCCACCCCTAAATTCGTGTGTTTCCCCCAACCCTGAATTCCCCGTTTCCTCACCCCCAATACCACCCCCCGAATTTGAAGACCACCCCTGATTCGGCTCCCGTTTCCCCTAAATCCCATTTAACCCCATATGGCCTGAAATCTTCCCTTTAATCTTATTTACCATAATTTTAACTCATCTATTTCATCTAGCTTTACACATTACACTAGTTATTAAAATACAAAACATATATTACACAATGATTGTTCTAAGTTTAATATTTATTTTTATAAATAAATAGTTAAATATAATGTAATTATTTCATGGCCCACACAAGGTATTCGGAACAGAACTCCTTACCCCCACCCCCGAAAACTAAACTAAGGTAAAACCCACCCCCAAAAACTAAATGAGGGTAAAACCCACCCCCGAACTTGAAAAAAAATATAAAAATACTCCCGTACAGAAACAGGGTCCCACAAGGTGAGGGTCCTACATAGATTTTTGACATCCCTGGTTCCACTTTCCGTATAAGGTGTGTCCGTTTTTCCATCCAAGCTCATTTTTTTGTGAATTAATGAAGAACAGCTTGCAAGTTGCAACTGCCACTATATGACTTTTTACGATATTATTATACGTAGTATTAATACTCTAATATACAAATTATATATAAATATATAATATAAACTATACACAATATAATAAAACCGCTATATCCAATAGAACCCGGTGACAACCATTGGATTTTGACCGCAATAACTGTATAGACCACAACATTTAAACCACACACAAACAATACAAGGAAAAACGAATGAAAGCCATTTCTTTACCTTGATTAGCAGCCATGGAGTAAAAAAATGCAGCAAAGAAAACCTTAAGAACCTTGATTCTAATTAACTGTTCCAGAGCATAAGGTCAAAAAAAAGTAGCCATGAGGCCAAAAAAACACAGCCCTGTCCATGAAGTAAAAAAGAAACACAACAATAAAACCCTAGGAAACTTGATTCTAATGTTTAATTGTTTTTAACCTTCAAGTCGAAAAAATTAATTTTGTTCAATCCAACATAAAAATGATTTTGTTCAATCCAACAAGGAAAAATGATTTTGTTCAATCCAACATAAAAAGAAAATGCAGTTAAGAAAATGAAAAGCAAAACAAATACCTATTGAAAGGAGAATGGAGAGGACAATGATGAATCCTTGTGGTTTGGTTCGGTTTTGCTAATGAAGATCAAACGCTACAAGAAATACTTCTTATTAGCGGCGATATGCATTTAGCGGCGACATCTAACTTTTGTGTTAGATGTCACCAATAAAGGTGGTCATAGTCGCTAATGGTTAAAAACCACGATACGCGTCAAAGGTTGTGTTTAACCCCTATGCGTTCGATCGGGCCCCAATCCAACAGCTGGAAATGAATATTACACATAGTAATAGCGGCGACTTCAATGGTGGCGACATCTGTCGCCGCTAATGCTCGAAAAATATGCGCAGTAGAAGTTCCCTCCAGTGGTGTCTCTGCTAAAACCTTATCGCCGCCGCAAGAATGGCGTATCGATGTCACCGCTAATACATGTTGCTGCTAATGTGCTGCATAGATATACCCTCATCTTCCACTTTCCTGTCTAGCTTTTGTCTTCGGTGCATTTTTTTGCTCTTCTGATTCGACAACCACATCCTCTATCACCGGCGATCGATTAGATTTCCTATCACCACAACACATTTATCACCGGCGACGGCTAGGGGATCATCGGCGATAGAAGCAGCGTCACCAGCGACATTTCATACCCACCGAACGAAAAAAGGTCCTCCGCCCTCTATTTTCTTTCTCTTCTCTCTGGTGGAAATGTAGTGAGTTTGAGACCTTGAATTTTATGATTTAAGTAGTGTTGACCGGAATTTCCTTGTATCCAACCGCCACTGCCGGAATTCTGCCGCCACAGCACCACCATTCTGGTTTTGTTCCACCACAGGTTCTATTCCATTTTTAGAACGATTTTCTTTCGATTCTTTATATTGATATTGTATGTGATTATAAAGTATATGTATAAATGTAACAAGACTATTTGATTTCAAAATCTTATATATATATATATATGTTGTAGTTTGATATGAGGGCTTTTGTAGTTTGGTAATTGTTAGTTTTGTTATGTTTTGGTAATTGTTAGTTTGTAATAGTTTATATGTTGATAATTGTTAGTTTGGATTATAGTTTGATATATTGGTATTTTGATGTTTGGTAATTGTTAGTTTATGAAAGTACAATGCTATAATGGACATGCTTATAAGACTATGTTGTTTTCTTTGTAGTTGGACATGCTTCAAACCATGTTAAAAGACCCGACATGTAGTGTCACACATGAAGAATGGTTTTATTTGTATTGGGAGTATTTTGTGGCCGGTTTAGGACAGAGGTTGTTTCAGCTATTGCAGTTCAGCTGTAGATGATTGAGCTTGTTAGTGAGTCAGGGTGCGAGACCCTAAAGGATATGATTTCTAGAGCTGAGAGCGGGAGATTTGTAGGAACACTTTGGGAAGAAGGGCATTATATGGGAGGTTTGCGGACATGGTCCCACAGGATGGTTATTCAGCATTGTCAGGATTAAGTGGTTTTAGTAACCGTTATTGATTGGCGAAGGAAAGCGCCAAGGGAAGTAGCTCATTGTTGAGACATTAGTTGGAGCATCTATCTTTGGACTTCAAGATTTGGGTGCAGGATGATTCAAGCATTAGGGACTGTTGGTTTCGCTGGGATCCAGGAATTGTTCATCTAGTTCTTAGAGGTGTGTGATCATTTGGGATTGGCTAGTAATGGAGCACTAGTTGGAAAGAGTTGGTTGTCATCGGATCGATCCTTGGAAAATGAGAAAGGTTAGGAATTCTCCAATTTTCATGTGTTGTGACGTCTTAGTCGAATCTAAATGGGGGAGAATTATCCCGCGATTCAGAAGCAGGAGCGGTTTTGAAAATGGGATAAGTTTCGCATCATTTTCAGGAAGGAAGACAACCTAAGTGGTTGTTTGGTTTGAGGATTGTGTGAGTTGGGAGTTCGGTAAAACTCCCCAGCATGTGAATCACGTATTCTTGGTGTTTGATAGCAGAATTTGGGAATCAGGTTGGGATTCTAGCCATGAATTAAGTTCAGTTGTGTGTTAGGTCGAAGACGTGTTCGACCGGTATGGAAAGTGTTGTAAGACTGCGGGGGTAGCCGTAGCATTCACTAGCAGCAGATAGTGCTAAAAGTGTTGTAAGTCTACGGGTGTATCCGTAGCATTCACCACGTTGGCAGATAGTGTGAAAAGTGTTGTAAGTCTGTGGGTGTAGCTGTAGCATTCATAAGGTTAGCAGATAGTGCTAGAGTGATGTAAGTTTGTGGGTGTAGCCGCAACATTCACTAGGTTGGTAGATAGAATGAGCGCGTTGTTAGGACGTGGAAGGGACGGTAGTACCCACCAGTTCGGGTGTAGCAATGAGGATATGGAAATCCACAGATTGGTTTATGGGTTTCCCCAGAGGGATTAGACCGGGTTAAGTCAGTGATAAGACTGTAAGATCACTCGTTGGTTCAGCAACCGGGCATGAATCCGGTATTCCGAATGAGTTTCTGTCAAGTATAAGTGTACTGCATGGAAATTTGGTCTATGAATTGGTCTTCTAGTAGGAACCTCAGGTTATTAGCAGTTGAGTAGCCAGTTGGGAGATAAATGCAATGAATTCAACAATGATTCAGTGTGGGCAGTCTGTCAGGGAGCCAGACCATCTTGAGACTTCAGATTGCAGATTGAGTAAATGTGATTATATTGAAATGAATTTTTTTATCTTTAGGTTTAAGAACCCTACGAGGGTTGGTTACAGTTGCCTTGGAAAGGTTGGGGTTATGCTCGTAGTTATGGTTGTGTTGCTTAAGTTGTCTAACGTGTAAGGAATGACAAGAAATGATTTCGAGGATGATATCAAATTTAAGTGGGGGAGAGTTGTATCATTCTATTTATTTGATAAATAAATGGATAAAAAATTTGATGAACGAATAGTCGCCCTAAATCTATATTATTTAGTGGATTGTTGGTTGTAGGGAGCCTAATGTTATAAATTGGATTATTCGGGGGTTAAAGTGTAATTTTGGGATTAATTTTGCAAAGGAATTTAGAAGTCAGGGGGTAATTGGTATCTTTTGGACTGAACATGAAAGGATTTATGGGAGCAGGGGTTAAAAAGTAAATTATGGACCTAATATGAAAGGATTTTGAAAAGGAGGGACCATTTGGTAATATTCGGACTTAGGTTGAAAGAAAAGAGAGAAAGATTGATCATTTATATCATTATGGGTTGAAATTTGAAGGAACCGGGTATATAATCTAAAACCCGTCACCATTTGCATCAAAAACCCTAACCCTAAAGGTGATCTCGGTCACCATCCTCTCCATCTCATATCCTCTAGCCGCCACCATTCGCTCCCTTGTTCGTCCGATCAACTTATGGGTGTAGTCGACTGCCGTTAGCTACCGGAGTACGCTTGCTACCCCATCCTTCCTCTTCTTCTCTTCGTTCTGCCGCCATAGCTCCAAGCAACCACCGTTTTTCTTTGCTCCGGTAGCGTATGATAGCCTCTGTGTAGCTGTGGGTTCATACATATATGTACTCGACAGGTTCTTAGCATTGTATCGTTATTATATGTATTGTTGTGTGTATGAGTATTTTGGGGGAACTCACTAAGCTTTGTGATTACGGTATCAGTTTATTGTTTCAGGTGTTTCAGATGACTCGGCAAGGCGAAGGCGTGACCGTACACATCCTCGTGTTTTGGACTTATGGTTTCTAGGATAATCTGATATTAAACTATATTGAAAACATTTTGTAATAACTAATGACTTTTGGATGAGTGAAAAAGTTTTAAATTTGCTTGATTTTTATGGGTGTTACACACAAATAACCAGTAACACATTTTTATTGCATGTTTAGGATTTCTAATTGAGTTTGACTATTAGATTAGTTTATTGGTGTTTTGGACAAGGTAGTATTTCATTGATGATAAACTATTTCTTTTTATTAAGAAATTATGTAAGTTTTATTATTTCTTATTGCAATTTTGTAATGTTGATTTTATTATAAATTTTCTTCAGAAGTTTTTTAGTCATTTTTGTATGCATTTTGCTACAGGATTAATGTCATCATTTTTCTATTGTTATTTTTACGGAGTTACAACGTATCTTTTTACGGAGTTATTATGTAGCTGAATTGCTTTGGATTTTGCTATTCCTATTCTGTCACATTTAGTTTGCAATGAAGGTAGACCGTGCTAAATTTACTATAAAATATTTGTAACAAAAGTGTATTGTAGTAAATTTACTACAAGATATTTGTTACGGATGTAGAGCGTAGTGAATTTACTATAGAATATTTGCTACAAAATTAGGTCGTAATAAATTTACTACGATGTATTAGCTACGCCATTACCTATAATTGATTTTTGCAACGAAAACTAGCTACGAAGTTAGTTTGTAGTTAATTTGCGACAAATTTACTATGGATCGGGGCGTCGTTAATTCGCTAAAGAATTGCGACGGAAAAAATTGTAGTTAATTTGCTATGATGTTGCTACAGATGTAGTCCATAACTATTTTACTACAGAATAAGTTTGTTGCAAATTCCATTCCAAAGGTGCTACGGATTCCGTAATTAACCTTTACTAACGAAGAATTTGCCTACAGAATGGTGTCGTAGCAAATTCCAACGCTAATCATGTTTGACTACGGAATATCATGTTTTAGCTACAGAATTTTTCCGTAGTTATTTCGACTTTTTCATGTAGTGTTATATCATCTCATAAGCCTACTATGCACGTCCATATTATTTTCTTGAAATGTCGACTTACTTAGATCCCATATTTCTCTACACCAACATAAAAACATTACATAAAACATTGTTCACACTCTAAAAAGATTAAAAAGGGACAAAAGGATTCAAACCTGCCATGAAACACCAACACATGAACCTGCAATGAGACACACGAAGCTAACAACATAAGCCATGGCGAAGAAGATGTCCATTCATTTAATAAACAAGTTGGGTGGAATTGAGAATTCTCAGTCTATTAATTACAAATTTTGGGTTGGATTGAGATTTCAACATGTTTAATTAAACATATCAACCCGAAATGACTCAACCATCCCTACAAGCGTGGGTTTTTTACACCACTAGGAAGACCTTAACAAACACCCTAGAACACAACTCTTCCATCATTATTTGAGAATCTACCATCATCGGCCAAATTTCAAGGAACAATCACTTCCCTTTAAGCAATTTACAAGCATTTTTACTTGATTGTATGTTTCTTCTATTTATCTTAACTTAGTCGGGGACTAAGTGTCATTCATGGTGCTTGTAGGATCAATCCTATGACATATAGTTATGCTTATTTTAAGAATAAATCATACACAATGGCATAATATTTAACGCGGTTCAGCCAATACAAACTACATCCCATGGGACACGAGCTTGAAAACAATAGTATAATCAAATCCCTAGCTATTAACCGTATTATATAAGCAAATTATATCTTGTGTGTTGTCAAATTAATGATAAAAATCTTTGGAAGTTAAAGGAAGTTATATCCCAAAAACTGCATCTTATGTGTTGTCAAATTGATGATAAAATTAAATAAGCTATGGAAGCATGAGTTGACTTCTTTTTGTCAAAATGCACTTCAAAATGCGTATTTTCCATAGTACTTCCTTTCAATAAAATCGATTTTATACATTTACATAACGTATATTTAGATATACATTACACATATCACTTTGGTCGTAACTTACATGTTTAGATATGACAAATCGAGTTCTAAACATTTCCAATCACTTTTGTTGTGAAATACTTCAATAAATTAGGCTAATTAGTTATCAATTATAGCAACCTACTTTGTGATTTTAACTTTATTGCATAATGTTGTTATATATAATATAGAGAATTTTTCAAATATAGCCAAAATTGTTAGCAAATATAGCCAAAATTGTTAATTGTTTTTTCTAAAAATAAGCAAATTACACAAAATAGCCACTAAAATCGCAAGTCGTTAGGGCCATCTATGAAATCAGAAGTCCATCTGAGAACATACAAGTCATTAATGCACGACATGTGCATAAAAGACTTGTATATTCGCAGATGGACTTCCATCTTCTATTTGACCATGTCCATCTGTGAAATTGGAAAAGCCAAGTATAAATACCATTTTTTTTTGTGGAAAACAGTCATTTTTTCCATCTTCCAACTTGGGAAAGCTCTCTCAAAACCTTTTATAAGTACAAGACTTTAGAATACTTAGGAAGTTGGAGTGGGTCTATATATTCTTAGCATCATGTTAACTAGAGATATAATAAACCATTTAAAACTAAAACCGGTCGTTGATCGTACTGAAACTGATCTAAAAAATGGTTGAATTGATTAGAACTAATCGTTTCCTTTGATGTCTCATTCACGGTGAGTCATAACCCTAGACTCTAGTCTTCAAATATTAATGCTTGTACTTTAAGACTAAAATCAGTTTAAAATTAGACGAAAAATGTCTTAAATCAAATTGCTTTATTATTATATATTTTAAAACTACTAACTAAAAACCCTAATCTTAATATATTTTTTATGTGGTAATCATGTAAACTATATTGCTAGTCATAATGAATGGGCTGACTACCCATAAAAATCAACACCATGAAGGTTTTGATACATTTTCCATCGTTCTTTAATAATAGGTTTTAAGAGAGTTTTTCCGAATTGGAAGATGGAAAAACGAAGGTTATCCAAAAAGAAAATGGTATTTATACTTGGCTTTTTCAATTTCACATGGTCAAATATCATATGGAAGTCCATCTTCGAATGTACAAGTCTTTTATGCATAGGTCGTGCATTAATGACTTGAAAGTTCGTAGATGGACTTTCGATTTCATAGATGGCCCTAATGATCTACAATTGTAGTGGTTATTTTTATGTAATTTGCTAATTTTTGGTTATTTTTAGAAAAATAATTAGAAATTTTGGCTATATTTGCAAATCTCTTTATAATATATCCCTTTATTAAGAATTAACGATCACTTTCATTATCAATAGATAATCCATAATCTTAAATCGACACATTTTACCAAATCAAATATCACTATACAATTTTGTTAAAGGACATGTTTTCTAATGATATTCTAACCAATATCACTATACAAATTCACAACAATTTTTACCAACATTTTCAAACCCTAGCCAACAGTTAGATACTTTATCATTTTGATTAAGATTTGGTTTAATCTTTCAGATATTCATTATCTACTAACATATACACCATCTTTTATCAACAAATCTTTGAAATACATTAACATTTCATACTATCACCAAATGTCATAAACCTAAATTAATTTTAATTAGAATCTAATCGAGGAGATATCGAGTTAGACGTAAATTCACCAATTAAAAGAATCAAATTAAATTAACAATATCAAATAACACCACCAAAAAATATCCATAGCTATTTCAGATTTTCTTGTAATGTACATTTACACTCCAACATTATTGTAAATAGTGAAATGAAAAGCAACAAACATCACATCTACAAATCTATACATACACCTTCAACAATAATATTACAAAATCAAACAATCGGGCATCCATCAACCACAATACCTTTAGCAGCAGGACAAGAAGCCAAAGAACAACCATCCGGTTTACTTCCCCACCAATTTAAACTAACTCCCTCCATATCCAAACTAACATACAACAACACCCCCATAAACGCCAATCCTGCATCTAAAGCCCCTGACAACACATAATTATGTCGGCCCCACCAGTTATGATGGTATCTATACGCCACAAATCCCGATAAAAAACCAATAATAATCCAACTGTTGTAGTTCACAGAAGTGGCAGGAGGCATGTTAATTGTTGCACCTAATAAAACTGGTGTTGTGATGAGTTTAATCCAGTTTTGAGTAGGAAAAGCCTTGTGTAAGAGCCAAACTAGAATAGGAGCAATTGCTCCTGCTAAAAAGAACCAGTTTATGGAGTTGTAGTAGCCTAGATTACCAAAGATTCTTTGGGGACCAATTAGACCCCATATGACTGAGGCGTCATAAAAGACATGGTCACCCGGGCAGGTCCATGGGCTGCCCGGGGGCAGCAAGGCTCTTTCACATATGTTTGGGACTGTGTCCATTAGCCACCATGCGGTTCCTAAGTGCACCAGTGCTGATATCAGTGTCCCGCATAACTGATCACATTGATTAAAAGTGTAGATTTAGGAGTAGAGTAGTGGGTGTGTGTTAGCTGTTCTAAATAAAAATTAATAATAAATAGGTGAGGGGAAGGAACCTGAGCCATGAACATTGATCTTGGAGGGATCTTCATGTAATGTCCGAGTTTGAAGTCATGTAAAAACGCGATCCCTTGTTTCACACTAATGTATCCGTAAACCTTAAAACACATGTTGGCCACAGGGTATCCTGGGTACAAGTATCCTATGATGTACTCCGTAATCACATTCAACCCCGGTGTCTGTTTAATAAACACCAAATTACCAAAATACCCATGTTACACCTCCAAATATAAGATACCGATGTTAAACATCATAAGTTCATAACATAGGTTACAAGGTTCAAGTCTTATGCGAGCCACCTAGTGGGCCAGTGTGTACCTGATTTACATCTCAGATAATGTTTTGGCAGTGTGGGCCACCTCAGGGGTTATTAAAAAAAAAGATAACTCTTTTGAAGAAATATTATTAATTTATTATAGTATAGAATCCAAGATACCTGGTTTGTCGTGGCAGTGATGACACCTATAGGAAGTGTGAAAAAAAACGAAAGTCCACATGCCAACAAGAACGCCCACCATGGTAATTGAAGTTGAGTTTTATAATATTCACATACGAATAACGTTGCTACAATATTTGTCAACAGAATACAAGTGAACCACCACTGTGGCACTTGTTTATATCGTCTCATAAGCCTACTATGCACGTCCATATTCTTTTCTTGAAATGCCGACTTACTTAGATCCCATATTTCTCTACACCAACATAAAAACATTACATAAAACATTGTTCACACTCTAAAAAGATTCAAAAGGGACAAAAGGATTCACACCTCCCATGAAACACCAACACATGGACCACAGTAGCAGTGAGACACGCAAAGCTAACAGCATAAGCCATGGCGAAGAAGATGCTAAGATAAATTTGACCTTCTTGCTCATAAGCAACTGAGTCAAAGTGGAAATTTGAGTCAATAATGGCTGAGGTGTTGTAGGGTTGACCGGTTGAGGTGAAGAGGTCATCTGAGAAGATTGGGAACCGTTTTGCTTCATAGACATTGAACCAGTATGCAAGAGGGGTTATGACATAGGTGACTAGACCATAGCCAACAGCAATGTTGGCAGTGGCGAACCATGGGCTAGCCAGTGGGCTACCGAGGTAAGAGGAGATACTGGACCAGTCGAACCCGATGGCACCCACACCAAGCCCATGGAGGCCCGACCCGATTTGTTGGGCTAATACGGATTTCGGGTAGATCCAACATATCCATGAAAGGGAGGAAAGCATTGGGAAAAGGTATCCTGGGAGGACGTAGTAAGCAAAACTGCAAATGAAGGCAATTAGGAAAAACTCATTGCGAGTTAACCCACCCTTTGGCCTCTTCTCTCTCTCATGTAACGCCCTACAAAATTAAAATAATAATAATCAATGTTATGTTGTTAGGTATCATATCATATATGTAGTTTTTGATTTTCTCTCCAAAAGAATTGTTTAAGAGAGTGATTTTCATTCATGATACACAGTTATACACTATCATAAATGCAGTATAGTAAACACATTTTTTTATCTCTTTTTCTTTTCAGGTATGGTCAACCATGGTTTACACATGTTGGCTTTCAAGAATTTATAGAGTAAATTTCAAGATTCTAATTAAGCACAAAAGATTGGAACTTTAGAATGTAAAAAGTGTTCAGAATTGAATGAATAGTTCCATTTTGCAAGGTGTACCTGAAGAGGGAAACTTGGACAAGATTTTGAGGCCACCACATGGCGGCCGGCTCCACCAAATACCGACGGAAGATCCCGGCCCAACCAAACCCCAATACCTGCGTCGTCACCACCACAATCAACGACACCCAAAAAGTCAACGTCTTGCCGTAAAATATCTTCACGGCGCTCACAATATGAATCGCGTAAGGATTTCCGGCGCCGGAGTTGGCGAAGATCGTGATCAACACATGTTCTTTCACATTGAAAGGTCCGGGGTTGAGTGAGAATTCGTACTTCTTTCCCTGGAAGAAAACCCTATCAGTAATGGTCGCCGCCATGAGGTGGCCAAGAGGGACGACGGCGATCTGAGCTGAAATCGAGGTTATCGAGAGAGGCTCACGGCGATACCAGAAGAATTGATTGAGGAAAGAAAGTAGCACGCAGGCGACTGTCCCGAGCGTCCACATCCTGAACGTAACCACCGGTAAACTCGGGTCGTCTGTCACCGGAACCGTGAGAGCAACTTGCTCTATCGGCGAGTTCTCCTCCGGCGCGGCGGAGGTGGAGGTGGATCCATCGATTTGGGTGTTCTTCAAAACTGCACATTTATAAATTAATTCGGAGAAAAATCAAACAGAATCGCCAGAACTGGTCAGCGGGTATCTGCGATTGATGAAGTTGAGTTAAAATTTGAGTGAATTTGCTTACGAAGTGGAGATGTGATTTCATCTTCTTCTACAAAGTCTTTCATCGTCTCCCTCTCCTCCACTTCACTGGAGAAGGGAGTATATGATGTTTAATGAAGTGGATGACTGAGCTTCGATGAATCTGAGAATCTTTGGTGATAAACGTCCAATTTGAAGTCATCGCTGACGAATTTGTAAGGAAGAAGGTGATTGGTGATGATTATTTTGTTTTAAATATTAGGGATGACATAAGTCATAACTCATAACCTCTTTGTAGGATGTGGCTTTCACGACCAGATACAATATGCACGTCGGCTTATTCTCTTAAATTTTCTATATAGTACCTTATAAAAATAAACCTAGTGATTTTTGGAAACTAATTTTCAGAGTTTTTGAAAGTTGTAAACTAATTGGTTTTATGTTTTAAAACATAACCAATTTATTTTTCTATATAGATATAAGATACTGCTACCTAAGGTTGAATAGTTCATTATCTTTTAAATTTTGCATTTTAACCCAAGTTTTAAACTTTATTTCACATTTGCTCTGAATTTAAAATTTTATTAAAGTTTAACCCCAAATTTAGTTTGTTTTTAAAAATTTATTTTTCTACACCTTTTTAAGACTTTTTTATAATGATTTAAAAAAAAATTCTTAAACATTTTTTCAATTAAAAAAATTACAATATTTTTTTAATTTTTTTTCAACTTTTGCATGGCTCATATATATGATCAAGCCATTGGTTTTCGATGATTGTGTAACACTTGGATTTTATGAAATAACAAATATTATTTAAAGTTAGAAGAAAAATAAAACAAATATTTTTCACATTGATCATTGTTTTATTATTTTCTCTAACTTAAAATCATTTTTTAATACTACATTATCAAGTTGTTACCTATCTTATATGAATGTTCGTATTTGGTTTTAAGGAATCAGAATGGTTCTGTTTAAACTTATTTATTTTTGTAACAAATAGAGTAAAAAATGACGCAAATGTTTTTTGTGTTAACCTGTGCACGAGACAAGTTGTTTGTGAAGCATTTCATCAATTTTTTTGTGAGAACATGCACACATACACACACAACGCACACATAAGAGACCTGTCGCTTAAAAAATAAATATAAAAGAGAAACGCCGACAACTCTATGTCGACGAAAACTTGCCCTAGACAAAGTGGGCTATAACCGGGGGATTTTGTCTACACAAACGTTATCAATGCGAAAAATCATCTCTAAAAGCTATTTAAGAGACATGTGTACCTATACATAAGACAAATGTTTCTTGTAGTGATAAGTGAATTTTTTTCAAATATTAAAAGATTAGAAAAATTATTACTTGAGAAGTATTCGGGTTGGAGTTAAAGAGATATCCACATGAATAACAGTTTAGAGTTTTGTTTCAGACAAGTTAAATGTGTATTTTCAAAATGAAGGAATTACTTGTCATCACGTAGTGACTCACACTCCAATAAACAGCGTGGCCGAAAGGATGAATAACATAACTATAGAGAAAGTATGGTTTGTGCTCTTGACCTTCAAGTACTTGCTATGTTATCAACCAATCCTCTTCACAAGGAATTGATAAGGAGACTGACATTGAGTCGTGATCTATAAATGCATTATCCACTAGTTGAGTATATGTCTATAACGGAAACTGTTAAAGAAGCTATTTGGTTGAAGTGTTTAATTAGATAACTTAGTGACATGTTGAAGGCCAATATTGTGTACTGCGACAATCTACGGGAATTCTTCTGACCGATGTTCAAATATTTCACGATCGAATGAAACATATTGATATATGTTATCACTTTATAAGAGAGATCATTGCTAGAGGCGTTTTCATTGTAAGCAAGTTCAGTACCAATGAAAATCATACATATATTCTTACAAACACATTATGATAGCCAATTTTAACTTATGTTTGAACTTAGTAGGTGCACGTAAATGCAATTGAGTTATGAGGCTTTTGGTGGAGAATGCAATTTACATTTGAGGATATTTTTGTTACAATTTCTCATTTGAGGTTATATGGAGAATTGAGAATTTAGAGTTGTTATGTGGTTTTCAATTTGTTGATGTTTTTTACTTTGGGACTTTGAGGTACAAATTTTTGAAATATGCCTCCAAAAGTCTATGTTGTGTTCTCAAATTGGATGAAATATGCCTCCAAAAGTCTATGTTGTGTTCTTTACTTGGATGTAGTAGGGTTGTAAACAAAAGAATTGAACAGTAACCAACTGTTCGTGAACCGTTCGACAGGAAGTTCATTTTTGTCCGTTTATTTAATTAATGCATGAACATGAACAAAAAATTCCCGTTCGTTTAGTTAAACGAACGAACATTAATAATGATCTCGTTCATTCAATTATGTGTTTATGTTGTTTGTTTACATTCGTTTATGTTCATTCGTATAAGTTCCTTTTACGTTAAATATATACTTAATTATGTTTGATTACATTACTATATTATATGTTCATATATGTTCAATTATGTTTTTTTATTTATCTTTTTTCATTTATGCTCGATAGTTTATGTTCGTTTAGCATGTTCACGAACAAACATGAACAGTGTAATTTGTTAAATGAACGGACATGAACAAAAAAAACTCATTCATTTATCCGTTCGTGTTCATTCATTAGTTCGGCTAACTTAAACGAATGAACATGAACAAGTCCTTGTTCGTGTTTATTCGGTTTGCTTACAGCCCTAGATGTCAACATTAGAACCATCAGCTTCAGACTTCTCGCCTTTAGACCTAGCAGCTTGAAGATTACTTGAGTTGTCCATTATTATGGTTAACTCTCCATCTTCTTTAGGCATAAGTATCTGATTAATTAATGAATTGTTGCCTAGGATATACTCTTATCTCTATAAATACCATAGTTAAGTTGATCTTGTTATTATAAATGTAAGGTTAGGTCTCTTGTATTCAATGTGCAAAAAATAATGACTTTCACAACATTGTAATCATCTTATCGAGATAGTGAATTGGTTGTCATCCCATACCCGTGATTTTTCCCAGATTGGTTTCCACATAAAATCCCGATGTTTCTTTTTCTTTCGTCTTATTTGTTTTTGTTACTTTATACTGTTGAATCGTTAACAATCCACATTCCGTTTAAACAATTATCATACTACTTCGATCGTGTATGTTCCTGGTGGTATTTGACTTTATAGTCTTTGTGATTGTTCTTAATCATAACCAGATAATTGTGGTCTTATCTCCAACAAGCATAAAAAAATAACGACATCAACATCAAAAAGGCACTGGCATAATATATGTTTTATAGCAATGTACTTTGCAGTTCTCCTAAAATAGTAGTATAGTTTGCCAATTGAAACTTTCTATAATTACTCATTATAATATATCGGGATAACTACAAAACTGAATACGTGAACTATAAGGAAATAACTCAACTTTTATCTTTTTATCCAAATTACTAGAAATTTTGAAAAATATTATTTTGACTTTGTATAATATAATACTAGTTGTGATACCTATGTATTACATGGGTTATATATATATATATATATATATATATATATATATATATATATATATATATATATATAAGGTCAAAATATTTGAAAACTTTGAATTTATAAAAAAATATAAGAAAAATAATGAATTATTATAATGAAAATGTTTTTTATCTTTTAAATTTATAAAAAGTAGGAGGATATTTAATTTCTCTTATACAAATAATTTAAATAAAAAAAATAATGAACTTTAATATTAGAAATTTTGAAATTAAAAAATAAGTTTATTAATGAAATTGATATCAATTTATTACTACATTTATTGCAATTATTACATTAAAATATTATGTGAAATTTAATAAAATAGAAAAACTCATAAAATGACATGTGAAAAAAATGGATAATGTTATAAAAAAAACCTTAAATTTGGCAGAAAATGTCGGTTTTACCCTTCAGCAGATTTTTTGTTCGTTTATACCACAAACTTGTCATTTTTTTGTCGGTTTTGCCCTTGTTACCTGCAATAGCAGGTTTCCAGGTTACTATGAATTTTTTTTGCGAAAAAACCCTTTAGTTTATAAATATTTTGCAAAAAACCCTTAAGATTATAAACATATAAAATATAAATATATATTCAAAATTTTATAAAACTAAATAGTTTTCTACTAAAACATATTTTTAGCTTTATGTACGGTAAATTTTATATTTGTTCGATATAAAGTTTTTATATTTAAATTTTAAAAAACTTACCTAATTTTATCAAAATTTAAATATATTTATTAATTAATACGTAAACTTTTCAAAGCAACATTAAAAAACGTCTGTTAGCTAATAATAATATGACATTAGTTAAATTCAATTAATTTTTTTAAAAGAAAAATAAAAATATTTTATATGTTTAAAATGTTTATATTTATTTTTGATGTTTAAAATGTTTATGATATTTTTATAAAAAAATATGATAATATTATTATGTATTTAAACATATAAAAATATGATATGTTAGTATTTCTGAAATACAAACTTTAATATTTTTATTTACCTTTTAAAGAAATTAATTGAATGTACTTGATACCCTATTATTCATATTAACTATTTTAGCATAATTAATTATTAACTAAAAAATGTTTTTTAATTTTGTTTTGAAAAGTTGAAGTATTAATTAAGAAATATATTCAATTTTTGTTAAAACTAGTTAACTTTTTTAAAATTTAAATATAAAAAGTTTATATCAAACAAATATAAAAGTTACCGTATGTAAAGCTAAAAATATGTTTCAGTAGAAACCTATTTAGTTTTCTCAAAATTTAAATATATATTTATATTTTATATGTTTATAATCTTAAGGGTTTTTTTGTAAAATATTTGTAAACGTCAGGGTTTTTTTGCAAAAAAATAATTCATAATAACCTGAAAACCTGCTATTGCAGGTAACAAGGGCAAAACCAACAAAAAAAAAATGACAAATTTGCGGTATAAACGAATCAAAAATCTGCCGAAGGGTAAAACCGACACTTTCTGCCAAACTTAAGGATTTTTATGACATTATCCCGAAAAAAAAAATTCAAAATAACAACAAAATGATATTTAACAAATTGAATGAAAATGTGACAATTGACAAAAAAAAAAAAAAAAAAAAAAAGTTAGAGAGGATTTTTTTTATCTAAGTTGCAACAAATATCAAAATTTCTTTATCTCTTGAATTGGAAATGTTTACTATCATTGTTTTTTTCAAATAAATGACACTTTTATGCCATTGTATGGTAATCGAAATTGTTTTTTCTATGATTCTTCAACATCTTTTATATCGGTACAAATCAAAATATTTTCTCGAATTTAATTTTGAAGATATAATATAAAAAAAAAAAAAAAAAAAATCAAAGGGGTAAAATAGTTTTTTTTAAGTTTGATGTGGATCAAGTTACCAAACAAGGTCAAAAGTACAAAATCCCTAACTTTAAAACTTCATGGACGACACCCACAAAAATCAACAAACGATAGGGATCATTTTTGTCATTTTCTCTCTGCAACTTATAACATTTTAGAGAATATCAAAAAACAGGTACATGTATAAAAATACCCACAATTTTATCAAAATTATAGGTTCATTTATATAACGTTTGAAAGAATATCTCCCATAAACTAGTACATGTATAAAAATATCCATAAATTTATCAAAATTATAGGTTCATAACTCTTAAATCCATGGATGGGAAGAACTAGAAACCAACAATCACCACAATTTGAGGTAGATCAGGTTGAGTTGGGTTGTGTCACATCCGACATTTAATTTAAATACATATCACCTTTTAACCTCTATTTTCCTTTACATCTTTCTCTCTCTCTCTCTCTCCTATATACAACGGCAACCGTTATATCATCTAAATTTATGTGATCGGATCAGACAAAAGAAAACTTCTATCATCATCCAATCTTGGATCTCTTTTCTCACATTTCTCTGCATCACCTAATCTTCCTCATCTTCTCCATGAACACAGTTGCGATCTCCCTTTAAAGAAATGGGGGCGTTTCATGCAGATGATGATTACGATTACTTGTTCAAGGTTGTTTTGATCGGGGATTCAGGTGTCGGGAAAACCAATCTTTTATCACGATTCTCCAAGAATGAATTCAGCCTTGAATCCAAATCAACCATCGGGGTTGAATTCGCCACCCGTAGCATCAACGTTGATGACAAGATCATCAAAGCCCAAATATGGGACACCGCGGGTCAAGAAAGGTATTTTCATCATTAATTAATTTTTGGAATTCCTAGATCTAACACCACCTTGATTGTATTGTTAATGTCCCCCATCAGCTAGACAGAGTCTCATATATATACATATCTGACAATATATGTATATATCAAATAGGTATCGGGCCATAACTAGCGCGTATTATCGAGGAGCGGTAGGTGCATTGATCGTATACGACATCACACGTAGTATAACATTTGAAAATGTTCAAAGATGGTTGAAGGAGCTTCGAGATCACACGGATCAAAACATTGTGATCATGCTCGTGGGGAACAAAGCGGATCTACGTCATTTACGTGTGGTTCAAATGGATGATGCAAAGGCATTTGCAGAAAGAGAGAATAACTTTTTCATGGAAACATCGGCTCTTGAATCGTTAAATGTCGAGAATGCTTTCACCGAAGTGTTGACTCAGATTTATCATGTGGTGAGCAAGAAAGCACTTGATATTGGTAATGATCCCATGGTTGTACCCAAGGGACAAACGATTAATGTTGGAGGTAAAGATGATGTATCTGCTGTTAAGAAAGCGGGGTGTTGCTCTAATTGATGTTTTAGGTTGAATAATATATATGTGTTTTGTGTAGTGTTAAGGATTTCTTGGTGAAGAATATGTAAAATATTTCAAGGTTTAATTTAATTTGTTTATGCTATATTTTCATATATGTTTATGTGGTGTTAAATAGATCTTAACTGGTTTGAGACATGATACATTTGCAATCTCTGGATCACTTACAAAAACTAGCAAAGAGTCATTGATCTTGAAAAACATATGTTATAATTTTTTTATACGAGATCTCTTTATGACTATAAAGATGTATCATAAAAGAATTTATTCATGTAACCCAAACATAAAAGACAACTATAGATAAAGTTAAACTGATTCAATAAATAGCCTATTTTCTTTTAAATACATAAAACTGCTGCGGAATAACATATCATCTCAAAATTTTCACTTGAGATAACATATTAATGTTTTTCTATTTAAATCACTATACGTGTAAATAAACAAATAAATATTTGCGGACAAAGTAATCGGTTGAGACATTTGCCATTCATCCTTGTTGACTTGGCTCTCTTGTTAATTTGCAATAATTGTGTGGTTGATATGGCGTTTTATAATAAAATCGAGAGATTCCAACAATAATGAAAAACCGAATGTCAAAAATTGTTCAAGAGTGAGCGGAGGAAATGGATCAAATAATGATATAAAGGTGGTAGCTGAAACTTGCATTTTTTATTAGACTGAAAGAAAGGTAAGTGTTTGGAAAAATAGTTGTAACATTTTGAAATATCCAAAATTGTATAAAATAAAATAAGAATAGAAACTCAAACTATAAAAACTCAAACAGGTATGCGATTTTTAATACTACATTGTATTTTTGTTATAACAAAAAAAGTTTTTATTCAAACGACTATTTAAAGTAGATTTTGGAGTTGCCAAACAAACCTAGATGACTAAGCTTTTCGTGACCATTTGTATGATGACATTGACAAATATTAAACAACTTCATACACAAGAACAAAGAGGCTATGCCATTTTATTTTATGTTAATCGTATGTCTAATAATATTGCAACAACAATAATACTCAAACTTCATAAGGGTGATCGGAATCGCTCGGGAAGAGGTGTTTTGGGTTGGCAGTAGTGCCAATACCGTCAGAAACCTCATTTCGTGAACGTTTAGCAGGTTGATGGGTTCTTTTGTTGACCTTTTGTGCGGGTTAAACAACCCGCTGCTTCCCTCTTTCACTACAATATATATATATATATATATATATATATATATATATATATATATATATATATATATATATATGTGTGTGTGTGTGTGTGTGTGTGTGTGTGTGTGTGTGTGTGTGTGTGTCATGTATGTAATATTAGGTATAGAACCATCAAAATTGACTTCATTTTGATTATAAAAACTCATTTTTTTTTCATTGTTAGCTTCTTCCTATTGCTTTTGAGCTCATATTATTTTTGATTTCATAATTTATCTCTAACATCTATGCATTTCGAATGTGTTGTTTATATTAGACCTCTAGTAGGCTTCGTAACTTTCTTTAACACCTACCATATGTATATTTGCATGGTTCTTTTTTATGTGTTATGAGTATTAGTATAATGAGTTTTTAATGAACAATTTCAATCTTTCACTATAGTTTTCTATATTAAATTTTGATATGAAGACTTATAGGTAGTTGATAATGTAATCTTATACATGGTTTTTGGTGTAAAATTAAATATTTAAAACTCCATAAAAATATGTACTAAACCTATCATCTAGTCATATATAGGATACAAAAAAGATGGTAGAGAGATTTGATTGCAGTTTGTTAAAACTATGTAGTTTTAAATTATTCTATATCTAATATTAGATACATAACAACCACATATTCACTAAGCTATATATATATATATATATATATGTGTGTGTGTGTGTGTGTGTGTGTGTTCAAATGTTTTTAACAACTATTCTGTGCCTGTATGCACCAATAAAAATTCAGGAAATAATTAATTATTAAATAAATCATTTAAGGGTATTATAGTAATCTTGGCATATTTAAATATGGTAGATAATTAATATGTTATTTATTATTCCTTTAAATATGGGATGTAGTCAAAATCTGTTGAAAAAAAAAACCCTAGCTGATCACGTCTACAGCGATTTATCCTCCCTCTCGTTTTCCCAGCATTGGTCCCTGCTATTCAGCGGGGTTTCGGAGGTTTTGGGCTACCGTAGAAGGGGAGATGTGCTAGAGGTTCGATCAGAGGGCAGCAGGGGTTCCGATGGGGCAAAGAAATCAACGATGTAGTCGAATCTTCATAGGCCTTGATCGATGGGAACAGAAGAGAAAGAAAGCGAGGGGAGGAGGTATCGATCTCCGATAAGTGACTAGACCGAAGAACAAAGGGAGAAGCAACGGGGTGGGGCTGTTGCTTCGATCGAAGCAGGTCAGGAGGTGGAGAGGATGTGGTGGTGGTCGCTGATTTTTCTTATCAGGTGAAATCTAGATATTTTTTTTATTCATGTCTTCCGATTATGGTTTTGGTTAATTATTTATATGTTGATAATAAATTCCACTAGAATTTTGCTGTTTTATTTTGATAAAATTTTAATATTTTATATGTTGATAATGTATTCTAACAGAATTTTGCTGTTGCATTCTAACAAAATTTGTGATAGAAATGGCTTGAAGAATGGCTTAAAGAACTGATGGGAAAGGTTTAAAGAATGAATTAAAGAATGATCACACTCAATGTTTAAGAATGTTGTTATTTTTTAAGAATTACACTTGTTATTCTTTCAGAATGTTGTTATTATTCAAAGAATCACAATTAATTGTTTGGTATATTATTAGTTCAAGAATCTATTTTATGTATTCTTTTTCAAAATGTATTTAGTAGTTTATGATTGACATTATGTTATTCTGACAGAATATGTTATAATGTAGTTATTTTTCAACATCGGATTCCAGAACTTTGTTATTATTCAATAATATTCTAATAGAATAAAATTCTGAAAGAACATCATTCTAACTAAAAAAATATTCTGACAGAATAAATCGGTTATTTTTACAAATTATGTTAGAATTAAAATTGAATTAATTAAAAAAAAATCATATTTTTAAAATTAAGAGAATTAGTTATCCATAAATATCCGAAAATTTTCTTATATATATATATATATATATATATATATATATATATTCATCAATGGACATAATTTGAAAGTGTATGACATTACAATAGGATAGCATGTACCATATAATCACATAATAGTTAGTAAAAAACAAAATAACCTAAGCATATATATATATATATATATATATATATATATATATATATATATATATATATATATATATATATATATATTAAAAAATGTTATGTTTTATTTTATTTTTAATTTTCAAATTTAATTAATAACTAATAGTGATGTGACCATTAGGTTGGGAAAATTGTTATTTTTATGTAGTATGTGTTGAAAAGGATGGAAGAAAGAGGATGGAGAAAAGGTTGAAGTGGAACTGCTGAGGCGGTAAATTAAATATATTGGAAAATATCCATTGGATCCTCCATAACAACTCGATGAGAGAATGTAACTTGTACATAACATTTTAAAAATACTTGAAGGTACAGAGACTATTTTCATTGATGATCTCCCAGAAAAATTCATGCTCACACCATATGATCTTTTATATATGATACAAGCAATAAATATAAAAATAAAACGGGACAACGGTAAGCATATTAACAATATGATTACAAATAAATAATGATCTTTTATCATATACTAATTTGAATATATTTTTTTGTTCGTTTGTTAACTCTTAACGATGAATCTATCAAATTATATATTACATACCATCAACATCTTAAAGAAAATGAAATAAGATTGTTTAACCAAAGTGTTATTTCATTATATTTATATGATAATAATAGAATATCAATGATATAACATTGTAGACGAAATGTTAGGGACGGAAACCCTAATTGCTAATTTCAAACAGTGCGAGCCTATGATGCAAATGTAATAGTGGTTGTTGGCATTGTTTACGGTAAATCTAGCGGGATTGGTGGTTTGAATTGAGATTAGGTTTTGGATGTCGCAATTGCCGTATGCCTCCTTCGTTACTTCTGCAACATTATGAAATCCATTAACAAAATTAAAGACAATAGTGTCATCGATTTTGAAGATATGGTTTAGTGACCACATAACATAGAGACCCTCATTTTGTGGCACTGCTCAACCAAAGGAATCACCAACGACGTGCTATGTTGCCACCGAGTGATTGAACTCCATGAATACGACTAACATGACTATAATCAGAAACAAACTTTGCTTTAGGTTTGTCATTCTTGATTAATTATGTGTCTTGTAGAGGGAAGGCATAAGAGAATAAGTTTTGGGTGTATTTATAGGAAATTATAGTTGTAAATGTTTATTGCAGAAATGAATGGTAATTATTAATTAATTTTAGGTATTCATATACTAGTTTACATTTGTAGATATTTATTGCTGACATTAAGGGTTATTAATTCTAAGTATTCAAAATGTGATTTCGACATGAATGAAATATTTATTTTAGACTATGATTGATTACATGTGTAAAGATTGTATATTCTTATATGGCCAATTACTAAAATATCAAATAAGAAAATGATTTCTATTTTTTTGAAAAAACTTTAGTAAATTAAAAAATCACCTGTTTTTACAAAATCAATTTTGTAAAATATCATTGATTCATTGGCTTTATAAAATTAAATTACGATATGATTAGCCACTAATTTTGTTATGGCTCAAATAGAAGAAAAACGAGTCGTCTTTCATTTTCACTGAATAATACAAAACATTATCTCTCTATTTAATGCAAAATTTCATTTAATGATGAAAAAAAGAGTTATTCATTAAAAAATTAAAATGAACATAATCCTCCATCACCTATACCCTCCAGAAAATATCATAAAAATAAAATAAAAACCTAACTCACTAAAAAAAACTCATAAATTTACATTTTATTTTCGTAACAAATATAACTTTTGAAATATATTAAAATTCCTAGTCATGAATAGAGGTGGCAAAAATTGACACGACACAAAATCCGACACGAAATAAACGGGTTTGCGTAAGATATTTCAACTCGTTTAAATAAACGAATTGACACGACACGACACGAAAGTTAAATGTGTAAGATTAGGGTTGAGAATTTCAACTCGAATATGACTCGAAAATGACTCGTTTATTTATATGCATGTTTTTTGAATTATTTAAATAATCTAGAAAGATACAAAACCAAAACCATAAGCAAAATAAAACCTTCGAATTGAATTGCTTTGTAATGTTGAAATGACTTAGCCGTCTAAATCAAGACTTCATTTCAGTTTTTCCATTCTTTCCCAAACTACTCGGTCTTTTTCATTACTCTCACATCCTCATGACCTTGTCATCCGCTTCCCCAACTCCCACTCTTTTAATTTTGTCATCTGAACTTGCTATTACTTCATCTATTCTGTCTCCAAATTATTAGTTTTTCCTTTCCGCCTACCCAACTCCTACTCTTTCAACATGCTCAATCTTTTAACCTCACATGACACGACATATTTCAAGGTATAGCCCTACCCCGAAACCTGACACGAACTCGACACGCAAATAAACGGGTTGACACGACACGACACGTTAATTAAATGGGTCGGGTTAGGATCGTGCACTTTCAACCTGTTTAGTGTTTCGACACGACACGACACGATTGCCACCTCTAGTCATGAGAATACAACTGCTTAATACGTAAGGTCATTAGTTGGAGAGCGTGAGTTCAAACCTCATTAGTATATCTCTTTTTTTTTTTTCTTTTTGCAAAACATGACTTTATATGGATTCAAACCCACACCCTCATTAACTAATTGTGTTAAATCCATCTTCAAATAAAATATAATAACCACAAAATTTATAGGTGTGGGAAAAAATATGTCTATGTATCTCTTTAGCAAGTTTGATGATCATTTTGTTATATATTCTAATTGAACGGTTGCCTACAATAACGGACGAAAATACTATGTAGATCGCTTACGAAACCTAACAAAGAGTCATTGATCTTGAAAAAAATATGTTATATTTTTTTATACAAGATATCTATACGACTATACGGATGCATCATAAAAGAATTGGTTCATGTGACCCCAAACATATAAAACAAACATATAAAGTTGAATTGGTTCAATAAATTAAACTATTTTATGTTACCTTTTGAACACATAAAACTACTACATAATGACATGTCATCTCATAATTTTCATTTTAGATAACATATTCTTGTTTTTTCTATTTAAATCACTATACGTGTAAATAAATAACATTTGAGGACAATGGCAATCAGCTAAGACATTTGCCATTCATCCTTGTTTGTTGACGTGGCTCTCTTGTTATTTTGTCATCAACATGTGGTTTATGTGTTGTTTTATAATAAAATTGAGAGATTCAAACAATAGTGAATGACTGTCAAAAATTGATCAGAGTCATGGAGGAAATGGGTCAAGTACACATGTAGATGAAGAGGAAAATCTAGGGATATATTTGAGCGTTTTCGGGTGGCAGTCGGAAACCGGAAGCTATATTTTTTATTAGGCTTTTATAACACTAAATGATATAATTTTATGTGTGCACACCTAGATCGCCCGAGTATCTTGGCCTAGCGCACAAATCAAGACCACCTCAACCCACCTATACAACAATTAGAGGAAATCCTCAATGTACAACCTAAAACCCTCGAGTTGACCAAAAGTCAACTTGGTCAAAGGTGAACGGTCAAAGTCAACAGCCAAAAGTCAACACAGTTGGCCACCGTGTCGTGGTCAAGCTTATGCCACGCCGTGACATTCTCATGAGAAAACAGTCGAGAAGAACCTTTTCTATACGTCGTGGTGAGCACACCACCACGTTGTGGGATCTGTTCTGGACCTCTTAATAGATTACCCTTAATTCATTAAGCCTCATACTCATCCTTTCTAGAAGGATTCTCTGTACCCATAACCATCATAAAAAAACCTTGCTTTATGAACATGCATGTCAAATACATGTCATACATTCAAGTTAGGTCAAACTAAGAAGAAACATGTCAAAAACTCAAACATGGAACCAAAACTTCATGGGACTTCAGATCTAGAACATATAGTCACATAGAGACCTCAAGGACCTATAAACTTGTCAACTTTATGGAATCCATCCACTCAAACTAACACACATGAAGAATAAGACTCAAAATCTAGATCTAGAAGACTTGAGACAAAAAGATATAAACATATGGACTTATAAAGGTCCAAGATATGCACAAGAAGGTGGTGAAGAACTTTGCTTGCTGAATCCTTGCACTTATAGCCCCTTCTTTATCTTTAATACCACAAAACACCACCAAAAAGCTTCAAGATGTCAACAATGAAGGCTAAAGTTTGTTTCTAGATTTGAGAGGGTAACGGAGGTTGAGGGTGAGCAAACCTTAGCCATCACAACCTTTAAATAGGGTTTTACGCCCAAAAATTAGGGTTTTGCACCCCAAACATCGCCACGTCGTTGTGTATTAAAATTGCATGCTTCATATCAGATTTGACCACGTTGTGGTGCTTCCTCCACCATGTCGTGGTCACCAAAAGATTCCACATTTTAAAGGTAAAATAATGATACAATTTCGAAGGTATAATAATGATACAATCTTACAATCAAATTCGTATAATATGTCACTTGCAACCCCTGTATTTTGTAAAATGATATTTTTCATCTATTTACTTTTTAAAATATCACATTCACCCCTTCCCACAAAAATATATAGATAAAAGTGAAAGAATGCAAGGATATGTACCTGCAACATCGCCTGTTGGAGTCCTGACTTCTCCTGTCTGACACTGCTGGATTCTTGGCTTTTCCTGTCTGAAACTGCAGGCACCTTCACTGCTCCTCCCGTACTCCTTGGAAAGTCGGCCTTCTTGTGGCCCACCTGATCGTAGTGAAAACATAATGGGCTTGCCCCCTAAGAACAATATCTGCTGACATGACCAACCCCACCACACTTGTAGTAGCCTAAACCCTTGGAACGACAAACTCCCTTGTGCACTTTCACGCACGTGCTGCACTGACTCCGGCCCTACCGTCCTTTCACCCGATGATCAGAAGTCTTGGGTCTCTTCCCGAGACCATGTACTATACGCACCTGGCATGACCCTCTCTTCCCAAGGTGATCTAAATTGATCTCGCATCCTCAGACTCTGGAAGTCATATCCTTCAGGGTCTGACACCCTGTCACGCTCACTATCTCACTTACCAAGGGCTGAACTGCAACAGCAGGAACATCCTCTGCCCCAAACCGGGTCACAGAAGACATATTCTCCTATTCAGAAAGTGCAATAGATCGCGCAATTAATTCCCAATAGCTCCTTGTTACTCGATACAAGAGATCCAAGGCGAACCGAACCTTGGCTCCTATGAGGTAGGGACTAGTGCGGAAAACACCTTCCATCTCCTCAATCCAACACGAACTCAAAATCTTGGCAATCCTTCCATCGACCGGCTCACCACCTGAGTCGAGATCCAATCCTGAACCAGAACCGCCTCCCTGATTGCGCATCCCCAAACTGAAAAACCACAATTAACATACTGCCTAGCATATCAAGGTGCTGGCTTACCCTTTCAGTCTCTTTCAACCGGTAACTTTGTATATCAAGGGTCTGCCCCTTCGGTATCTTTCAACTGGTAACTGTCTGGCATATCTGGGTGTTGGCCTACTCCTTCGGTCTCTTCCAACCGGTAATGGGGACTATTTCACCCCTACTACTACCACATATCATCCTACTACCTAAACACATAAGTCACATACTTCCTAGCATATATGGATGATGGCCTACCCCTTCGGTCCTTTCGACTGGTAACGGGGTCTATCCCACCCCTCCTACCATTATCACATAATATCATAGCATACTAGCATATAAAGCATAACATATAGTGGCATACCAGACAATTATCACTAAGAAAATCATCTCTACTATAATCAACTACTAGTGGAACGACATTGGTGCCCCACTTCTACTAGAAGGTAACTCACCTTACACTGCTGAAGCTCATTGCAGGAAATCCTTAGCTACTGCCCTGGCAACTCCTTGGGCCATCAATACCAAAATATCACCCAATAGAAATTGGGTTCCAAACCATGATCCATAATCCTTACTTGGGGTGAAATGACTATTTCACCCCGACCCATCAAGGCCCAAATTATAAAATCCATGAAAGTCCATCAATAGCCTAATTTTCCAACTTGTGCCTAAACCCTTACATGAAACCACCCTTTAGAACCCATTCTATACTTCATAACCCTATAGGGGTCAACCTTAGGCAAAGTCAGGTCAAGGTCAAAGCCAACATCCAAGTCAAAGTCAACGCTCCGAGTTGACTCAACTCGTCGAGTTTTCCTTTAACTCGTCGAGTTCCTATAAACCATAGAATCGTGATACCACGAATCAACTCATCAAGTTCTCCCTTAACTCGTTGAGTTATTTCCTTTTCAACAGAATCGGGACATACTCACATCAACTCGACGAGTTCCTTTGTGAACTTGTTGAGTTCTTCAGTCTGTTAACCATTCTTAATGCATTAAGCCATTTCACTCGAATCCAACAGCTCTAAACCTCAAGTCCTTTCCATTATGATGTCTAGAAGGGTAAAGTTCCAACTTTACCCCCAAGAATCATTTACTAAGCTTAAAACTCAAACCCTAGTTTCTTTTAAGGTTGTCTTGATCCATTAAACCCCCTAAACTCCTACTACAATCCACCAACATACAGATCTGATGTCCCAAGGTGGAAAAATTACGTAAAGTTTCCAACTTTACATTCAAGCATGCTAGAAACACCCTCAAATGTCCATTTTTGGCTTCATAATGGACATATTGCATGAATGGAACATGGAGGCCATTAAAGTTTGCAACTTTAAGCCTCAATGGGCCATATAGGGGTTAGATCTATCCCATTAACCCCTGGAACCCTCTTCTCTTCGTACTATTTGATTAAAGCCCCAAAACTCAAGCTAAAACTTCAAGAAAAGAGATCTAGTACATTATTGGTCAAACTGACGACTTTAGGGTTTTGGACGATGGAGGCTGGAAATGAAGCCAAACCCTAGAGCTTAACTTTCTAAAATAGGGTGTAAAACCCCGATTTAGGGTTTCTCAAACCGCAACTAACTCGTCGAGTTGGTCTCCTCCAACTCGTTGAGTTGATCTTCGAAAATTTGTGTGACTCATAATTCCTACACGTCGAGTTTATGCCTTAAACTCGACGAGTTGACCTTTAAAAATGAGGTTTTATTTTCCATAATAAGCCTTCTAGATTCCAGGTGTTACAACTCTCCCCCACTTAAATTAGATTTCTTCCTCGAAATTGCTCCGTATTGGCACTCATATCAAAGCAATCAATCCTGATGACCATGATCGGAATTTATGCACATATGATGGCCTTCCCAAGGCCATCGAAACCGAAACGAAACTCCTACCCCGAAATAACACCCGAACCTTCATCCCTTGCAAACCGTCTCTACCTCCTAAGACCTGAATCTGCAATATCATGACTCCTCAACAGCTCGACCGTGTTGAACCAACTCTTTATCAATCTCTCAACTTATAGCAAAACAATCATAACCCTTCCAACTTTGATCATACATCAAAGTATCTAGATCTACTAAAACAATCCTTAGATTAATTCTTCAAGCTTGGTGAAGAGCGACTCTTCAATCTCTCAAATAAAACCAATCCTACTTCACCTGGAATCCGGAACCTAAGGTCCCAGTGGTCTGACCCCTTGTCAGACCCCTCACACCGAACTGTCACCACTCGCACTGGTGCTAACAAATTCATTGTCCATAAACAACTACAAAACACTTATACTCGACAGAAGGCTCCGATAATCCTTCAAGTAGCATATTCATCCCTGCAGCGGTTAGACTCAGACGAGAGTTGCGCAACAGGGTTATATCAACTACTCTGAGATTATTTAATCCCACTGCGTGTGACTTATCACTTCCCAATCAATCAATTACTCCGTCCTTACCTACAAAACTAAAACATTAGTACCGCCCGAGACACCGAAACTGCCTGAAACACTGAATTGCCTGAAACATTGAACTGCATGAAACAATATGTTGCATCCGGGCTGCTTTCCAAAATCCACCCAGACTTCTGGTCTCAATTCGTTTGACAGTCATCTGAAATGTCGGGTTACACATGAATAAAATTAAATATAATATATGGTTTAATGTTATTTATAGTTGTTATTGCTAATTAATTTTTTAAAATTTATTTGCTTAATTTTTAATTTCTATCATTATAATTATTTAAAACATCAAACAGTGTTTTTTGATTTTAAATGCAACAATATAATCATTTATGTTATTTTTAACTATTGTTATTGTAAGTTATTTTAAGCTAGTTATTTGAAAACTTTTGACGATTATAAAATATCTTTAGGAAATGTTTTAGTTAAATTGAGATTACAATTTAGTTTTTGCATTTATCACTACAATTTATCACTTTTAACTATTTACAAAATATTTTTTGGTTGGTTTAAGTTAAACTAAAATTTATATTTAAGTTTACCATGTAATGTTGTATTTAAATTAATAATTTAAGTATTTTTTACAAACTGATTCAAAGTTGTATCTTTAAAATGATAATGGTTTACATCTAACAATATATTAAAACTAATAAATTAAGTATAATATGTTAAAAGTTAAAAAATATAACTTTAAAAGTAGAAGTAAATATATTATTTTAATATTGAAATTTAGTTTATATATGATTACACTTCAGTTTTGATATATATTAAACCTTATTAACCTACTTATAATTATTATTATTATTAAAAACAAATTGAAAAGTCATGAGAGTTTCAAATGAATGTGGTGAAAGGAAAAATGCATGGGAGTTTCAAATGAATGTGGTGAAAGGAACAATGTTTCCTTTATAAATACACTAGATACTAGATGAATTTCCGCACGTTGCGTGGCTCAAGTTAAAAATATATGGTTAAAATATTGAAAAAAATAAATGTTTATAATAGTTATGTTATTGACATTAACTTTGACATAATATTTTTACAATAATATATATATATATATATATATATATATATATATATATATATATATATATATATATACATATATATAATCTCAACTATTTTGAACAATAATATTCATTGACATCCCACCTTCCTCATTAATAGAATTTAATATAATTATCTATTTAGTATTATTTTTAACAATTGTTATGATTGATTAACTAAAATTTTTATTTATGCAATTATTTTCTAATTTCATTAATGATGTTCATTTAAAATACAATTTATTCGTAGCTAACGGTATGTAATTTATAATTTGATGTTATTATCATTTAAAATTACTGTTCAATAATTTTAAACCAATTATTATTAGTAATAAGTTAAACAAGACTTTTAAGAAACATTTAACATTATTATTCAAATATGAAACACATACTAAATAATAAAGTGATAAGATTAATAATTTACATTCCAAAAGAGACTTGCATGGATAATATGACATATATCCATGATTTTTATAATTTGATTTTATTATTTTTTATTATTGTTCGTTAATTTTAAAACCACTTATTATTATTAATAAGTGAAAGAAAACTTTTAAAAAGCATTCATTATTATATTTAAAATGTTAAGCATATACTAAAATACAAAGTGATAAAATAGACAATTTACATTTAAAAAGAGATTAACATGGACAATATGGATCATATGACATATTCGTGATTTTTAATTAATTATTGCTTTGAAGCAACACAAACATACAAACATATATACAATATTTAATTAAATACTATCTATATCACATTTCATAAGATATGATCGATAACATGAATCTAATCTAATTTACATTAAAATTTCAACCACAACATACAATGATTGTCTTAAAAGAATACTTAAACCAAGTAAAATTAAAAAAAGAAAAAAAGAATTAATATATAACAAACTTACAAATTAAAAACATTAACATAATAACATGGCTCGAAAAATGATCTAAAGCCCTCAAACCAACATAAAAACCTTTAGACTTGTTTCCTTTATGAATTTTGTATGTGATTAATATTTGTGTGTCTACTAAAAAAGATTGGTCTTTTATAGTAGACTATCCATTAATTGCTTATTAAACATATTATATAAGTTATAAAACCTTTAAATGGTTAATCATTATTAAGAGACTTTAATAGGAGGTCTCAAATGAATATGATTGGAGTAAAAATGCCTCATGGGAGTTTCAAATGAAGAATTTTAAGAAACATTTAACATTATTATTCAAATATGGAACACATACTAAATAATAAAGTGATAAGATTGATAATTTTCATTCCAAAAGAGACTTGCATGGATAATATGACATATCCATGATTTTTATAATTTGATTTTACTATTTATTATTATTGTTTGTTAATTTTAAAACCACTTATTATTATTAATAAGTGAAAGAAAACTTTTAAAAAGCATTCATTATTATATTTAAAATGTTAAGCATATACTAAAATACAAAGTGATAAGATAGACAATTTACATTTAAAAAGAGATTAACATGGACAATATGGATCATATGACATATTCGTGATTTTTAATTAATTATTGCTTTGAATCAACACAAACATACAAACATATATACAATATTTAATTAAATATTATCTATATCACATTTCATAAGATATGATCGATAACATGAATATAATCTAATTTACATTAAAATTTCAACCACAACATACAATGATTGTCTTAAAAGAATACTTAAACCAAGTAAAATTAAAAAAAGAAAAAAAGAATTAATATATAACAAACTTACAAATTAAAAACATTAACATAATAACATGGCTCGAAAAATGATCCAAAGCCCTCAAACCAACATAAAAACCTTTAGACTTGTTTCCTTTATGAATTTTGTATGTGATTAATATTTGTGTGTCTACTAAAAAAGATTGGTCTTTTATAGTAGACTATCCATTAATTGCTTATTAAACATATTATATAAGTTATAAAACCTTTAAATGGTTAATCATTATTAAGAGACTTTAATAGGAGGTCTCAAATGAATATGATTGGAGTAAAAATGCCTCATGGGAGTTTCAAATGAAGACTTTTAAGAAACATTTAACATTATTATTCAAATATGGAACACTGCTAAATAATAAAGTGATAAGATTGATAATTTCCATTCCAAAAGAGACTTGCATGGATAATATGACATATCCATGATTTTTATAATTTGATTTTACTATTTATTATTATTGTTTGTTAATTTTAAAACCACTTATTATTATTAATAAGTGAAAGAAAACTTTTAAAAAGCATTCATTATTATATTTAAAATGTTAAGCATATACTAAAATACAAAGTGATAAGATAGACAATTTACATTTAAAAAGAGATTAACATGGGCAATATGGATCATATGACATATTCGTGATTTTTAATTAATTATTGCTTTGAAGCAAAACAAACATACAAACATATATACAATATTTAATTAAATATTATCTATATCACATTTCATAAGATATGATCGATAACATGAATATAATCTAATTTACATTAAAATTTCAACCACAACATACAATGATTGTCTTAAAAGAATACTTAAACCAAGTAAAATTAAAAAAAGAAAAAAAGAATTAATATATAACAAACTTACAAATTAAAAACATTAACATAATAACATGGCTCGAAAAATGATCCAAAGCCCTCAAACCAACATAAAAACCTTTAGACTTGTTTCCTTTATGAATTTTGTATGTGATTAATATTTGTGTGTCTACTAAAAAAGATTGGTCTTTTATAGTAGACTATCCATTAATTGCTTATTAAACATATTATATAAGTTATAAAACCTTTAAATGGTTAATCATTATTATGAGACTTTAATAGGAGGTCTCAAATGAATATGATTGGAGTAAAAATGCCTCATGGGAGTTTCAAATGAAGAATTTTAAGAAACATTTAACATTATTATTCAAATATGGAACACATACTAAATAATAAAGTGATAAGATTGATAATTTTCATTCCAAAAGAGACTTGCATGGATAATATGACATATCCATGATTTTTATAATTTGATTTTACTATTTATTATTATTGTTTGTTAATTTTAAAACCACTTATTATTATTAATAAGTGAAAGAAAACTTTTAAAAAGCATTCATTATTATATTTAAAATGTTAAGCATATACTAAAATACAAAGTGATAAGATAGACAATTTACATTTAAAAAGAGATTAACATGGACAATATGGATCATATGACATATTCGTGATTTTTAATTAATTATTGCTTTGAATCAACACAAACATACAAACATATATACAATATTTAATTAAATATTATCTATATCACATTTCATAAGATATGATCGATAACATGAATATAATCTAATTTACATTAAAATTTCAACCACAACATACAATGATTGTCTTAAAAGAATACTTAAACCAAGTAAAATTAAAAAAAGAAAAAAAGAATTAATATATAACAAACTTACAAATTAAAAACATTAACATAATAACATGGCTCGAAAAATGATCCAAAGCCCTCAAACCAACATAAAAACCTTTAGACTTGTTTCCTTTATGAATTTTGTATGTGATTAATATTTGTGTGTCTACTAAAAAAGATTGGTCTTTTATAGTAGACTATCCATTAATTGCTTATTAAACATATTATATAAGTTATAAAACCTTTAAATGGTTAATCATTATTAAGAGACTTTAATAGGAGGTCTCAAATGAATATGATTGGAGTAAAAATGCCTCATGGGAGTTTCAAATGAAGACTTTTAAGAAACATTTAACATTATTATTCAAATATGGAACACTGCTAAATAATAAAGTGATAAGATTGATAATTTCCATTCCAAAAGAGACTTGCATGGATAATATGACATATCCATGATTTTTATAATTTGATTTTACTATTTATTATTATTGTTTGTTAATTTTAAAACCACTTATTATTATTAATAAGTGAAAGAAAACTTTTAAAAAGCATTCATTATTATATTTAAAATGTTAAGCATATACTAAAATACAAAGTGATAAGATAGACAATTTACATTTAAAAAGAGATTAACATGGGCAATATGGATCATATGACATATTCGTGATTTTTAATTAATTATTGCTTTGAAGCAAAACAAACATACAAACATATATACAATATTTAATTAAATATTATCTATATCACATTTCATAAGATATGATCGATAACATGAATATAATCTAATTTACATTAAAATTTCAACCACAACATACAATGATTGTCTTAAAAGAATACTTAAACCAAGTAAAATTAAAAAAAGAAAAAAAGAATTAATATATAACAAACTTACAAATTAAAAACATTAACATAATAACATGGCTCGAAAAATGATCCAAAGCCCTCAAACCAACATAAAAACCTTTAGACTTGTTTCCTTTATGAATTTTGTATGTGATTAATATTTGTGTGTCTACTAAAAAAGATTGGTCTTTTATAGTAGACTATCCATTAATTGTTTATTAAACATATTATATAAGTTATAAAACCTTTAAATGGTTAATCATTATTAAGAGACTTTAATAGGAGGTCTCAAATGAATATGATTGGAGTAAAAATGCCTCATGGGAGTTTCAAATGAAGACTTTTAAGAAACATTTAACATTATTATTCAAATATGGAACACATACTAAATAATAAAGTGATAAGATTGATAATTTTCATTCCAAAAGAGACTTGCATGGATAATATGACATATCCATGATTTTTATAATTTGATTTTATTATTTATTATTATTGTTTGTTAATTTTAAAACCACTTATTATTATTAATAAGTGAAAGAAAACTTTTAAAAAGCATTCATTATTATATTTAAAATGTTAAGCATATACTAAAATACAAAGTGATAAGATAGACAATTTACATTTAAAAAGAGATTAACATGGACAATATGGATCATATGACATATTCGTGATTTTTAATTAAATATTGCTTTGAATCAACACAAACATACAAACATATATACAATATTTAATTAAATATTATCTATATCACATTTCATAAGATATGATCGATAACATGAATATAATCTAATTTACATTAAAATTTCAACCACAACATACAATGATTGTCTTAAAAGAATACTTAAACCAAGTAAAATTAAAAAAAGAAAAAAAGAATTAATATATAACAAACTTACAAATTAAAAACATTAACATAATAACATGGCTCGAAAAATGATCCAAAGCCCTCAAACCAACATAAAAACCTTTAGACTTGTTTCCTTTATGAATTTTGTATGTGATTAATATTTGTGTGTCTACTAAAAAAGATTGGTCTTTTATAGTAGACTATCCATTAATTGCTTATTAAACATATTATATAAGTTATAAAACCTTTAAATGGTTAATCATTATTAAAAGACTTTAATAGGAGGTCTCAAATGAATATGATTGGAGTAAAAATGCCTCATGGGAGTTTCAAATGAAGACTTTTAAGAAACATTTAACATTATTATTCAAATATGGAACACTGCTAAATAATAAAGTGATAAGATTGATAATTTCCATTCCAAAAGAGACTTGCATGGATAATATGACATATCCATGATTTTTATAATTTGATTTTACTATTTATTATTATTGTTTGTTAATTTTAAAACCACTTATTATTATTAATAAGTGAAAGAAAACTTTTAAAAAGCATTCATTATTATATTTAAAATGTTAAGCATATACTAAAATACAAAGTGATAAGATAGACAATTTACATTTAAAAAGAGATTAACATGGGCAATATGGATCATATGACATATTCGTGATTTTTAATTAATTATTGCTTTGAAGCAAAACAAACATACAAACATATATACAATATTTAATTAAATATTATCTATATCACATTTCATAAGATATGATCGATAACATGAATCTAATCTAATTTACATTAAAATTTCAACCACAACATACAATGATTGTCTTAAAAGAATACTTAAACCAAGTAAAATTAAAAAAAGAAAAAAAGAATTAATATATAACAAACTTACAAATTAAAAACATTAACATAATAACATGGCTCGAAAAATGATCCAAAGCCCTCAAACCAACATAAAAACCTTTAGACTTGTTTCCTTTATGAATTTTGTATGTGATTAATATTTGTGTGTCTACTAAAAAAGATTGGTCTTTTATAGTAGACTATCCATTAATTGCTTATTAAACATATTATATAAGTTATAAAACCTTTAAATGGTTAATCATTATTAAGAGACTTTAATAGGAGGTCTCAAATGAATATGATTGGAGTAAAAATGCCTCGTGGGAGTTTCAAATGAAGACTTTTAAGAAACATTTAACATTATTATTCAAATATGGAACACATACTAAATAATAAATTGATAAGATTGATAATTTCCATTCCAAAAGAGACTTGCATGGATAATATGACATATCCATGATTTTTATAATTTGATTTTATTATTTATTATTATTGTTCGTTAATTTTAAAACCACTTATTATTATTAATAAGTGAAAGAAAACTTTTAAAAAGCATTCATTATTATATTTAAAATGTTAAGCATATACTAAAATACAAAGTGATAAGATAGACAATTTACATTTAAAAAGAGATTAACATGGACAATATGGATCATATGACATATTCGTGATTTTTAATTAATTATTGCTTTGAAGCAACACAAACATACAAACATATATACAATATTTAATTAAATATTATCTATATCACATTTCATAAGATATGATCGATAACATGAATCTAATCTAATTTACATTAAAATTTCTACCACAACATACAATGATTGTCTTAAAAGAATACTTAAACCAAGTAAAATTAAAAAAAGAAAAAAAGAATTAATATATAACAAACTTACAAATTAAAAACATTAACATAATAACATGGCTCGAAAAATGATCCAAAGCCCTCAAACCAACATAAAAACCTTTAGATTTGTTTCCTTTATGAATTTTGTATGTGATTAATATTTGTGTGTCTACTAAAAAAGATTGGTCTTTTATAGTAGACTATCCATTAATTGCTTATTAAACATATTATATAAGTTATAAAACCTTTAAATGGTTAATCATTATTAAAAGACTTTAATAGGAGGTCTCAAATGAATATGATTGGAGTAAAAGTGCCTCATGGGAGTTTCAAATGAAGACTTTTAAGAAACATTTTACATTATTATTCAAATATGGAACACATACTAAATAATAAAGTGATAAGATTGATAATTTCCATTCCAAAAGAGACTTGCATGGATAATATGACATATCCATGATTTTTATAATTTGATTTTATTATTTATTATTATTGTTCGTTAATTTTAAAACCACTTATTATTATTAATAAGTGAAAGAAAACTTTTAAAAAGCATTCATTATTATATTTAAAATGTTAAACATATACTAAAATACAAAGTGATAAGATAGACAATTTACATTTAAAAAGAGATTAACATGGACAATATGGATCATATGACATATTCGTGATTTTTAATTAATTATTGCTTTGAAGCAACACAAACATACAAACATATATACAATATTTAATTAAATATTATCTATATCACATTTCATAAGATATGATCGATAACATGAATCTAATCTAATTTACATTAAAATTTCAACCACAACATACAATGATTGTCTTAAAAGAATACTTAAACCAAGTAAAATTAAAAAAAGAAAAAAAGAATTAATATATAACAAACTTACAAATTAAAAACATTAACATAATAACATGGCTCGAAAAATGATCCAAAGCCCTCAAACCAACATAAAAACCTTTAGACTTGTTTCCTTTATGAATTTTGTATGTGATTAATATTTGTGTCTACTAAAAAAGATTGGTCTTTTATAGTAGACTATCCATTAATTGCTTATTAAACATATTATATAAGTTATAAAACCTTTAAATGGTTAATCATTATTAAGAGACTTTAATAGGAGGTCTCAAATGAATATGATTGGAGTAAAAATGCCTCGTGGGAGTTTCAAATGAAGACTTTTAAGAAACATTTAACATTATTATTCAAATATGGAACACATACTAAATAATAAATTGATAAGATTGATAATTTCCATTCCAAAAGAGACTTGCATGGATAATATGACATATCCATGATTTTTATAATTTGATTTTATTATTTATTATTATTGTTCGTTAATTTTAAAACCACTTATTATTATTAATAAGTGAAAGAAAACTTTTAAAAAGCATTCATTATTATATTTAAAATGTTAAGCATATACTAAAATACAAAGTGATAAGATAGACAATTTACATTTAAAAAGAGATTAACATGGACAATATGGATCATATGACATATTCGTGATTTTTAATTAATTATTGCTTTGAAGCAACACAAACATACAAACATATATACAATATTTAATTAAATATTATCTATATCACATTTCATAAGATATGATCGATAACATGAATCTAATCTAATTTACATTAAAATTTCTACCACAACATACAATGATTGTCTTAAAAGAATACTTAAACCAAGTAAAATTAAAAAAAGAAAAAAAGAATTAATATATAACAAACTTACAAATTAAAAACATTAACATAATAACATGGCTCGAAAAATGATCCAAAGCCCTCAAACCAACATAAAAACCTTTAGACTTGTTTCCTTTATGAATTTTGTATGTGATTAATATTTGTGTGTCTACTAAAAAAGATTGGTCTTTTATAGTAGACTATCCATTAATTGCTTATTAAACATATTATATAAGTTATAAAACCTTTAAATGGTTAATCATTATTAAGAGACTTTAATAGGAGGTCTCAAATGAATATGATTGGAGTAAAAATGCCTCATGGGAGTTTCAAATGAAGAATTTTAAGAAACATTTAACATTATTATTCAAATATGGAACACATACTAAATAATAAAGTGATAAGATTGATAATTTCCATTCCAAAAGAGACTTGCATGGATAATATGACATATCCATGATTTTTATAATTTGATTTTACTATTTATTATTATTGTTTGTTAATTTTAAAACCACTTATTATTATTAATAAGTGAAAGAAAACTTTTAAAAAGCATTCATTATTATATTTAAAATGTTAAGCATATACTAAAATACAAAGTGATAAGATAGACAATTTACATTTAAAAAAAGATTAACATGGACAATATGGATCATATGACATATTCGTGATTTTTAATTAAATATTGCTTTGAAGCAACACAAACATACAAACATATATACAATATTTAATTAAATATTATCTATATCACATTTAATAAGATATGATCGATAACATGAATCTAATCTAATTTACATTAAAATTTCAACTACAACATACAATGATTGTCTTAAAAGAATACTTAAACCAAGTAAAATTAAAAAAAGAAAAAAAGAATTAATATATAACAAACTTACAAATTAAAAACATTAACATAATAACATGGCTCGAAAAATGATCCAAAGCCCTCAAACCAACATAAAAACCTTTAGACTTGTTTCCTTTATGAATTTTGTATGTGATTAATATTTGTGTCTACTAAAAAAGATTGGTCTTTTATAGTAGACTATCCATTAATTGCTTATTAAACATATTATATAAGTTATAAAACCTTTAAATGGTTAATCATTATTAAGAGACTTTAATAGGAGGTCTCAAATGAATATGATTGGAGTAAAAATGCCTCATGGGAGTTTCAAATGAAGACTTTTAAGAAACATTTAACATTATTATTCAAATATGGAACACATACTAAATAATAAAGTGATAAGATTGATAATTTCCATTCCAAAAGAGACTTGCATGGATAATATGACATATCCATGATTTTTATAATTTAATTTTATTATTTATTATTATTGTTCGTTAATTTTAAAACCACTTATTATTATTAATAATTGAAAGAAAACTTTTAAAAAGCATTCATTATTATATTTAAAATGTTAAGCATATACTAAAATACAAAGTGATAAGATAGACAATTTACATTTAAAAAGAGATTAACATGGACAATATGGATCATATGACATATTCGTGATTTTTAATTAATTATTGCTTTGAATCAACACAAACATACAAACATATATACAATATTTAATTAAATATTATCTATATCACATTTCATAAGATATGATCGATAACATGAATATAATCTAATTTACATTAAAATTTCAACCACAACATACAATGATTGTTTTAAAAGAATACTTAAACCATGTAAAATTAAAAAAAGAAAAAAAGAATTAATATATAACAAACTTACAAATTAAAAACATTAACATAATAACATGGCTCGAAAAATGATCCAAAGCCCTCAAACCAACATAAAAACCTTTAGACTTGTTTCCTTTATGAATTTTGTATGTGATTAATATTTGTGTGTCTACTAAAAAGATTGGTCTTTTATAGTAGACTATCCATTAATTGTTTATTAAACATATTATATAAGTTATAAAACCTTTAAATGGTTAATCATTATTAAGAGACTTTAATAGGAGGTCTCAAATGAATATGATTGGAGTAAAAATGCCTCATGGGAGTTTCAAATGAAGACTTTTAATAAACATTTAACATTATTATTCAAATATGGAACACATACTAAATAATAAAGTGATAAGATTGATAATTTCCATTCCAAAAGAGACTTGCATGGATAATATGACATATCCATGATTTTTATAAGTTGATTTTATTATTTATTATTATTGTTCGTTAATTTTAAAACCACTTATTATTATTAATAAGTGAAAGAAAACTTTTAAAAAGCATTCATTATTATATTTAAAATGTTAAGCATATACTAAAATACAAAGTGATAAGATAGACAATTTGCATACACGCCCACGCAATTATTTAATCATTCTCCTAATTCTAGAAATTGTGATTTAATATTTATAAATGAAAAAAACAATGTTATTAAATGTATATAAAACATATATTGATTTTTATATATAACAGATAATTAATAGTATAAAAAATAAATATTTGATGATTTTATTGACCATTTTAAGGTTTGTAAATTGTATATATATTGTATGTTAATTTATGTATTTAATGAATAAAAAATATATGAAAAACATAAATACTACAACTTTTAATAACATAAAAATACTACAATGTCTACTATAACATTTGTAACAAAAAAAACCTTATTAAACATTGATAAATCATACAAAAAATATATTGGAGACACATATTATGTATATATATATATATGTGTGTGTGTGTGTGTGTGTGTATACACACACACACGCAGACACATACATACATACACATTAAAATAATTATATCGTTATTATTAAGTTTGAAATAATTATATTTATACGAAGTTGATATAAAAATTCATTATAACATGTTTTATGCCTTTAAGGCATACAACAAAAAATTATTAATAACATTAAACTAATTATGAAAGAATACTTATTATTCCAAGAAAAATCCGCATAGTAAAAACCATGATGCGGCAAAATTAAAAATATCTTAAAACACATGATTGTTTGTGATAAAACTTATTTATATATTACTAATACAGATACAATGTATATAAATGAGAGGAAAACAAAAAGCCATTACCAATTACTAACCAGAATTTATAAAAACTTTTGAGTTGTAGTGATTAATAACTTTATATTTGAAATCATAAGTGTTCACAAATTATAAAACTCTTTTGTTGTTGTGAAATTTTCAAATGAATTTGATTTAAGTAAATCTTCAATGTTACGCATAATAGAATTATATATATATATATATATATATATATATATATATATATATATATATATATATATATATATAGACACACACACACACAGACACATACATAAACACTATTAAAATAATCATATCGCTATTATTAATTTTTAAATGATTATATTTATACAAAGTTGATATAAAAACTCATTAGGGCATGTTTGCTGCATTTTAAGGCATACAATAAAAAATTATAAATAACATTAAACTAATTATGAAAGAAACTTTGTTAAGCTTGCAAACTTCTCATTTTAGGCCACTTCATATAAGACTTGTACAACTTGCTATATCGATGGACTTTAAATTAAGCTTTTATGATACAAATTATGGAGCATATCAATATACTTAACATATATTGCTTTAATCATTTACAATATGTGGTTCAAACAACCTTTTATACATGTACAAATGTAAATATAAAAGAAAACAAAAATCTAATAAAAAACAAAGCATATTGAAATATTCATAACAAAAACAAAGAGATAAAAACATATAGGCTAATTATGATGTTCTCACATGTAACTTCGAAAATTGCAAACTACAACTCGAATTGCATATCGCTACTGGACAAAAACATATAACATAATCAAACTATGAGTAAAAATGATACATTAATCTACAACCTTGACTTGTAGAGCTCTTTTAGGGACTCCATCACTGCTAATACGTTCTAAAAGAATTGTGTCTATTGAAATTTTTTTCTTTTCATTTTCTTCTGACATCCTTCTTACATGTAAGAGTTCATATAACATGTTTGGTGTTTAATGTTAAATCAATTACTTAGAAGACATTTGAAAAGTCATTTGAGAATATGAAAAGACAAAGGAGTTTCAAATCAATGTGGTGCTTTGAAAAATGTTTCTATTATATATATACTAGGCGAATAACCGTGCGTTGCGCAGAAACACCTATATATGTGAAGTCTTTACAAATATATGTTTTTTTTAAATATAACAATAATGTTGTTGTTAAATTTGATATAATAATTTTTATACTAAATTGATATAATATGTTGATTATTTTGAATTATATGATAATATATACATCTATTATAACTTCACAATCTCAATCTTTTGAATGACTTATACCCTCGAGTTACACATGAATAAAATTAAATATAGTATATGATTTAATGTTATTTATAGTTGTTATTGTTAATTAACTTTTTAAAATTTATTTTCTTAATGTTTTAAATTCTATCATTATAATTATTTAAAAAATCAAACATTATTTTTGATTTTAAAGATAACAATATAATCATTTATATAGAGTTATTTTTAATTATTGTTTTTGTAAGTTATTTGAAACTACTTATTTGGAAACTTTAAACGATTATAAAAATATCTTTAGGAAATATTTTAGTTAAATTGAGATTACAATTTAGTTTTTGCATTTATCACTGCAATTTATCACTTTTAACTATTTACAAAATATTCTTTGGTTTTTAAGTGGAACTGAAATTTATATTTAAGTTGGCACTATATTGTTATATTTAAGTTAACAATTTAAGTATTTTGTCAAAACTGTTCAAAAGTTGTAGTTTTAAACTGATACTGGTTTATATACAACAACATATTAAATCTAATAAAGTAAGTATAATATGTGAAAAGTTAAAGACATAAGTTTTTAAATATAAGTAAAGATATTATTTTAAAATTGAAACTTAGTTTATTTATGACTACACTTTAGGTTTGATATTTATTTAACCTTATTAACTAACTTATAATCATTATTAGAAAGACACTACAATTTATCACTTTTAACTATTTACATAATATTCTTTAGGTTATTTAAGTTAAACTAAAATTTATATTTAAGTTGACTCTATAATGTTATATTTAAATTAATAATTTAAGTATTTTATAAAAATTGTTTCAAAATTATATCTTTAAAATGACAATGGTTTACATCCAACAATATATTAAAACAAATAAATTAAGTATAATATGTTAAAAGTTAAAAAATATAACTTTATAAGTAGAAGTAAAGATATTATTTTAATATTGAGATTTAGTTTATATATGATTACACTTTAGGTTTGATATTTATTTAACCAAATTAACCAAATTATAATTATTATTAGAAAGAAATTGAAAAGTCATGGGAGTTTCAAATGAATGTGGTGAAAGGAAAAATACATGTGAGTTTCAAATGAATGTGGTGAAATTATATGTTTTTAAGCTACTTATTTGAAAACTTTTAACAATTATAAAAATATCTTTAGAAAATATTTTAGTTAAATTGAGATTACAATTTAGTTTTTGCATTTAGCACTACAATTTATCACCTTTAACTATTCACAAAATATTCATTGGGTTTTTTAAGTGAAACTAAAATTTATATTTAAGTTGACACTGTAATATTATATTTAAATTAACAATTTAAGTATTTTGTCCAAATTGTTCAAAAGTTTTAGCTTTAAACTGATAATGGTTTACATACAATAACATATTAAATTTAATAAATTAAATTTAATATGTTAATAGTTTAAGTCATAACTTTGTAAGTAGAAGTAAAAATATTATTTTAATATTGAAATTTAGTTTATTTATGGTTACACTTTAGGTTTGATATTTATTTAATGTTATTAACCAAATTATAATCATTATTAGAAAGACATTACAATTTATCACTTTAAATTATTTACAAAATATTTTTTGGGTTGTTTAAGTTAAACTAAAAATTATATTTAAGTTGACCACGTAATATGATATTTAAATTAATAATTTAAGTATTTTATACAAATTGTTCAAAATTTATAGCTCTAAAATGATAATGGTTTACATCCAACAATATATTAATATTAATTAATTAAGTATAATATGTTAAAAGTTAAAAAACATAACTTTATATGTAGAAGTAAAGATATTTTTTAATATTGAAATTTAGTTTATATATGATTACACTTTAGGTTTAATATTTATTTAACCTTATTAACAAACTTATAATCATTTATTCGAAAGTTGTAGCTTTAAAATGATAATGATTTACATACAACAACATATTAGATCTAATAAATTAAGTATAGTATATTAAAAGTTAAAAACATAACTTTATAAATAGAAAAAATATGTTCTTTTATTATTGAAATTTAGTTTATATATGATTACACTTTAGGTTTTATATTTATTTAACCTTATTAACCAACTTATAATCATTATTAGAAAGAAATTGAAAAGTCATGGAAGTTTCAAATAAATGTGGTGAAAGAAAAAATGAATGAGAGTTTCAAATGAATGTGGTGAAAGAAAAAATGCTAGCTTTATAATGATATAATGATATATATATATATATATATATATATATATATATATATATATATATATATATATAGACACATACAGAGAGAGAGAGAGAGAGAGAGAGAGAGAGAGATTACTAAATTATTAAATAAAAGTTGTATTATTTTGAGATGATATTTTTTTAAAAAAAACTGTTGTAAAATATAAAACCTCTTATTTTGACAAAATTGATTTTGTAAAATATCATTGGCTTTATAAAATTAAATTGTGTTATTGTTATTCTCCACTAATTGTGCTATGGCTCAAATAAAAGAAATAACAATAATCCTTCATTTTAACCGAAAAATACATATATTAGACAATTATATGTTTGCTAAACAACAAATTTTCATTTAATTTAATTATGTAAAAAAGATTTATTCACTAAAACATTAATGTAACGTCCCAAAAATAAGACAAAAATTTTCATTTTTAAATTAATAAAACGGTAATCCCAAAGACAACATCATGGAATCCAAGGGGGAACAAATTATATAAATACATCACAAATATCAGAGAAAATCAAAAAATACGGAAAACGGTGGTGTGTGCACTGCAATCATCCCGGGCTCTTCCCCTTCAAACCAAAAGTACCTGAAACTTAAAGTGAAAACCATAAGCATGGAGCTTAGTGAGTTCCCAAAATACCACATACCATACATAATAAACATATGTTGGCCCCCGTCTCACATCGGGCCTCACCCGACATCGAGTCTTACTTGGCCTCGGACCTCGCCCGACATCTAGCCCCGCTCGGATTACAGATCTATCATTCATTTGGCCCTGCCTGACATCGGTCCCCGCCCGGTGCACATAATAAACATATAAACATATAATCATGCTAATACATGCGATAATCACAAAGACAATAGCATACAATACAGTCATCAGGCCTCGCCCGGTATCGAGCATTCCTCGGTATACATTCCAACACATAACACATGCAAGAGTCATACATAAATCTAGCATCCTATCAAAATAATTATAGACCGGCATTAGTGCCTTCAACCTACTTAGCAAAATGAGGAAACTCACCTCAGACTGCTGAATCTCACAGATAAATCTATGGTTGATGGTCAACTAGAATCCCCGCGCTATCAATTACAAAATAAAATCCAATTAATAATTAGATCCCAACTCACACTAAGAGTCCAAACTAGGGTAAAAGACCCTTTTACCCTTTACCAAAATAGGCCCAATTCCAAGGCCCAAACCAACTATCCAAAAGGCCCAAATTCCAATATGATCATCCAAATGCTCAATCTCCCAACTTGGGCCCAAATCCCTTCGTGGGCCTTTCACCAAAAGAGTCCAACAAAATAGCATCAACCCAAAAATAGAATTCTGATGGCCCAACAAAGCCCTAGACGCCTAAGGTCCAATGGGACCAATACCGAAAACTCAAACTTGCAAAGCCCACTGAGGAGTACGATGGGTGTACTCAACTCGTACGCTTAGTGTACACGCTTTGGGGATAGTACACGTAATGTACCAGCTTGTACACCCAATATACTCCCCAGTTAGCCATCCCATATCATTAAGCACTTAATCCGCTTAGCCCTTACTTCATACTCACATATCTCACTTCCTTAAGGTGGCTTATCACGGAAAGTTGGAAACTTTACGTGTATGCATGGCTTAATAGGGTTCTAAAGCTCAAAAGAACTTAACAAATGGTCTTAACACATGGATGAGTCCATAAACACCTCCAAGCTTGCATTTTTATGGACAAAAGGACCAAAAGAACCCTAGATCTACCATCAATCACTTTTGGAGTGAATCAAGAGGCTCAACAATCACTCCAAGAAATCAAAAAGGCACAAAATTACACACAAGAAGATCTAGCATCATATATTAGCAAGATGGAAGCTTTTTACCTCAAAAGGTTGGCAAATGATGAACTAATCCCATATCCTCAAGCTACAAGCACAACTCCAAATGGTCCAATTCTTCTTCTCCTTCACAAAGCACCAACAAACACACTTTATGGCTCAAAACTCTCAAGAACTCACTAGGGTTTTGATTTCTGTACAAGGGGGGGGGGGTGGAGGTTGGCTAAACATGACCAAAAGAGGCTATCATAAGGTTTAAATAGGGTGAAACACCCTAGAAATTAGGGTTTAATAATCCACACGTATGTCATACGTACTGCACATACGTCCAACATACGTGGGTTAAATCCGCGATCCAGCATGCACTAGTACGCCCAGCGTACTACAACTTTCCTAAAGTTGAAAAATCTGCCCCATGGGGACCAATTCTAGAAAACATTAACACATTAAGGGGTCTAAACTGAAAAGTACTTTGAATCGAGTGTTACAACTCTCCCCCACTTAAATTAGATTTTGTCCTCGAAATCATTACTTACCATCCCAAGCACGCTAGACAGCCTGAGCAATTCAACCACAACCCCGATGCGGACCTAGAAAGCAACCTCGGGCATATGAAAACCTTCCAAAAATGCAACCGAACCCAACCTTAGTAGGATTCCCAAATCTTGACGATGAACGGATTCTTACACAACTTAAATTAACCCTTGAAGAATGACCAATTCTACTCTACCGGAAATATGAAATCCTAAACTTGTCTGACTCCCCGACAGACAGCCCATACTAAACCACTGCTAAATCAACTCCACTTTGAATTCCAAACCGACTACCCAACTTCTATTTACTTGATGTTCCCACTGGAAAACAGAATCACAGATCATGCACATAACGAATCCATGAACATATTGCACTACAAGAGACAAGCTGAGAGTTAAACCTTCTAATGCTGAACAAATCACTAATTCCTTAATTGTTGAACTGAAACGATACTGCTATAATTCTGAAGTCCCATAACTTGCTAGACCTACACACAGGTAGAATCATTCCAAATCACGATCATAAAGGCCTTTTCTACCATCAGAACTGAAAACATCCTTTTTTCCATGAACCATTCAGTTGATTCCCTTGGCATACAGATTCTTTAATTAATATCTTGCTGAAATAAAGACCTTACATACACACTCACGATTCCCAACGTGAGTTTCAACCAAAATTGAACTCAGTCCTTAATTCGTAACCGGATATCCAAGGATTTACACTTGCATTACACCCGAAATATTTTGATTCACGGCAACCTTTCGCTATACCTGGATATAAGGATCCCCAAACCACCACTGAGACTGCCATTCTCACTCCTAATCCAGCCACCAGGTTCATGAGAGCCCAATTGACGAGGCTACCCTAAGTTATGCATTACTCTATGCCACTCACTGACCACAAGATCATCCCTACTAAAACCATGATCTAATACCTTGACCCAACCGGTCTTTATCAGGTCCCACCTGCATTGCCATAATCACTCGGGCCTCGCCCACGGGTCTCACCCAATCTAGAGCTACACAGGCCCAACCCATCCTTGGACCCCAATGGTCCTCCTCCTAAAACAGATAAATGCACTCCGACAATCCTGACCGCCTTGCCCAAGGCACAAACTGACCCTACCTTATACCACGATCCCCAAACAATGGACTTTCTCAATTTAGCGAATGTCACGATCCCATCGTAGACTTACAACACTTTCATACTATTTCCCCTCTAGTGAATGCTATAGCCACCCCACAGTCTTACGACATGTCTAATCCGCCATGGTTACCATCCATGTTCTTATCAGGCTTATACCATAACAACCCCAAATACCCTGGGTCAAACCTGCATCTAACTGAATTCCAAGCAGGTGCTCGAGTCATGCTTCGAACCCCAAATCCTTCATCAAACAAGAACATGTAGCGAGTCTCTAACACAACCCTCAATCCAGATCCACCCACATGACTGTTATACATCACAAAGAATACGTCGAACAGGTGTTGGAAGTTTCCTAAACTCCTAACTTACTGTTGGATTAATGTCTAAGTCCATAACTTTAATTGGTAAGACTTGACCCGACCCGACATCGTCCATTTGGGTTGCATGGCATCATGCACTTGGATAGACTAAATGAGAGAAATAAGACACTTATGGTTATTAATATATTGTAAGTTCTAGTATATTAATAATAAGAATAATAATATTTAATTCGTATTGATCAAGAATTAATCTAGGATTAATTAAGTGATCAAAAGAAGACTAATTAAATATATGGTTTGATTGTGCAAATCATCCATAACTTATATAGTGGGCCAAAGCTCCATGGATAATCAAGTTGGGTTAAACCCATAGGATGCTCCATGGATGCTCCATGGAGGTTACATAACCCATGGGTCATGGAAATGAAAGGTCATGACAATTAGGGATTACATGGTGTAACCCTAATTGTAACACACTATATAAGCATCATATTATTCACCAAAATTGGCCACTAGTGAGTGTAAAAGAAGGGCTAGGCGATTTCATGAAGTGTAGATTTCTCTCAAGTTATTCCAAGTGTATTTGGTGTTGTGTGAACCATTTGAGGTGTCACACTTGGGGCACTCAGTAATACCATCAGAATTAGTAATACAATATTCATCAATTAAACTCTGATTAATAAAAGAGTTACTGACAAACTTATTTTTGAAATTGTTTGTCATCTCATTCATGGAATAAAACTCAGATTCCTTTTCTTGTGATTTAAAAACTTTTTCAGCTTCTGCAAAATTACCCCCCAAGAATTTTCTCACATGAATGTGGAATTTGAGCAGAAATAATATAATTGGCATTCTTATGAGATTTTGCCCAAGTATGAAGCACAGTTTGTTCTTTGATCAAAAGATTTTTAACATTGTCAATTTCAGCAGACAAAGATGAATTTGATAAACTAGTGATTCTAAGATTTTCCTGAGTGGAATCAATAAGGTTATTTTTCATGGATATTTCAGTTTTAAGAAGATCAAGTTGATTTTGTAAATCCCTTATTGTTTGATTCTTTTTAGAATTAATGACACCCAAATACTCAAACATTTTGATTTTTTCAATCATTGAATAGGAAACAAAGTTTTTAACCTGGTACATTGAAGAAGAGTCAGTGTTGTGCTTCCTGAAATTTTCAACAGCATCAGACATATAAGCATCAAATGTAGGGATGAGCATAGGCGGGTACCCACCTCATTTGGCGAGAACCGGAACCGGCGGTTCCTAGAAAGTTAGAACCGGAACCGGAACCGCTCTAGGCAGTTCTTAAATATTTGGAACCAGTCCCGGAACCGGCGGTTCCAGTTCCGGGAGCGGGTAACCCGGTTACATTAATTTTGTTAACTTTTGTCGATAAAACCGCAATTTAGTTCGATTCAAATCAAGTCAATTCGGACCAAAGACGGACAAAACCGGACCAATATATATTCTAAATTGGTCTAAGTAACACACATATTTATATGAGATAATATATATATATATATATATATATATATATATATATATATATATATATATTAACCGGTTCCGGCGGGTACCCAGCGGGTAGCGGTTCCGAAAAAACGAGAACCGGAACCGGAACCGCTTAAGGCAGTTCCATAACTTTAGGAACCGGAACCGGAACCACCTAAGGCAGTTCCGGTTCCAAAACCGGCAGTTCCAAGGCGGTTCCGGTTCCAAAAGCGGGTACCCGGTTCCGATGCTCATCCCTAATTAAATGTACTTTTTCCTTTTTCAGAAACATCCGTGTCTTCTATCTTTACCATTAGACACTTGACTTCATCATCTGATGACTCCTCATCAGTCTTCTATTTTTCTTCTTCAGCAACAAGAACTTTATGTTCCAAGTTCTCTGCTTTTAGCTTCTCAATCAGCTTATTGTACTTCTACTTCCAGTATTCATCCGAGCCTTGTTTTTTGTGTTTACATTCCTTTGCAAAATGATCAGTGCTCCCACAGTTAAAACACCGAGCCTTCTCTTTCTTATCAGCACCATGCTTTTTATCAGCTTATGATCTTTTTGAAAACTTTCCACCCATCTTCTTCTGAAACTTTGAGAAGTTTCGACCTGATTTCTCAAAGGTCTTTACAATCAAAGTTGCACTAGCCACAACCTTTTCAAGATCATCAGCGTCAGTTTCAGAGGAATCAGTGTCTGAATGGCTATCAGTGTCTGAATCTGACACTAGCTTTTTGTTTGAGAACAAGGCTACAGATGATTCACGCTGAGAATCTTTCATCAGCTCCTTTCTTTGAAGCTTGGATTCCTCATAGTATCGAAGATTTCCATACAGACTTTGTAAGTCCATAGAGTTGATCTTCTCACTATTTTCAGCACATCAACATGGTTCTCCCAACCTGCACCCAGAGAATCCAAAAACTTCTGCACTAGAACAGTTCTATGCTTCAACTGATCTAATCTCCGAAGATCATTAACAAGAGTATTGAATCTGTTAAAGGTTTGATTCAAGGTTTCACCTTTCTTAGCAAAAAAATGTTCATACCTTCGGTTAAGATCATTTATTTGAGTAGCCTTGACTTCTTCAGTGCCTTCAAAAGATACAGTCAGAGTATCCATCATCTCTTTTGCTGAGATGCAATTTTGAACTAGCCCAAAAATGTTGTATGGCAGAGCGTAGCTGATTGCGGCACGAGCACGAACATCTAGACCATTTTTTCTTTTGTCATCTGCCGTCCAGTTTTCTCTAGGTGTTTTCTTCATAGCACCATCAGGAACGTTGTTTTTCAGAGGCTGATACATTGGGACATATGGACCTTTTTCGACAATGTCCAACATGTCTTCATCTACTGACTCTAAAGCATATAGAGCCTTTATTTTCCAGATAGCAAAGTTTGTTTCATCAAAAGGAGGAATTTTAGCGGAAGGATGATTTGATGAGTTCAACGAAGAAGAAGATGAAGCCATTTGTTTGATAAGAGAAACCTGCTCTGATACCAATTGAAGAGGCCTTTAGATCAATCAATTTATCAAACAGTAACAGTAAATAAGAATAAGAGGAATTCACGAAGAAAAGCTTTCACTAAGAAGAATAATCTCACAAAGAGATTATCGTGTGCACAAAGCAACGATTAGGGTTTGTGAAAGGCGTGCTTTCACAAACCTTTACAAAAGATTATATACTACAATTCTAGACAATCCCTATAAATCAGGGATACGCCGGCTAACTAATTAGGCTAACTATGGAAACAAGATAAATACAAGATCTGTTACAATGTACTGACTAAACTATTACAAACTGAGCTGCTGAAACGCTGATGCTGACACTGAGATATCCGCTGATGCTAAGGTCTGTTTTAAACATTATCATATTTCAAGGTTTGACCTTACAATACAAGTAAACACACGGTTATTATCGTGTGTAACATAAAGTTCCACCATATACTCTTTTTATCAAGTGAATCATATGTGATTCATAACTACTACATAGGAACATTCGTATGCAATATATATTCTCGATAACATCTTGTCTTTTGGAAATAAAACATGTTTATATATGTATATACGAACCAAACACTTTATTTATACTTTAAGTATATGGGATCATTTATGTCACTTTAGATGTTATACTTTACATAACAAGTGAGCATTACACAAGGATTTACAATACGAACGAAACACACACTTTGAATAACTATAATAGGTATAGTTTACAAGAAAACCATGAACATTTACATACTAGAAAACTATATCAAAGAGATACTTTCACATACAAGAACAATTGGACATTTTTATACGTAAATTTGTTTTATAGTAAGTTTCGTGAGACGGTTCACGTACTTTCGAGTATGCATTATTAAGTCCTGTATTATATACCATAATCCCTTGTAGGGGGAGCGTGATATTTGTGTATAGATCTATACGGGATTGACAATCCCGCACCTGAGCTGTTAGCTACAGCTAGGCCGGCAAGCCTGGGGTGACAAACGTCATAACATTTCAATGCCTGAAGAACGTTGTTACAGGCACTCTGGGTCATTAGTATGGTTATAAAACTCACATGGAGTATTAGAAACACATTGATTTATGGGGTTATCAAATGCCTTAGTGATTTTTTATTTACACAAATCTATTATTTAGGCATGAAAAACATGATTTTGTTATAGTTTTGGAGTTTTTAAACTACATACACACTTATGAAAAGATACTGGATTTCTAAAGGTAAACATACAAAACAGTCGAGTCTTGGTTGAAGACTACTTTTATACTAGTAGAAAATATGGGATTTTCCAGAAACTTTCAAACATGTACAAACCATTTTATTTAGTTTTATACAAATGTAGAACAATTTCAAACACTGTCTTCATACTTATACGAACAATTACATTGATTAATTCCAAACGTTATCTTTATACTTATACGAACAATTACATTGAATAATTCCAAATGTTATCTTCATACTTATACGAACAATTACATTGATTAATTCCAAACGTTTTCTTCAAACTTATACGAACAATTACATTGATTAATTCCAAACGTTTTCTTCAAACTTATACGAACAATTACATTGATTAATTCCAAACGTTTTCTTCAAACTTATACGAACAATTACATTGATTAATTCCAAACGTTTTCTTCAAACTTATATGAATAATTACATTGATTAATTCCAAATGTTTTCTTCAAACTTATACGAACAGTTACATTGAATAATTCCAAATGTTTTCTTCATAATTATACAAACAGTTCCATTGAATAATTCCAAATGTTTTCTTCATACTTATACAAACAATTACATTGAATAATTCCAAATGTTTTCTTCATACTTATACAAACGATGACATTAAATACTTATGAACTCACCAGCTTAAATGCTGACCTACACTTTCAAAATAACTTGTATTCTCAGGTCACCAGTAGACAAGTACGATGACCAGGTTTTACGAAGATAGAGCAGTCAAGACTCGTCTTTTATTTTGATTACTTGTTGTAATGTCTTATTACTATGGAAGAACACACATGTATTAAACTTTTACTATTAATGAAATGGACGATGTTGTTGCTTGTTTACTACTTTATATTTGTTGTGATACATTACATGACGTCCTCCGCCCCAAAACATTTCCGCCGTTCTCGGTTTTGGGGTGTGACAGATTGGTATCAGAGCATTGTTTATAGTGAATTGAGTATATCAACCCATAAAAGATATACTAACTATAAATACAATGGGATTAATATATATATATATATATATATATATATATATATATATATATATACATATACACACTCTGACTTAGAGTTTATACTTTTAAAAAATAAAATACTTAAGTAAGTATACATGCCTGCATTCATACTAAAATCGGTGTCACAACGACAAGAACAAAAGTATTACGATTGTTGAATATCACAAGTAAGCTTGGGGATGTATAGTCAGTCTTGGGAGTGACATAGCCTGATCAACTATGCTGGTCTGACGAGTGATTAGCATATGCCCAAGAATGGTTGTGATATGGAAACAAGTCTAAAAACTTACCAACATTACCACAATGAGAACATTATAACAGAACCTAAGTCTAAAATACCATAGGGGTATTTTGGGTTACCATAATTACTTACTTGAGAACTAAAAAGGATCTTCATTTCTAAGTTGATAGTTTCTAAGTGGATACACTAAGTCTATATGTAACTAGGATGTTATAGACTTAGAATCGGTGAAATTTTTGATTTACCCCTATTCCTTGTGAATTTGGAGTTAAGGTCACTTATTCGAAAGCCTATCCTGTGTTGATTACATATGACTGGTATGCACTTTACAAATAGCGATGTAACTAATGAAGATTTTCTAATAATTATCTAGATAGTTCATCTAATAATTATTTCCTTACCCCAATTCTCGCGTAGATAACATGGCTGGACTCCATCCCCATGGCAACCCGTACTTTCCGAACGAAGTCATTGTTGGATGCGTTGGAGAAGGACCAGAGAATGATCATCCAATCCCTTTGAATGATCACCGCAATGAAGACCTTGCGGATGATGATAACTCCGAACCCGAGGTTGAACCTACCCCCGGTAGCTCTATTTCCAAATCCTAACCCTCGTCCGGCTTTTCATGGCCCGACGCCTCCTTGGGTAGAATACGTGGAAACATGGAGCGAAGAGCAAGATTAACCTATGCTGTTTAATGGAGACCGAAGCTTCTACAACGTAAACAAAGGGAGCTCAGCAGACAGAGTTCTACTGATCCTGATCCGTAGAGTTGCCCGAAACAAAATTCAGGGCAGGACAACTCTCCAATGTATCGAAGAGGTTAATACCAATGCAAGAATGCATAGCACTCGCACCAATCGCCTTGATCACAAGTGAGAGATCTGAGAGAAATGATGAGACCCTGCTGCAAGCACTAGATGAAACCAGAACCGAAGTCATAAGAGCTCCAAGTACGCCAGAGGGTGTACGAGAGATACCTACTTGATATGGAACGTTAACTAAACCGAACTAAGGGTTCACCATAGGGGTGACCTCGCCAGTAGGAGATACCTTACTTACTTCTTTTTTTTAAAGAACCGTGTTCCTGTCAACGTTCTGTGTAGTACTTCCTATGTAATTACCTTGTACTGTAAGTACTTTTATTTAACTCTTTATGTTGTCGAAGACTTTTCTACTCCGAATATGATGTAATACATACAACAAGGTTAATTTCCCCAAACCTATTAAATCTTAAACATCAATGATATCGACAGTCGGCTAACTTACGTGTCAATCTTTGTTCAAATGCTTTCATCATGCTTTCATTGGAGTCTATCTGAAACCTCATCTAGTCAAGTTATTGGACTATGGTAATTTAACTCCGGAATCAGTTCAAGGTCTCTTTCAAAGGTTGGATCATGTTATCCACCAACCAATAATACCCTGGTTTGGATGATAAGCATTTTGAGACCATTCTATTAATTTACTTCTACTCCATACTGGGACTGCATCATAGAGATGTAGGTCAAACCTTCGAGAACATACTTCTATTCTTTACATGAACGATCGAACTACGTCTAGGCTCAACCATACTCGCTCACAAATTCATTTTTCTTTCCGTGTAACAGAATCATATCGCCGAAGAAAAATGATCAACCCATCAACCAAACACCAACTCTTCAGATTGATGCCGCTACCTTTCAAGCTACAGTCTCGGTTGCCGTGTCAGCTGTTTTGACCCACCTTAACACTAACAACGCAAATGTTAGCGGGATTGTTAACAATAATTCCAATCCAAGTAACAATCAAATACCTCAACGGGCAACAAAATACCACGACACCCTGAATCTCAAGCCCAAGAATAACAAACGAAAGTTTTGGGCTAAGGCTAAAGGCAAATCATCCCAAGGGGCGAGCAAAAGACTACAACATGCGGCAACCTTCGCAGCCACAACATATGTACCTCCTACTACCATCCCTTCTGGTATCCCAATTGTCCCTACACCAGCTAGGCAGGATTCCGGAAACCTACCGAAATGCAATAAGTGCAGCTTCCATCATCTGGGTAGTTGTCGTCTGTTACACTGCGTTCAATGCAACAAGAACGGACATACTACGAATTGCTGCAGGACTCGGATCCAACACATTACTTCAACCACCAATGTCGAAATCTCTCGAATATGCCATTTATGTGGCGTAATGGGACACTTCAAGAGGGACTGTCCAATAGAGGAGAATGATGGTGAATCCGGAGGAGTTTGACCTCATAATGGAAAGAGACAACGAAGGACCCTACTATAGTATAGGTTCACTTCCAATTGTCAGTATTATGTATGTTTTTTAAAACATGTTTAGAACTAGTGCAACTCGAGTCTTATCTCTTGCGAGATCCCGTCAGTTAAGGGACCCTCGTGCTACGTATACTTGCCTTTTATAGTATACTTTGTTCACAGCAATATTCCTCTAGTTACTCTAAAATATTGTAACTCTGTTAAAAAGTTGCACTGTTGTGTTTTGTCTGTAACACCTTTATGATCAAATCTAGTGCCTTTATTTCCAAGTGATTCCGATTTCATTATACGATCAGAGTCTATTTGATCCTCACAATACCAGTTTCGTGCGTAAATCTCTTTCTCCGAAATCATCTTTCTAACGAAACTATCACTTCAGAACTCCGAAGTACTCATGAGTAAAGTACCTCATGTATCTTACCCTTTCCAAAGAAACCTCAGCAAACCTCCCCGAAGTACAACTCGTGCAGTACGTTAAGTTCAATCCAAAGACCCACCTTTTCAATCTTAATTATATACGACTCGTATACCCGAGACTGTGATTGAGGAACTTGGTATGGGTTCTACTATGAACTTTAGGACGGAGACTGCCCAAGACTACGAGTGATCGTGCTTCCGTGAGAATAAACTTAGAAATACCTATCCTTTTCCTTAATTCATAAGTAGTCATACTTTCTTTTAGATCTTCACGGCATCTAATCCACCCCAAGGTTTTGTGCAACGACCCAAAAATCACGACTAAAAATTTCTTGTAAAACATTACTAAAACTAGATTTATAAAAACGTATCATAAGTCAAACATAACTTTCGAGTATTAAATTCAAAACATAATATCATTATCAGAGTCGAACATTCCCAGGCTAACTGACTATGGTGTGTGCTCTGCAATCTTCCCGAGCTCCTCTTTTGAAAACCGAGTACCTGAAACCAAAACTGAAAACTGTAAGCACGAAGCTTAGTGAGCTCCCCCAATCTACCACATACCACACAATAACATATAAAGCACATACTGGGCCTTGCCCACTGCATCGGACCGAAGTCCGGACTAACTGGGGCCTTGCCCCCTACATCGGACCGAAGTCCGAAGCTGAATAGGACCTTGTCCCCTACATCGGACCGAAGTCCGAAGCTGACATAGGACCGAAGTCCGAAGCTGACTGGGACCTTGTCCCCTACATCGAACCGAAGTCCGAAGCTGACATCGGACCGAAGTCCGAAGTTGACTGGGACCTTGTCCCCTACATCGAACCGAAGTCCGAAGCTGACTGAACATAGCATAAACATATCAACTAGCATAAACACATAAACCCTGACTGAGCCACGAAGGCATTAAACATACTGACTACTACATCGGACCGATGTCCGAAGCTGACTGGGACCTTGTCCCCTACATCAGACCGAAATCCGAAGCTGACTGAATATCGCATAAACATATCAACTGGCATAAACACATATATCCTGTCTGAGCCACGAAGGCATCAAACATGCTAACTACTACATCGGATCGAAGTCCGAAGCTGACTGCTAGCTAAACGGGCCGACATTGTGGCCTTAGACCCGTTCCTACTGGAAGGAAACTCACCTGAACTGCTGAGCTCTGCTGATAAACCTCTGGCTACTACTCGACAATCCCCTGAACCGCTGCTCCTCTAGCTCTCCGAGCTATCAATATACATAAAACACTTAGTCTGACAGTCAACTAAGTCAACTCTGGTCAAAGTCAACCTTCCAGGTCAACCCTACTCGTCGAGTCCTCCTAATGACTCGCCGAGTTCATAAGCTCAGGGTCTTTCTATTCGCGACTCGACTCGCCGAGTCATTCTATGACTCGCCGACTCCAACTAGTTCCAAGTCCTGTCCTGTCCAACTCGCTGAGTCACCACCCAACTCACCGATTCGAGTCTCAACTCGAAGGGTTTGAGGTTTCACGACCTGACTCGCCGAGTCCACTAATAGACTCGCCGAGTCCAAGGCAATCTTCAACCAACTCGTCGAGTTGTTCTTCCAACTCGTCGAGTTGATGCCTAACTTCATCCGACTCGACGAGTTGTTCATCCCACTCGTCGAGTTCCACCTCATCTTCAAGATACTCGCCGAGTCCGCTCGAAGGACTCGCCGAGTCTATTCAGTCCTTAATCCATGTAGTGGCTTTTCGAGCCAAGCAGGGCTTCCAACTCATAGATCCATACTTCTAAGGCCTATCCCCCACGTAAAGTGGCAAACTTTACGTGTAGATCAAGAGATCTAGGCTTAAAACACATTCAAACTAGGGTTCATGGAAACATACTTTTTCAACATACCAAGGGCTGATACTTTAGGGGATTCTAGATCAAAACAAACATGGATCTGAGGTAGCAACCTCAGATATGGACCTCTAACTCGAAATTGTTACTTATCATGCCAAAATGTCCAAAACTCACACATGAGAATAGATCTAGGTGCAAAGGGATTCCAAGCAACAGCTTATTACCTCCAATTGGTCGGAAATGTCTTCTCAATCCCAAATCTACAGTCCCTTCTTGCACCTCCAAAGCCTTTCTTCTTTTTCCAAGCTTAATGCACTCTTCAAGGCAAGATCTAGCTCTAAAACGGATATGGCGGCTAGGGTTTGGTGTTCTGGGGTAGAGAGGCAGTAAAGGAACCCTAGGAAGGAGAATGAGACGCTTAAATAGGCTCCAAGTCCCGGATTTAGGGTTTTCCTCGTTCAGACCCAACTCGTCGAGTCTCCTTGGCCGACTCACCGAGTCGGTCGCTTACACCTCGACCCGGATCCCGCTCGGACTCGCCGAGTCCCTCCATGGACTCGCCGAGTCTCCCCTTAAAATTGAGGTCTTCTTTCTTTTCTTGACTTTCCAAACTTTGGGGTGTTACATTTTGACATCATAATCAGTAGGAGTTGGTTAAGTCTACATCGAGCCGACATCAGGTGCTTTGATAAAGCAGTTCATCTTAACCTCCCTATCAAAGAACCTCTTGTTATTTACGGAGACAAATCAAGTACGAACCTTCGCATCATTTCGTGTATTTAAGCTCAAAAGCGCTTACGAAGGGAATATCACACATTCCTTGCACACATCGTCGATATGAGACAAGAAGCGAAGGACATTCAGAACATCCCAAAAGTACGCGACTTTCCCAACACCTTTCCAAAAGAACTACCAGGATTATCACCACAATGTCAAGTCGAATTCAGAATCAACTTAGTTCCAGGGGCTACCCCAGTAGCCAAATCACCTTATCATCTAGCCCCAACTGAGATGCAAGAACTTTCTAGCGAGCTTAACAAACTCCTCAGAAGGGGATTCTTTAGGCCAAGTTTCTCACTTGGAGGAGCACCGGACTTGTCTGTAAACAAGAAAGAGCGTTCCAAACGCTAAAGTAAGCCTGATGCATCGCACCAATATTATCCCTCCCAAAAGGGATAGAATATTTCGTGGTGTAATGCAATGCATCCAACCAAGGGCTTGGTTGTATTCTTATGCAAGAGGAAAGGACACTGCCGATACCTCAAGACGGCTTATGTGACATCCCCAAAATCTCGGCCAGAAAAGACCGATTTTCATTTATGCTTTTAAATAATTTCAGAGTAAATCCTTTTGATTTGAAAGTGTTGCGGAATTTGTTCCCAAAACAAAACATGATAAAATAATATTTATCAAAGCATTTCGTCAAGAGATGCATTTTCATTATATAAAATCAAAACTCGGGATGTCATGTTCCGATACAGACCATAAAGCATAAACGATAACATTACAAGTCATTCAACAAATATATACATATACAGACTTGTAAACAAAACAACTTGATGATTCAAACATCTTATGCCCTCGCGCCACTACTTGTAATACAAATAAAACTGAGTGGGTCAGGCTTGGGAGCCTGGTGAGCATATTGGGTGTTCAGCCCACAATAAATAAGTTATATTTAATTTCACCAACCAATCACTATCCCGATTACCCATTCCCATTATCCTCACTTTACGTCCCTAAAATAACATCTATCTCAAGGGACCTAATCTAGGATTTTCATCGGGACAGACATCACTGCGAAGGGGTTTCCTCAACAATAGATATCCTAAAGGCAACCATGAGGGGGGTAGAGTACACCGTGAACACATCGTTCACAACACCTACAGGTTATGAACCTGCTAGCGTTCCACTGGACTGTCTAGAAAGAGTCCGTGGTCGTTATCCATACTCCGCTGAATAACTAGATCAACAACAACAACAACATCGAGGCCTCTCATCTGTTTATTACACACCAACTATCTACCCATGTTCTACCCAACATATTAGTAGATAAAATATATACTTTCATACATAGTTTGAAACCTGTATATCATTTTCATTCAATATATATTCCACATAACAGATGAGGCGTACCCACGTAACACGTATTTCATAGAAAGCAATTCAGATCTATGAGATGGAAGAGGGTGAACATACATTCACACACATAACAACAAATTCTACACACAACACGTATTTCGTATAAAATACTTCATAATCATGCGTTAGAAGAAGGTAACTACACACTCACACCTATAAACAACAATATACTTAATACACTCGAACCATACTTGTATTATTATCGTGTTTATGAAAGGTAGTATACACTCACTTGATCAGAAGACGATCGGACAGCACTACGACTTGCAGAAGTAGTAATCCTCAGCAGATCTGGAAGATCTTCACAAAAATCGAACTTCTCGCGGGCAGAGCTTCGACTCGGGAACCGCACTTCTCGGGATCTTCGGGATCTCGGGACTTGCCTCGGGGATCGAGAATAATACTGGGGCTTCGAGGTATTTCTAGCACGCAAAACGATGCAAAACAGGAGAGAGAAGAGAAGAAATTGGCAAAAGACTCGGCTTCCTTCGGATTCCTTTTATAGAGGCTGGAGCCTCGGAGTACGCGGGGCGTACTGGCCTCCGAAATCGTCACTGCATGCGTCATCCGAAGTGTCGACACTCTTCGGAGTACGCGGGGCGTACGTCGGATCGGACTGGTGACTCCCCCTTCGGATAATGCCGGATTTTTCAATTAAAAATAAATACAATTTATTTATCAAACTTCGGAAATTCATATCTTCTTCATACGAACTCCGTTTTCGACGTTCTTTATATCCACGCGAAGGTGAGACTACGCTCTACAACTTTCAATTAGACTCCGTCGGCTAATACAAACAATTACATTGATTAATTCCAAACGTTTTCTTCAAACTTATACGAACAATTACATTGATTAATTCCAGAAGTTTTCTTCAAACTTATACGAACAATTACATTGATTAATTCCAAACTTTTTCTTCAAACTTATACGAACAATTACATTGATTAATTCCAAACGTTTTCTTCAAACTTATATGAATAATTACATTGATTAATTCCAAATGTTTTCTTCAAACTTATACGAACAGTTACATTGAATAATTCCAAATGTTTTCTTCATAATTATACAAACAGTTCCATTGAATAATTCCAAATGTTTTCTTCATACTTATACAAACCATTACATTGCATAATTCCAAATGTTTTCTTCATACTTATACAAACGATGACATTAAATACTTATGAACTCACCAGCTTAAATGCTGACCTACACTTTCAAAATAACTTGTATTCTCAGGTCACCAGTAGACAAGTACGATGACCAGGTTTTACGAAGATAGAGCAGTCAAGACTCGTCTTTTATTTTGATTACTTGTTGTAATGTCTTATTACTATGGAAGAACACACATGTATTAAACTTTTACTATTAATGAAATGGACGATGTTGTTGCTTGTTTACTACTTTACATTTGTTGTGATACATTACATGACGTCCTCCGCCCCCAGAACGTTTCCGCCGTTTTCGGTTTTGGGGTGTGACATAACTTGTCCTCAAGTTATGGAGCTTGAAGAGTTTTTGGATTAAAACTACTTTAAACACATAAGTTATGGAATTAATTAGTTTTGAATAGTTTCAAAACTTGCCCTCAAGTTTTGGATTTCGAAAAGTTTTCACTTATGAATACTTTAATTCCAAGTTAGCCCTTAGAATTTTAAAAGTTAAAATTCAACCCTTATACTTTATAATATTATAAGTTAATAATATATATATATATATATATATATATATATGTGTGTGTGTGTGTATAAGAGTAAAGTCAGTCTTACTGTTAGTAGGCCTCATTCACGAAGCCGGTCTATAAGGGGGGGTATAAGGTTATTGCCTATAAAATGGCAGTTTAATGGGTGTCCACTCTCACCCACCGCTTCCTTGACCGGTGGAGGGTCGTTAGCCGAACAGGTTTGACAGGACTATAATTCTCCCTTCATTAAAAGTATTAATGATAAATACTAAGTAACTAAACTCTTAATAATACCTAATCTTAGTTACTTAGGAAAATGTGAATAAGGTGCTAATCCATGAAATTACACTTTGCACTTTGTTTAAGTCGGTTAGTGGAGCGTGTGTCGTTAACCGGCACATTAACTCGTATTTAACAAGGTAGGCAAAGGGTAACTTAATGTTTATCATAGTATCGATGGAGCGTGTGTGGTTAACCGACACATCGATTGAGGGGTAAGCACTTAAGGGTACCAAGTAATTTGCATGGTTACTTCACACCTTGTTTTGTGATCCTCGACATCCCAGTCACAAAACCTGAAGGGAACACTCGAGATTGAAACGTTCCATTGAACAGTTCAATGAATCTCAAAGATCTAGGAGTTTCAAATCCAATTAAAACCTAATAATACATTTCGTTTATCTTGGTGGAAATTGGTGAATCGTCATTCACCTACCTTCAAATATTTTATAGCTTGGATTACGGCATCCCTCTTCCAAGTTATAAAAATATTGTGTTGGGTCCTAGCCTTAATATTTCATATTGGGTGTCATATTAAGGACTTTAGGTCAACTATCTTGAATATCTCCCAAAAGATGTCTGGTTTAGACATTTATGATCTTCCCAAATCTCTTGAAACAAGATTCCTAAATGAAGATGATGTCCCATGGAAATCATACTTCTTTCACCTCCTCCAATTATTCTCCCTAGCCCACAAGTTCTTGAAAAGTTTAAGGTCACTCAAGCCCTATTGGCAAGCAAAGGTCTATGTGTGATCACATCTTGGAGATGTAGTTACATATTGACAAGCCAGGAGAGTTGGGTGTCAAATTCTTGAGAAAGTTGGTGGCTCAACTACTTTCTAAGTCTCATAGTGAGTTCCTTTGGGACTCCTATGAAATAGACTATGACAAGACCCTTAATGATCTTATCTATTTGCTAAGATCAACTTCCTAAAACTTTATGGACATTGAAAATGATGACATTGGATATCCAGTAAAGCTTTCTCTTCCCAATGGAAAGGGATCGGCCATAGTCAACTCGGTTGACCAAATGGTAAAGAGAAAAGCTAAGTCTGTGATAGTCCCGTGTACCATTACCAAAGGATCCATATGTTGATATTGCCAAAGGAAGGGACATTAGTTACGAAGCTGCCAAATTTACCTAAGGGTGTTAAAGTCAATAAGTTTGACTCTACTTCAGGTAAAGTCCACTATCTAACTCTGCTAAGTTTCTATTATGAGATTCTTGATACATGATGTGACTGGGTCACATGTTGATGTTTTAAGAATCAAAGAAAAGTAAAGAAACTTAAAGAAAGAATATGTTGAATCTGATCGCATAGATGGATTTCTATCGTATAGTTTGAAGATCAGACTCTTGAGCTACTTCTTAGGAGTTATGAGATATTGCTTAGGAATAGATAACAACAAGTTTTCATATGGATTGTAAGGATAAGTTTTTCCGCAAAGTTTTAAAATAAAAGGAAATTTTTGATTTTATTTATTTTATGAATCCTTACAATGGTGTTTGTGAAAATTGTTGCTTATAAGATTCCACTGATAGCAATTGTAAAGTGAATTTGATTCTTTCATTTGTGGTAATGTCTAAATTTACCAAATAAGGAAAGATCCTCATCACCCAAGTTTCAATTGGACCGGAACTTGGAATCATGCAAGTTGTATAGCTTGACGAATGAGAACTTTCAAGCATTGGAAAATTAAGACTAACTACTTGTTCACATGGATGTGTGAGTCAAGTGAAGGACTAAGGGATCGAGTACACATTCTTGTGCACTGATTAAGTCCACCACAAAAGATCGATAAAACTATTCGTCATAGTTTACTAAATCTCAGTAAATACGATTATACTTACAAGCTTAAGTGTAATTCTGAGACATTGGAAAAGGTTCCAATGTAAGGCAGAGCGAATAAAAAGAATCAACTTAGGCAGAAAGATAAAAGTTTCTCAAATCTGAAAAGATGGGAGAGTACTTTAGTATCAGTTTTGTGATCATCTTAATGATTAAGAAACCATAGCACAATTAGTTCTCTAAGGAAGTCTTAGTGTACTCTTATGACTAAGAAGAGGAACTTGAATTGTTGAAATGGTTAAATCAAGAAGATGAATCATACTTCGTTCCAATACAAGTCTTAGAGTCATACTCCAAGATTGTAACTTGAGTGACATGTCTTAGAGAAGGTTTAAAACACATATCAAATGTAAGAGTAAGAGTTTTCTACTCTAGTACATTTGAAATTGGTAAGTTGTGATGTTTTGGATAAAACAAAGACCAACTAAGGCCAATTGTGTGAAGTGTTTGTCTTGATTAGAATACACACTATCTCTTGAATATCTGACAAGGGAGTCTTATATGTCAAGAGGACAGTGGGAGTCTTAAAGGTCTTGAATGTCTCAAGAACTAATCAAGAATAAAACCTGAAGTTCTTCACTAGCACAAGACTTGAGTTCATAACGTTTAGTGTTGACATGTTCTGTGCCCATTCCTATTAAAGTTGGCTTTGCATATGAGTTCTTAGAGTTCTCAATTGGTTGCACAACAACTTGGAAGTAATGGCAGGCCCTTGAGCTGCCAGGAGGCAAGAAATTAAGATTGAGTTCAGCCCATATGAGTTTGGATTTGTCACTAACATAGTCTTGTGATTATGGTTTTGACAAGTCACATAGATAAGAACACATACACCATTAAATCTAAGTGTCATAAGGTTTCTCTCCGATTCAGGGAAATGATGGTGAGGAAACACTTTCACTAAGTAGATTTTAGCTAGATAGTAATTGTGATATTTGCATTCTCAAAGTCGTTAGTGGAGCGTGTGTGGTTTACTGGCACACTAACATGGACTTGTGAGAAGTGGAAAAGGTCTAAACAATTGAGACTATGATTATGGCATCCCTTTTCATAGTTCTTAAAATTGTTTAGACACACTTGTGAGCTATCTAAGATAAGGTGTACGATTTTGATAAAGTTTTATCAAAACAATCTAGTATCAGAAATCTAAACTTTGGTAAGAAAGTCAGTTGATTTCTGAGTACATATCAAAGCTAGTGGGAGCATAAGTGTTATGCTAATAATCATCATGTTAGTGGGAGCATGATAATTATGATAAGTATTGAAAGTTAGCAATGTTAATTATAGAAAACAAAAGGTTTCAATTGGGAAAAAGTTTTTTTTGCTATAATTAAGGGAGAGGAAATTATACTTCATCTCAAATCTAAAAGCTTAGATTGAGGTTTTAATCGTATTTAGTCAAGGATATATATATATATATATATATATATATATATATATATATATACGAATTTCATGTTGGAATGGCTCAACATAAGGAAATTCTGTATATGGGTCCATTATTTGCGTTCTAAAATTCGATTATGATTACGGCATCCCTTTTCATAATCTGAATTATGAGAACTTGGCAAATTGAAATGGAAATAGTATAGCAAATGACTGGTTTAGTCTTTATGTGAGACATCATGAATCGTGTCCCATATGCTTCGGATATAGGATCGATTACATGTGCTATATTCATCCTTTCTAAAATTTTCCAAATGCCTGGGGCATTAAGAAGGGAAAAGGTCTCGAATTGGATGTGACTAAAAGGATTAAACAATTGTCGAGGACAATCTAAGGTTTACCAAAGATTGGTTGCTCAAGGACAGTTGGAAGTATAGTGATAATTCTAGATGGACCATATTGACATAATCTATAAGGAGGCAACTCTTGTTCAGAAGTGATAGTCAAAATGGAATCTAGAAATGTTACAAAGTTAGAAATTATTTAATCTGTGTAAGATTAGGAAACTTAATGCAAGAAGGATGTTTCCAAGGAGCTGATCTCCTTTGGAATGCTCTGTAATGATTGTTGTCAAGTCTTTCCAACTTTGTGCATAATCATTACAAGAAGATCAATGCATCTAAGTTTAGAATCTAACAGATTTCAGTAAATGGCATGAATTTGGAATTCTTGCATTTGCAGTAAGGATTTGGGACTGTGAAAGAGGATCATTGGAGTTATGTTCAATTGATCTAATTCATATAGTGAAGATCATAGACAAACATAGTATGCATACTTGGTGTATGGCATGACTAGTGTTTAGAAAACATAGTGTACATGCTTGGAGCATGGGACAACTATTGTTTTAAATTCAAGAATAAAGTTGATAGTTGAAACAGTATATAATGAATAATGCGTAATCATATGGTGATAAATAAAAGGTGTTTTATTTATGTTCATAGGTTTTGATACCATATTGGATTCAATTATGCTTGTGTTTCATTTTGCATGTTTTGACTTCCAAAATAAACTAGGTTATTCTTCCGGAATGACTAAGTTATTCTAACCATCCACAGTCGGTCATATGTTGGAAGTAGATATGAATCAAGACTGTCATGGGTTGGGTTGTAGAGGTCTAAGATGTTGGACAAGGTGGTGCTACAACACTCATGAGTGCTCATAATTTCTGAGTATTGGATTCAACACGCGCTCATTGGAATCACTTCATGGATTTTATCACGAGTGATCATGAGACGATAATATCTTATATTCTTCAAACCTAGAGATATGAGTTGTTACTATGAGTTGGTTGTACATTGATTGCATGAAAACGCATACGGTAACTCGGTGTTATAAAACGTGCCTTTGTGTATGATTCAACAAGTAGTAGAACAAGCCATATGAGTTGAAGTTTATCCATTCCTTTTACCTTCGGGATAAAAGTGATATTTGTGGGCCCCTTGATGATTTGATGATGACAAATGGAAGTGCTCGGTCGGGCCATGACTGATTTAATTTGTTCAATTAGTCAGTCGTCATAAATCGGAAATCAGGAAACAACAAATGGATAGAGAGAATGATTATAATCCATGTATCAGTCCATATGATATCTAGAATGGAGGAATATATGATCCCTTATCTAATGGACAAATCATTGACAAAGGTCAGAGTTCATCTACAAGGTCAGAGTTCGACAGAAGCTTTTGAGAGCTATGATTGCCAGTCGGTTCCTGAAGTCATACGCAATAATAGTTTTAGACTTATCCAAGTGGGAGACTGTTGGATTAATGTCTAAGTCCATAACTTTAATTGGTAAGACTTGACCCGACCCGGCATGGTCCATTTGGGTGTCATGGCATCATGCACTTGGATAGACTAAATGAGAGAAATAAGACACTTATGGTTATTAATATATTATAAGTTCTAGTATATTAATAATAAGAATAATAATATTTAATTAGTATTGATAAAGAATTAATATAGGATTATTTAAGTGATCAAAAGAAGACTAATTAAATATACAGGTTGATTGTGCAAATCATGTATAACTTATATAGTGGGCCAAAGCTCCATGGATAATCAAGTTGGGTTAAACCCATAGGATGCTCCATGGAGGTTACATAACCCATGGGTCATGGAAATGAAAGGTCATGACAATTAGGGATTACATGGTGTAACCCTAATTGTAACACACTATATAAGCATCATATTATTCACCAAAATCGGCCACTAGTGAGTGTAAAAGAAGGGCTAGGCGATTTCATGAAGTGTAGATTTCTCTCAATTTATTCCAAGTGTATTTGGTGTTGTGTGAACAATTTGAGGTGTCACACTTGGGGCACTAGGCACTCAAGCTTCATGAAGACATTCTACATCAATGAGGTATGTATTCTATCTTGTTATATTCATTGTTTTATAGCTTAGAGTAGGATAATACCTTGGATGTTGATATTTGCATGTATAATAGAGAAAACATAGATCCAAGGTATTTAGGGTTGCATGTACACTTAGGAGTGTTAGAATGCTCAAAACCCAACACTTACACCAACTGAATCCAGACGGCCACTTGAGTTGTCTCCCCTCCCGAAACTGTGAACGATTCTCCCCCACTTGGATTCGTTGAAGCTCTCCCAACCTAAAAAATTTGATGGATTCCCAACCCATCCTTCCTTCTCATAATATGATCCGCCAATGGCCTGCGCTTACTAATACTAGTGTTCCATTACTAGCCAATCTCGATGATCGCACAACTTTTGAAATCCATATGAATATTCCCCGAAATCTTAGCAAATCTGATAACCCCAAATCGCTTCCCATGATATAGCACCAATTCCTTCAGTCCCTTATGTTGGTGACAAAGACCATAACCCTTACTCTAAACTAGCGAATCTTCAATCCAACTCCACATCCTTAGCAGAATCTATGAATTCTGACCATCTCCAACCCTTAAGATAAAAAATTCCCTGTCACTTCCAAAAACCATACAAACACATGTGGTTGCCACCTTCAACTTCTTGTTACTGCTCCTTTCCTAGAAACGGTAGTGATTGGACCCAAGAGTCCTACCACAGACGACTGCCAATCCCACCTGAAAAGATGCTATTACGCCCGAACTCCGACTTTACTGATGAACTAATTATGTTGGTTCGACTATAGATTTCCTAGTCAATACGCCTAAACTAAACCCATTAAAGGACTGGAACAATCACCCAAACAATTGAATCCCTATCAACAAGATATGTCCCACAAAATACTCTTGGCATGAAAATGGCATATAATAATTCTTGATGATATAACCATGGCAAAACAGAGAGCTAACCCGGAGATAATACTTACCCATACCCAACAAGATATCAAAGCAATATAAATAAATATAATAACCAAGAGGAAAGCAAGGGAAAATATACCCATGATAACATCTGATGAAATCCTGACCTCTACTTCCTGCCGAGGAACCTGCGATGGAACCTGAGCTGCCCTAACCATTGCGCGTGGCCAATTCGCCATGATATGGCCAGGCTGATGACAATGATGACACAATTCTACCTCCAGGGTGCACTCTTGGCGGGGGTGGCCCTTCCATCCACACCTACTGCATTTAGACTTGCCACACACACGCTCACGTGCCCCTTCATCCTTCGTGCACACATCACATCCCCTCGGGTCTCTCACACTATCCATGGCAGCATCCAACTGTTCCATTCACCGAGTCAGACCATGAGTCTGCTTCCTCTTCCCCAGTCGCCTATCCAAACCGACCTCCAGCTCCTAATTTACCTCGACCATCCCATCAACCGCCTGACCAGCTGACCCTCAAACATGGCGACCAATCTATCAACAACACAACCAATGATGTCAGGTAACTCCTCACGTCAAGCTCGCGAAACCTCTGTGGCAATCCAATCATGGGATCGATCCTCCTGAAAATACGATGCATAACCCACCTCCAATCCCATTTGACAAGAGCTAGCAGTAGGATCATCCTTCCCAAAGGATTCTAGAGCTCCACAAGTTTTGAGCCCCAGATAGGCCCCCAACTATCCAGCTACAATCTTGGTATGAAAAGCCCCGAGACGACCATCCAAGAGTTCTAAAATCCCTCCCTCGACCGTACCAAAGATAACAGGAATACACTCACAAATACCACGGGTAATCCTCGACGACATGAACTCCCGCATGTGCTCATCGATCGGCCCAATACCTGCACCTAATCCTGAATCTGAATGCAAACCTCCTTCCTGAGTGCTCATCACCATTCTAAAAACAAACATACAAATGATCAGAACATATCCAAGAATCCTCATCCCACAGGCTTCCTAGATTCTCCAAGACTCTCCCCAATTCGAGTACGGATAATTTGCTTTCAGTAGTACTGGCCCAATACTACCTTCCACACCTATCCATACTCTCCTTAAGAATCATCCTAAATCCCCCATGTCACCTTCTCAACTGATACTCCAAATGCTCACTAAATAGTGCAACTAAACCCACTAAATTACTTCATAGGCTTTCCTAGCTTTCCGACCTCACCCTGCCATTAGCTGCTGAAGAACTCCCCATAATTTCAGTTACCCACCTCATGAATACAATCACATGCAACAAAAATTAGATAATCCTTCAAGTAAAAGACATGTCCCTACAACTTTTAGACTTAAACGAGAGCTACGCAATAGGGTCAATCTGTCACTCTAAGATTATCCAACCTTTGTCACACGTGACTTGACATATTCACTTAATAGCTAACTCACATTACTTAAGAGTTCCACATACCACAAAGCAAGCAACGATCATGTAGTAGCACTCCAATCCATAGAATAACCAAGAACATCCAAACTCACATACTACAACTCATGCTAGAAAATTCCACTCTCACTGGCGGTTCCTTATGCATGCAAATCATACACAATATAGGATCAAATAGACTGTCAAATAAAAGACTCTACCCTAGGACCACAACCAAACGAGGAACAATAAATAAGGCCAAACCAATCATTCTAGGGATATATGATCGTGACTGTGTACAATTTATAAATCATACACTTAGCAATCCCTGATACCAATACATATTCCCAATCTAGCATCCCATGCTTCCTAGGCTACAAGGCATCGCATATCAAGCCAATCTATTACTGACTGATCAGTACTAACATGCAAGTCTACAAGATCATACAATAGGCATACTAAGGCATCTCTCCTAGAATTCTATCATGCAACACTAAGTAGGTCCTTAGCCCTAACTAGCATATGATTCACAGATTCATAACTTAAATCAAATTAGATAACATGTATGGGTATTTTGGGAAAACTTACTTGAGTTCGGTTGATTACATGCACCACGCCTTTTCTTATATTAGAAAACCCTTTTCTTTAAAACATTTTCTTTTTGAAAATTTTTACCAATTCCTCGGTTTGAGTTCAAAAACACCCAAGAGTATGTTCGAATCCGTCAAACTAAGGCTCTGATACCAACTTGTAACATCCAAAAAATAAGACCAAAAATTGCATTTTTAAATTAATGAAATGGTAATCCTAAAGACAAAATCATGGAATCCAAGGTGGAAAAAAGTGTATCAATACATCATAAATATCAGAGTAAATCACAAAATGCAGAAAACGGTGGTGTGTGCACTGCAATCATCCTAGGCTCTTCCCTTTCAAAATAGAAGTATCTAAAACTTAAACTAAAAATTGTAAGCATAAAGCTTAGTGAGTTCCCCAAATACCATATACCATACATAATAAGGACATACTGGGCCCCCGTCACACCGGGCCTTGTCGGGCACCGAGTCTCACTCGGCCTCGGGCGCCGCTCGACATCGAGCCCCCGCTTGGATTACAGATCTGTCATTCGTTAGGGTCCGCCCGGTACACATAATAAACATATCAACATATAATCATGCTAATACATGCGGTAATCACACATACAATAACATACAATACAATCATTGAGCCTCGACCATATCAAGCCTCGCTTGGTATACATATCAGCACGTTACACATGTAAGAGTCACACACACATCTAGCATCTTATCATAATAATCATTGGTCGGCATTCGTGTCTTTGACCCGCTAAACACAGTAAGGAAACTCCCCTCAGACTGCTAAATCTCATAGATAAATCTCTAGCCACTTGTGACATCCTCAATTTCACAGCCAGAAAAGAGCGATTTTTTTATGTTTTATTTGAAAATCAGTGTACCCTTTTGAAGAAATATGTCACGGAATTTGTTCCTAAAAATATGATAAATATATTATCAAAGCATTTCCGAAGAGATGTATTTTTAATTATATTTAAAATGTTGGGATGTCATTGTCAATACAGTACATAAGCATAAACAAAATTAATACAAGCCTTACAAATATCTATTATTCTAATGGTCTATAATTCATAGATCTCTCATCAAATCACCACTCCTGTGATCTTTTGCCACTACCTGTAATGCAAGAAACTGAGTGGGCCAGGCCTGGGAGCCTGGTGAGCGCATAGGGTTTTCAACCCATAATAATTAAGTTCTTTAATTTCATCAAATCATTCAACCCGATTACCCATTCCTGTTATCCTCACTTTCTATCCCTAAAGCATCTAATTCAAGGGACCTAGCCTAAGGATCATCATTGGCAAGAAAATACTGCTTTGAGGATTCCTCAGCAATATATGTCAGTAAGGAAACCATGAAGGGGATGGAGTACACCGGTGAACACATCGTTCACAAACACCTATAGGTTGCGAGCCTGCTAGCGTTCCACTAGACTGTCTAGAATAGTCTATGTACGTCATCTATACTCCACTAGATGACTAAATTATCTTAAACATCGAGGCCTCTCATCATTTATTTCATCATTTATATCATCTACCCATCTTTATCCATCATAATTATAGGTATAAAATACATATACAATTTTAATCGAATAAAACATGTATATTTTGTTCATCCAACATAGATATCAAGAACACAAATAATATGCACACATAGCATGTAATTTATATTAAATACGTCATATCTATGTGTAAGATGAAAGTAACTACGCACTCACTTGTTAAAGTGGCAACTCGTAATTTGGGCAACACTTCATTTCTAACAATTTTATTTTCCTTCGTTGAAACCTAGTATCATTATTACTAGACTTTAGTCTAAAATTTATTGTGACTAATTATTAGTCTAGATCCATCATTAACTCAGAGACTACGTCATGATCTATCAAGTAAGGATCAGCCAGGTAGGACAGTTGGGAGACAAGACCATTTCGGAATATAGATTTTCTGAAATCTAACAACCAAACCCAACGTGACCATTCTAGACACCTCTCCCGTAAGTAGTTCAATCAGTATAACGAATTTGAATCACTGATAAATCTTGTTTATAGGTTCATAACAATGATAATGAACTTAAACATAAGTTATACTTAAAGGAGGGTAAGCACAACTCACTTACAAGGAGGCTTAGCCAGGAGTTGGGCTCTGCAGGGGCAGAATTTCTGAGCCGAAAGCTCTTCTTCTCAGAGTCTTCTAGCACTCTAGGCTTCGCCTCTAACACTTGGGAAGTGTTAGGGAAGGTTAGGGGTTAAGGAAGGTATTTGAGAGAGAAATAATGGATTTGGTGTGAGTAAATGAGGTGATTTACACCTCTATTTATAGGCTTAGAAAATGGGTTACGCGAGGCGTAACTTCGAAGTACGTGGGGCGTACTCGGTATGCTGGGCATACCAAGCCCTAAGTTGGGTGTATGTGGACACGTGTTGCTGTTCTGGTGGCACAACGTGGAGGAAGTTGGGATCGCGTATGTGAGTATGTTGGGCGTAATGTCGGCTATGTTGGGCGTACTCATGCCACCGGTCACCTCCAGATTTCATCACAAGATTAATTATCTTCTAAATTCCGTAACTTTCGTATACGAGCTCCATTTTTGGCGTTCTTTATATCCACGCGTAGGTAGCGATGTGATCTACAACTTTAAATTAGACTCCGTCGGCTAATTTTGTCTTGTATTTTTAAAATTATATTTTAACAGGCTTAGATAGATAAATTCCGTTAAAAATTCTTAACTTTGTCAACTGATATCCTTTTTAGACTGTATTTTTAAAATTATTTTAAAGCATTTAAAATCATTTAAAACATTGATTAGGGGTATGAACTCACCTGTAGTTGGTAGTTTAGATGAACTGGATGGTGTAGGATTGTTAGGTGTCAAGTGAGGACTTGTACACACACTACGATCCTAAAGAACATATAATCACACATATATGCACTCAATTAGACTTAAATTACTAATTGATAATGTTAAGACATCCTAGAACATAATAAACACTTTATATAAGTGCTTTAAGCCCTAAGGATTGCATTTAAGCTATTGTGGGACAAGGTACTTGGGTTTAGGGTTCCAAAGGACCCTATATATGAGTTTACTCTCCATATATCATCACACATGGAGTTTACGGTTGTAAACTCTTGAGTTTATGGCCGTAAACTCCCAACCATGGGGGTATTGTGTGTTTTGAAGTTCCAAATGATTCCTAGAATTATTCCAACTTGGTGGTTAAATTCTTGGAAGGGTTTAAGGCCTAGAAACACTCCTTAGAGGAGTTTACGGCCCTAAGGCCATTTCCTTTGGAGTTTACAGTTGTAAACTCCTTTGGAATGGTGTTCTTGTTGTTTTCAAGTCTCATGCACAAGTGGTATAAGTTCTAGGCTTTTATTCCAAACATATGAAGACTCTTGACACACTTTGGTGCCCCTTTAATGAGTTTACGGCCCATGAACTATGTCATGGCCGTAAACTCACTTTGTAAGGTGATTTTGTTGTGTTTAAGGCCCTTGATTTAATGGGAACAAGTCTAGGTAAAAGTCTAAGGCCTTAGGTGCCTTAAAAGCACCATTTTGAGCATGAACTTTGGAGTTTACGGCCTAAGATACTCTTGCGCCGTGAACTCCTAAACTTGGGTGATCCTTGCTTGATTTCATGTCCCTAATACACTCCTATACAAGTCCAAGGCAGTAGTATATCATGGGGGACAATCTAGGCTTGGTTTCGGGAGTTTACCGCCCAAGAACACCTTGGGGAGTAAACTCCTAAATCGAATGATTTAGCTATGTAATCTATGTTATGAACACATTTAAAGCTTTCTAACACTACTAGAAAGAGTTACTCACGTTTTGGTATAAAAACCCGAAGATCCGTGAGAGAGAAAGTGGCTTTTCTCTAGTTGGAAATGCGAATAATGAATGAATTTGGTTCAGAATTCTATTTATAGTCCTGAGATATTTTTGGCAGAAAATATTTTTATTCCCGAAATGATCTCTAATATAATAGAGTGATGGAATAATAGAGTTGCACTAAACCCTAGTGCATCCACTCTCCTGATATTTCCTGAAGTGTAAACCCTGACGTATTCAAACTTAAACGAAAAAGTCTGAAAATTAACTGTGACTGTTATAACTTCTATTGAATTGATATTGTTTGTACAGAATGGAAATTTCGGGTTGTCACATCATCCCCCCGTTAGAAGGAATTTCGTCCCGAAATTAGAATTTAAGCAAGTAAGAAATTACACATAACTAAGCGAACAGATGACGGTATTTCAGTTTCATCTGATCTTCCCGTTCCCAAGTGAATTCAGATCCAAGTTTTGCGTTCCAGCGAACCTTAACTATTGGGATACGGCTCTGCTTTGTTTGCTTGACCTCTTGGTCCATGATCTCTACTGGTTCCTCCACGAAGTTGAGGCTCTCGTTGATCTCGATCTCGTCGAGTGGAATAACAAGAGTCTCGTCGGATAGACACTTTTTCAAGTTTGACACGTGGAAGGTAGGATGTACGTTACTGAGTTCACGCGGTAGATTGAGTTTGTAAGCCACAGGGCCGATTCTCGCGAGAATCTCGAAAGGCCCTATGTATCTTGGATTGAGCTTCCCACGCTTCCCAAAGCGTATCAAGCCCTTCCAGGGTGAGACCTTCAGTAGGACTCGGTTGCCCACCTGGAACTCCAATGGTTTCCTACGCTTGTCACCGTAACTTTTCTGTCGGTCTCTAGAGGCTTTCAATCGTTCACGAATTTGAATGATCTTCTCTGTCGTTTCCCGAATGATCTCCGGACCTGTGAGAGTGCTTTTGGGAACTCGTCCCTTAGCTAACTGGGTATCACCCACTTCAGCCCAGCACATAGGGGATCTGCACTTTCGGCCATAGAGGGCCTCGAATGGAGCTGCCTTTATGCGCATATGACTGTTGTTGTAGGAAAATTCGACGAGGGGTAAATGGGTATCCCAAGCTTTTCCAAACTCAATCACGCAAGCATGCAACATATCTTCCAAGGTTTGGATAGTCCTCTCACTTTTCCCGTCGGTCTGTGGATGGTAGGCTGTACTCATGTCCAGCCTAGTTCCTAGGGAACTTTGTAATGACTGCCAGAACCTCGAAGTGAATCTACTATCTCGGTCCGAGATGATAGATAAAGGAACACCGTGCAGCCTTACAATCTCCCTAATGTAAGTTCTGGTAAGTTTCTCCATCTTGTCTGTTTCTTTGATCGGTAGGAAGTGTGCAGACTTGGTCAGTCTATCGACGATGACCCATATGGAATCAAGTCCACCCGTCGTCTTGGGCAACTTGGTTATGAAGTCCATAGTGATCCGCTCCCACTTCCATTCTGGTATCTCCGGTTGCTGCAGGAGACCGGAGGGTTTCTGGTATTCGACCTTGACCTTTGCGCAAGTAAGGCATTTACTCACGAAGGTAGCAATATTTGCTTTCATGTTAGGCCACCAGTATAACTTTTTAAGATCCGGATACATCTTATCTGAACCCGGGTGGACGGAATAACGAGTGTTGTGAGCTTCCGTCATGACCAAGTCTCTGAAGCCACCGTGTTTTGGTGTCCAGATCCGATCCATGAGGTATAAGGCTCCGCCACCCTTTACTTCCAAGTTCTTATCCATCCCTCTAAGGGATTCACCAGCCATGTTTTCAGGTTTCAAAGCGTCGAGTTGAGCCTCCTTTATTTGCGTCGACAAGTGTGAATGGATGGTTAGAGTTAAAGATTTGACCCTACGACCAGAATATTCTTTCCGACTTAGGGCATCGGCTACTACATTGGCTTTACCCGGGTGATAACGAATATCGCACTCGTAATCATTGAGTAGCTCGACCCACCGTCGTTGCCTCATGTTAAGTTCTTTCTGGTCGAAAATGTGTTGCAGACTCTTATGGTCTGTAAAGATCGTGCTTTTTGTACCGTACAGGTAATGTCGCCAGATCTTCAGAGCAAACACAACTGCTCCTAGTTCAAGATCGTGGGTTGTGTAGTTAACCTCATGTGTCTTCAGCTGTCTCGAGGCATAGGCTATGACTTTACCTCGCTGCATCAGAACACATCCGAGCCCTTGGTTTGATGCGTCGCAATAGACCACGAAGTCTTCTATCCCTTCGGGGAGGGACAGTATTGGTGCGGTGCACAAGGCTCGCTTGAGCGTTTGGAATTCTCTTTCTTGTTTCTCTTCCCAGTCAAAGGCTACGCCCTTCTGGGTAAGTGTTGTAAGAGGTTTTGCTATGCGGGAGAAGTTCTGAATGAACCTACGATAGTAGCCAGCTAGACCTAGAAATTGACGAATTTCAGTAGGTGTCTTTGGTGCTGACCAGTTCTTGATGGCCTTAATTTTGGAAGGGTCCACGTGTATACCTTCTTCGCTTACAACATGGCCCAAAAATTCGACTCGCCGAATCCAAAATTCGCACTTGGAGAACTTCGCGTAGAGCTTCTCCGACCGCAATGCTTCTAAGATTTTACGGAGATGTTGGCTATGTTTCTCCTTACTTCGAGAGTAGATGAGTATGTCATCAATGAAGATGATGACGAACTGATCCAAGTAAGGGCGACACACCCTATTCATCAGATCCATGAATACTGCGGGCGCGTTAGTTAATCCGAACGGCATCACTACAAACTCGTAGTGCCCATAACGAGTTCGGAAGGCTGTCTTGGGAACATCCTCCTCTAACACTCGTAGTTGGTGATATCCGGATCGTAGATCTATCTTCGAGAAGTAGTTGGCTCCTTGAAGTTGATCAAACAAATCATCAATACGGGATAAAGGATAACGGTTTTTAATGGTAAGTTTGTTGAGTTCTCTATAGTCGATGCACATGTAAAACGATCCATCTTTCTTCTTGACGAACAAGACCGGTGCTCCCCATGGTGAGAAGCTTGGTCGAATGAATCCCTTTTTGAGAAGTTCATTAAGTTGACTGGAAAGTTCCTGCATTTCAGCTGGTGCCAAGCGATAAGGATATTTGGCTACTGGGGTAGCTCCTGGCACTAAGTCGATTCTAAACTCAACTTGGTGTTGTGGTGGTAAACCGGGAAGTTCTTCTAGGAAGATGTCGGGGAAGTCGCGCACTTCAGGGATGTTCTGAATGTTTTTCGTTTCTTGACTTGTATCGACGACGTGTGCGAGGAATGCATGGTACTCCTTTCGCAAACACTTATGGGCTTGAATGCACGAAATGATGCGAAGGCTCGTACTAGGTTTGTCGTCGTAGATGATTAAGGTTTCGTTGTTAGGAAGGTTAAGACGAACTGCTTTTTCGAAGCACATAATGTCGGTGCGAAGAAGACTCAACCAATCCATACCGATGATAACGTCGAAACATTTAATTGGGACTGACATGAGATCTATCTTGAAAGTATGGCCATCTAAAGTTAAGGTACAACCTACGTATATGCAGTTTGTACTCTCTGTTTTCCCGTTAGCCATTTCTACCGTGAATGAATTATCTAATGCGCATGGTTTTTGTTTAAGCAGGTGCGCAAATTTGTGACTTACGAAACTTCTTTCAGCTCCACTGTCGAAAAGTATGCAAGCATATGATTTATCGAGGAGGAACGTACCAGTAACTATCATAGGATCAGCTACTGCTTCCTCGTGGCCTAGGGCCATAACTCTTCCTACTCCCCCAGCCATCCCCACTTTAGGGCAGTTCCTCTTTTAGTGGCCCACCTCGCCACAACCGTAGCAAGTTTGGCCCATACTGGCGTTAGGAACTTGAGCGGCTTGAACTGTTGGAGCCTGGCAGAAACGGGTTGTGTGCCCCTTCTTGTTGCAGTTGGTGCATTGCATCTCTCTGCAAGGTTCGCGGTGGTGGACGCTGCATTTTCTGCACTTCGGGAGAGACCCAGCATAAGTTTTTGTTGGTAAGGGGTTCGCAGGGACAACGGGAGTCACCGTGGTAGCATTGATCACCACAAGTTGTTGGTTCTTGGAGGATCCTTGCGAAGCCCCTCTTTTCCTCTTAGACCACCCCTTCTTCTTGTTGTCGGCCTTTGGTGGTGCAGATGCAGGGGTTGTTGGGTTCTGAGGTTTCCTGTGATCTATGAGATATTGTGCTAGCTCTTTGGCGCTATCGAAAGTAATAGGCCTGGAGGCTAACACACTTGACTGGATATGGGGCGATAGTCCCCAGATATATCTCTCTATCTTCTTGTTCTCGAGAGCAACCATATCAGGGCACAAGTTTGCCAGATCACAGAACCTATTTGTGTAGGTCGTGATGTCGGATCCAACCATTTGAAGACCCCAGAATTCCTGCTTGAGTTTTTGTACTTCACCTCGAGGGCAGTATTCTTTCATTAGCATGTCCTTCAACTTTTCCCAGCTGATGGAATACGCCACCACCAAAGTCAGATACTTACATGGCCGTTCCACCATGTTAGTGCTCTGTCAGAGAAGGTACAAGCTGCGAACTTGACCTTGTTGCCTTCTTGGCATCCGCAGATCTCGAAGACAGATTCCATCTTCTCAATCCACTACCTTAACACCATAATCCCACCAATACCATTGAAGCTGCGGGGTTTGGCATTTGTGAAGTCCTTGTAGGTGCATACCCGAGAGTGTCCATGGCTTTCGCCGTGGTTGGAGGGAGGTGCACCTGATCCCGATCCACTATGGATAGGAGCATTGATTGCTGACACAGCAGCTGCAACCGCCGCTGTGAAAGCTGCCTGGAACATGTTGGCATCGAAAGGAGTAGGCGGTTGAAGAGGTTCAGGTGGTGGTGGAGGTGCTGGTATCAGTGCTTCGTTGTTTGGGTTACGTCTTATACGTCTGCGTGGCGGCATCTTTAACGATACGTTTAAAAGATGACGACATGGATAAGAATAAATGAACAATGAATGTGTTTCATGGACTAACTCCCCATAGCCCAACAACAGAATGAATAGAATGACTAAATGAAGAAGATAGCATTTGGATAATAATTTCCATAAGATTAGATATCTGACAATAATACTGGATTTACAGATGCAACAAGTTCGGTAAAAATGGCCTAGAAGTAGGCCTTACATCAACCAAGATGGAAATTTTTGACAGAATGATCAAGACCTAACAGGTCTAAGATTTATAAAGACAGGAAATTAGACCAAAGTTTTACATAAACTAGGTTATATCCAAAAGATGAGTTGACGAGATTCTATCGGCAGCGAGAAGCTAGCATGAGTCCTCGATCCCGATAGTAGACGTTCAATGTCCCTTATACGCCTATCCGACCTTGCTTGCTGAGCTCGAAGTTCTCTAACTTCAGCTCGGGTTTCAGCAAGTTCCCTCTGCAGATTTGCATTGCGGACCAGAGTCCTTTCATGAGCAGACTCTAGTTGTCGAATGTGGACAGTGTTAACACCAGAGTTGGCGTCAACTTCCAAGACTTGATTGATAGTCGCCTAATCCATTATTGTGTTCCGAGAAATCCTATGCACCATGATTGGTAGGACTCTATCAGCAGAACCTCCTTCAGTGAGGTTGTAGAAACTTCGGTCTCCATTGTAGGGAATGGGCTGACCTTGTTCCTAGCTCCATGTATTCAAGTTCGTGGCCCACAGGGGTGTGGGTCCTTGAAACACAGGGCGGGGGTTCAGGTTTGGGTTTTGAACATCTGGGGGTAGTTTGTTGACTTCAGGCTCCGAGTCAGAACCATCGGAGAAACCTTCAGCATGGTGATCATCCAAAGGGATTTGGTGATCATATTCTGGTTCTGCCTCTAGCCAACTAGCATTGTCGTGGTTTGGGAAGTACGGATCGCCATGGTGAAATCCAGCCATTTTAATCTACACGAGAAAAAGGGAAATAAGAGATAGCTAAATAGACGAACCGACTAAGATAATTACAGTAAGACCAAATACCCCTATGGTATTTCTTTATGGTTGTGTTGGTAAGTTTTTTTAGACTTGTTGCCATATCACAACCATTCTTGGGCATATGCTAATCACTCCTCGGACCAGCATAGTTGATCAGGCTACGCCATTCCCAAGACTGACCATATATCCCCAGGCTTACTTGTGATATTCAACAATCGTAATACTTTTGTTCTTGTCATTGTGACACTGGTTTTAGTATGAATGCAGGCACGTATACTTTGTTAAATATTTTATTATTTAAAAGTATAACTCTTAGACAGAGTTTTTTAATCCCAATGTATTTATAGTTAGTATATCTTTTATGGGTTGATATACTTTATTCACTATAAACAATGCTCTGATACCAATCTGTCACACCCCAAAACCACGAACGGCGGAAACGTTCAGGGGTGGAGGACGTCATGTACAGTATCACAACAGTGTAATATAATAAACAAGCAACAACATCATCCATTGCATTATAAGTAGAGTTTTAATACATGTGTGTTCTTTCATTGTAGTAAGACACCAAAAATATACAATCAAAATAAAAGACGAGACTTGTCTGCTCCATCTTCTCAAAACCTGGCCATCGTACCTGTCTACTGTTAACCTAAGAATACAAGTTATTTTGAAAGAGAGTATCAGCTTTAAAGCTGGTGAATTCATAAGTATTTAAGTGTCATTGTCTTGTTTTGAAAAGCTGTTTTAAAAGTCATGCAAACCTTTAAATGAAAATGTTGATATAAGTATGAAAAGCCCTAGAAAATCCCTTATTTTCTATCAGTTTGTGATGTAGTCTTCTACCAAGACCCGAATGTTTTGTTAGTTAAATGATAGTTTTTCCTTCAATTGTTTAGTACTAAAGTACTTAGTCTAACTCATCGTTTATGTGAAAGTATCACAAAATAAAGTAAACAGGAAAATGTACTACTGTAGGTGTTGTCACTAGGTACTAGGACTAACACAACATCGCATTAAGCGAAATATGTAACCTAATGAACATCCGAAGATTGTCCATAAAAAGTATTAATGTAAGTATCACCGTTAGGTACTAGGAGTAACACAACATCGCAGTAAGCGACAGGTATAACCTTATGAACAATCGAAGATTGTCCACTTGTCCTCTGTAGCAGCAGCAGGTAGGTCGAAGGGTTAGCCCCGGTTATCGATCTATGTGACATCCCCAAAATCTCGGCCAGAAAAGACCGATTTTCATTTATGCTTTTAAATATTTTCAGAGTAAATCTTTTTGATTTGAAAGAGTTGCGGAATTTGTTCCCAAAAACAAAACATGATAAAACAATGTTTACCGAAGCATTTCATAAAAGAAATGTATTTTCATTATAATCAAAACTCGGGGTGTCATGTTCCGATACAGACCAATAAGCATAAACGGATACATTACAAGTCATATAACAAATATAAACATATGCAGACTTGTAAACAAAACAACTTGATGGTTCATCCATCTCATGCCCTTCCGCCACTTCCTGTAATACAATTTAAAACTGAGTGGGTCAGGCTTGGGAGCCTGGTGAGCATATAGGGTTTTCAACCCACAATAAATATCATATTTAATTTTCACCAACCAACAATAACCCAATTACCCATTCCCGTTATTCTCACTTTAATGTCCCTAAAACAACTAACATAAGGGACCTAGTCTAAGAATATTTCATCGGGACGACAACACATGCTTCGGGGGTACCTCAGCAATATAAGTCAAATAAGGCAACCATGAGGGGGATGGAGTACAGCGAATGAACACCCAAGTTCATTAACACCTACAGGTGGCGAACCTGCTAATGTTTCCACAAGACTGTCTAGAATAGCCAGTGGTCGTCATCTAAACTCCGTTAGATGACTCAATCAAACAACAACGAGGCCTCTCATCTGTTTATTACACACCAACTGTCTACCCATGTTCTACCCAACATATTAGTAGATAAAAATATACATTTGTATACACAGTTTAAAGAAAACCTGTATAGCATGCTCTAATCAACACATATATCATAAAACAGATGAGGCACACACACACATAACACATATTTCATAAAGAAATAAGCAGATCTATAAGATAGAAGAGAGTGAATACACATTCACACATAACACAACCAAGTATATACACATAGCACGTATTTTTATATAAAATACTTCGTATTATTGTATTAGAAAGAAAATAACTACACACTCACACTTATAAACAACAATATAATTAATACACTCGAACCAAAGTCGTATTATTATTGTGTTTAAGAAAGTTAGTATACACTCACTTGATCAGAAGATGATCTGACAGCACTACGGCTTATAGAAGTAGTATTCCTCAGCAGATCTGGAAGATCTCCTCGAAAATCGAACTTCTCGCGGGCAGAGCTTCGACTCGGGAACCGCACTTCTCGGGATTTTCGGGGTCTCGGGACTTGCCTCGGGGCTAGAGTATGATACCGGGGACTTCGGGGTGGAATCGGCACGCAAAACGATGCAAAAGACTAGAGAGAAGAGAAGAAATGAACAAAACTCTCGGCTGCCTTCGGATCCCTTTTATAGAGGCTCGAGCCTCGGAGTACGCGGGGCGTACTACAGTACGCAGCGCGTACTGCGTCCGAAATCGTCACTGCATGCGTCATCCGAAGTGTCGACACTATCGGAGTACGCGATAGCGTACTCACGTACGCGGGGCGTACTCCGGATCACACCGGTGACTCGGCTTCGGATAAGGCTTCCGATTTTGAATTAAATATAAATACAAAATGATTAATAAACTTCGGAAATTCATAACTTCTTCATACGAACTCCGTTTTCGACGTTCTTTATATCCACGGAAAGGTGAGACCACGCTCTACGACTTTCGTTTAGACTCCGTCGGCTAATTTTGATTTTTTTTATTAATTATTTTTAATAGGCCGCGACAGAAACTTTCGTTATAAATTCATAACTTCTTCGTTTGACGTCCGTTCTCGCCTAACTTTTTATTGCTTCGATACCAACAATGAGATCTTCGATTCTCATTTAGATTGCTTCGGCTAAAAACCGCTCGATCTCAAATCGAGTATTTCAGGCTGCATGCCGCTAAGCCGGAACTTCGATAAATCATAACTTCCTCATACGAAGTCAGATTTGGGCATTCTATATATATTCGGAAACCTCGTTTCAATTACTACAACATTAACCAAAGATATTAAGTTTATTTTACACTTAAATTTTGACGCTTATTTTTATTCTTAATTAATCAAACCACATAATTAAGCAATTAAGCACAAAACACATAATACTCAAATAATACAATCTTATTATTTCAAAACGGGTTACAAAGGTTAACCTAGACTATTACATTGCTAAAAATGGCAAGCCCGGAAACACAGGCGTTACAATTCTCTCCACCTTAGAATGATTCCGTCCCCGGAATCACACATCAACAAACAAATGCGGATAGCGACTCAACATGTCACTCTCCCTCTCCCAGGTGAGATTCGGCCCATTCGTGTGTTTCCATCGGACAAGCACTAACCCAACCATTTTGCGTCGCAACTTCTTAGTCTTTCGGTCAACAATTGCCTCTGGTTCTTCAATCAACCTTTTGTTCTCATCAATTCTCAATTCAGAAATTGGAATTATATCGGGAACTTCTCCCGTGAACTTCCTCAAATAACACACATGAAAAGTGTTGTGAATTCCATTCAGTTCTTCGGGTAATTCGAGCTTGTAAGCTTGGTTCCCAATCCTCTGAAGGACTTTAAACGGTCCAATAAACCTTGGACTCAACTTTCCCCTTTTTCCAAATCTTATAAGTCCCTTCCACGGCGAGACTTTAAGCAAAACCGAATCTCCAACCTCAAAAGTCATCGGTCTTCGCTTCTTGTCAGCATAGCTCTTTTGACGATCTTGAGCTGCTAACATTCTTTCCCTAATTATTTTCAACTTTTCAGCAGTTTGATGAACCATCTCCGGTCCCATAAACTGCTTTTCCCCAGCCTCAAGCCAACAAGACGGCGTACGACACTTCTGTCCATACAAAGCTTGATAAGGTTCCATCTTAATGCTCGAGTGAAAACTATTATTATAGGAAAATTCTACCAACGGTAAATGTTCATCCCAATTACCTAGGAATTCCAAGGTACATGCTCTCAGCATATCTTCAAGTGTTTGTATTGTTCTTTCACTCTGACCATCAGTCTGCGGATGGTAAGCTGTGCTTAAACATAACTTGGTACCCATTTCCTCTTGTAGACTTTTCCAAAACCTTGAGGTGAAACGGCTATCACGATCCGATACAATCGTTAACGGAACACCGTGAAGCCTCACAATTTCCTTCACGTAATAATTCGCAAGCTTTTCCATAGACCATTTCTCTCTGGCCGCTATGAAATGCACACTCTTAGTGATTCGATCAACGACCACCCAAATCATGTCGTGATCATTCTTTGTTCTGGGCAGTTTAGTGACAAAATCCATAGCAATGTCTTCCCACTTACCCATAGGCACAGGCAATGGTTCTAAACTCCCGTAAGGTTTCTGATGTTGTGTCTTGACTTTCGCACAAGTCACACACTCGGCCACATACTTTGCAACATCAAGCTTCATCGTCGGCCACCAGTAGTAGGGTTTCAGGTCCCTATACATTTTAGTGCTACCCGGATGAATTGAGTACATGGTTTTATGAGCTTCTTCCATCAGAAGATCCCTAATTCCTCCTGACTTAGGTACCCAAATACGATCTTGGAATACCTTCAGTCCATGATCGTTAGTACCAAACACCAACGTTTTACCCAAACGTTCCTCCTTTCAGTCATTTTTCTCAGAAGCTTCCTCTTGAGCTTTCTTTATACTTTCCACAATAGTCGAGACAACTTCAATTCTCAACGCTCTTGGCCTCTTCCTGTCAAGATTGACCTTCCGACTGAGAGCATCAGCAACAACATTAGCTTTACCGGGGTGGTAAAGTATCTCGCAGTCGTAGTCTTTAAGTAATTCTAGCCAGCGTCGTTGCCTCATATTCAATTCTTTCTGATTAAAGAGGTATTGGAGACTCTTATGATCAGTGAAAAGTTTGCACTTCGTGCCATATAGGTAATGCCTCCATATTTTCAGAGCGAAAACTACCGCTGCCAACTCCAAATCATGAGTAGGGTAATTCTTTTCATGCTCTTTCAGTTGTCGAGACGCATATGCTATCACCTTTTCTCTTTGGGTATCAGGTAAGCATATGTATATGTAATCATGTATCAGGTAATGTACTAGTATATGTAAACATATATCTGGTAATTTACTAGTATAGATTCATGAATGAACTGACTCTTATGTGATTCCTTGTAATAAGAATATTGTTTGATATCTTCAAATTATCCCTATGATAATTTACTGAAATGTAATTGATTGATCAAGTAGGTTTATACACTCTTACTACGCAAAGGTGTGGGAAACTAAATGAAAGATGTAAACTATAACATCAATACATATATAAGAATATAAGTGTATATGCATAGTTTAGTTCAAGAATGTAAAATGGTTTTGTAAGACATCTTATGAGTTTTGAACAATAATTAACAATGACTTGATGTCATTTTAATAAACATTCCAAAAGTAAAACATTTGATAACAAAGTATTTGTAAGATTTAAAACCATTTCATGCATCACATTTTGTAATATGTGAAATCTGTTAAATGACAAACACAGTTATAAAATACATATCAATGATTTAATAACATGTTTGTTTCTACTTGTATTCCCCCCCCTTTTAAAGCATTTAAAATCATTTAAAACATTGATTAGGGGTATGAACTCACCTGTAGTTGGTAGTTTAGATGAACTGGACGGTGTAGGATTGTTAGGTGTCAAGTGAGGACTTGTACACACACTACGATCCTAAAGAACATATAATCACACATATATGCACTCAATTAGACTTAAATTACTAATTTATAATGTTAAGACATCCTAGAACATAATAAACACTTTATATAAGTGCTTTAAGCCCTAAGGATTGCATTTAAGCTATTGTGGGACAAGGTACTTGGGTTTAGGGTTCCAAAGGACCTTATATATGAGTTTACTCTCCATATATCATCACACATGGAGTTTACGGTTGTAAACTCTTGAGTTTATGGCCGTAAACTCCCAACCATGGGGGTATTGTGTGTTTTGAAGTTCCAAATGATTCCTAGAATTATTCCAACTTGGTGGTTAAATTCTTGGAAGGGTTTAAGGCCTAGAAACACTCCTTAGAGGAGTTTACGGCCCTAAGGCCATTTCCTTTGGAGTTTACGGTTGTAAACTCCTTTGGAATGGTGTTCTTGTTGTTTTCAAGCCTCATGCACAAGTAGTATAAGTTCTAGGCTTTTATTCCAAACATATGAAGACTCTTGACACACTTTGGTGCCCCTTTAATGAGTTTACGGCCCATGAACCATGTCATGGCCATAAACTCACTTTGTAAGGTGATTTTGTTGTGTTTAAGGCCCTTGATTTAATGGGAACAAGTCTAGGTAAAAGTCTAAGGCCTTAGGTGCCTTAAAAGCACCATTTTGAGCATGAACTTTGGAGTTTACGGCCTAAGATACTCTTGGGCCGTGAACTCCCAAACTTGGGTGATCCTTGCTTGATTTCATGTCCCTAATACACTCCTATACAAGTCCAAGGCAGTAGTATATCACGGGGGACAATCTAGGCTTGGTTTCGGGAGTTTACCGCCCAAGAACACCTTGGGGAGTAAACTCCTAAATCGAATGATTTAGCTATGTAATCTATGTTATGAACACATTTAAAGCTTTCTAACACTACTAGAAAGAGTTACTCACGTTTTGGTATAAAAACCCGAAGATCTGTGAGAGAGAAAGTGGCTTTTCTCTAGTTGGAAATGCGAATAATGAATGAATTTGGTTCAGAATTCTATTTATAGTCCTGAGATATTTTTGGCAGAAAATATTTTTATTCCCGAAATGATCTCTAATATAATAGAGTGATGGAATAATATAGTTGCACTAAACCCTAGTGCATCCACTCTCCTGGTATTTCCTGAAGTGTTAACCCTGACATATTCAAACTTAAACGAAAAAGTCTGAAAATTAACTGTGACTGTTATAACTTCTATTGAATTGATACTGTTTGTATAGAATGGAAATTTCAGGTTGTCACAGACGCAATATTTTATTATTAGTTTATTACATCGTTATAAGCATGTATATTGCACATAAATCACATAAATCACAAAATACTCAAATAATGCCTCTTCATCACTTCAAAATAGGTTACAATTGTTGACCCTAACTATTACATCATCATACTAATGCTTAGCCAGAACGCAGGGGTGTTATACTGCTGGTCCACTAGAATCCCCGTGCTATCAATCACAAAATAACATCCAATTGATAATTGGATCCCGGCTGACACTAAGAGTCCAAACTAGGGTAAAGACCTTTTTACCCTTTACCGAACTTGGCCCAAGGCCAAAGCCCAAACCAACTATCAAAAAGGCCTAAATTCCAATATGATCACCCAAAGCCCAAAATATGGCTCAATCTTCCAAATTAGGCCCAAATCCCTTCGTTTTACCCAACATTTTTGTAGATAAAAATACATATACATTTTAAAACCTGTATAAAACATTCATTCAACATTCATCTCAAATAAACAAACAATATAATTATTTATAGCACATATTTTATAGAAAATACTTCATATATATGTGTAAGATGAAAGTGACTACACACTTGCTTGTTAAGAAGACGATTGGATAGTACTTTGGCTCTAAAAATAATATTCTTCGATGAAGCCGGGATGTTTTCTCAAAAACCGGGCTTCACACGGGCAGAGTTTCGGCTCGAAAAATCTTTTTCCCGGGATCTTCGGGGCGTCAGGACTTGCTTCAGGTGTTAGGGATGATACCTAGCCTTAAGGGGGGGTAAAAGTAGGCTAAAAGGAGAGTAGAAGGTGAAAGGAAGCTGAGATTGTAAACAAGATACGACAGCCTTCAGTTTCTATTTATAGGGTGCAAATTCGACATTCACGTCGTGAACAAGACTTGTTTACGTAGTGACTTTTGATCTTGATCATACCCTAGGCTTTCCGTGTGTCTTTAAGGCTCGAAACTTGTCGTTCACTGAGATCACGTCGAGAACATTGTGTTCACGTCATGAATGCAGTCAAATTATTGAAGTTTGTGCTCCGAACTTCAGAAATTTAAATCTTTCGCATACAAACTTCATTATTGACGTTCTTTATATCCACGCGTAGGTGAAATTATGCTCTACAACTTTTGTTTAGACTCCATCGGCTAATTTTGACTTTATTTTTAATATTATATTAATATTATATTTTTAATGCGCCGGGACAGGAAAGATCCGTTAAAAATTCATAACTTCTTCATCCGAATTCCGTTTTTGTCTGTCTTTTTACCGTTGAACTACTATCAAAAAGATCTTTGATTCTCGTTTAGATTGCTAAAAATCACTCGATCTTAATTTCGAGTTATGGGCTGCATACTGCTAAGTCGAAACTTAGAAAAATCCTAACTTCCTCATACGAAGTCAGATTTAGACGTTCTTTTTATGCACGCTCTTGGTTTAACATGTTCTACGACTTTTGTTTAGATCACTAAGACTAAATATTGCTCTATCGTAAATTCACTATTCACATCACGCAGTGTCATACCGGTTCTATCGCGAAACTTCGACAGGTCATAACTTCTTCGTTATAACTCGGATTTCGGTATTCTTTATATCTCTGGAATCCTTATTTCAACCACTACAACTTTCTTAGCAGATATCGGCTTTATCTAATATTTATTTTCGACGCTCATTTTTAGTCTTAATTCATTAAATTATAATAATTAAGCAAATAAACACATAATTCACATAATATTCTCATAATTCTTTTTTATTACTTCAAAATGAGTTACAAAGGTTGGCCTAGACTATTACACCACCCTTAATGCTTTGCCCAGAAACACAGGCGTTACACATTAATTGTGAGACAATTCCACATTCCTTAAGATAGTCAAGGAACTTGATACTAAGATACTCACCACCCCAATCGGATCGGAGCATCTTTATCTTCCTGCCCAGCTGATTCTTTGCTTCTTGTTTAAACTGTTTGAATCTTTCAAAGGTTTCTGACTTATGTTTGATTAAGTAGATATAGCCATATCTGCTGTAATAATCAATAAAAGTCACATAGAAGTGGTTAGGATCCCTTGTGGCGGTTCTGAAAGGTCCACATAGATCAGTGTGTATGAGATCCAACAAACCTTCACCCCTTTCACAAGTACCGGTGAAGGGTGACTTGGTCATCTTTCCAAGTAAACAAGATTCGCAAGTGTCATCCGACCTTAAGTCGAATGACTCCAAAACTCCAGCCTTTTGTAGTTGGCCTATGCGCTTCTTGCTGACATGTCCAAGACGACAATGCCACAAGCATGCCTTATCAAAACTATTGGAAGAATCAATGTGCAACATATTATTTCCTAAGTTGTCTACAACCATCACGGTTTCATATACACAATTACAATGCAATGCTTTAAAATAAAAAACACCATTATAAAAAGCATTAATAACACCAATTTCATTATCAAATGAAAAACTAAAACCTTGTTTGTACAAATCATGAAAGGAAATAATATTTCTCGCCATTTCAGACGAGTAGCAATAATTATTCAAATCTAATTCTAACCCACTACTAAGCAATAAAGATTAAACTCCAATCTTGGTGACAGGTGAAACCTTCCTATTCCTCATGATCAAGTTCATCTTCCTGTGCTCCATATCCTGACTTCTTCTTAGTCCTACAAATCAGAACAAATGTGAAATCCACAACCTGTATCAAGGACCTAAGAACAAGAATATGATGGGTTATTAGATAGAATAGTATAAATACCTGCATGGGTGGGTTTAACCTTCCCATCCTTAACATCTTGCAAGTATTTTGGGCAGCTTCGCTTCCAGTGCCCTTTATCATGAAAATAGAAACACTCTGCTTCTTTCGGGTTGGTAGAGTGATTAGTAGAACCAGCTTTGGTACCACCGAAATAGGATTCATCAAGATACTTTCCCTTGCGTCTCTTGGAGGGGGCCTTCCTATTCTTCCGTTTCCTATGTCTAATTCCCAAGACAGGAGAAGTAGCATTAGGAGTAGAAACAACAAATTTACCTTTGAGACTACTTTCAGCAGTCCTCAAAAGGGCTTGAAGCTTTAAGAGTAACCTCCTCCTTGTTCATATGATAGGTTATTCGGAATTGATCATAACATGGAGGTAAACAGTGTAGAATTATATCTATGGCGAATCTTCATCGAAGTTCACATTCAACTTCAGCAAGCGGTCTACAAACCTTTGCATTTTCTGCAAGTGGGTTGTGATGGGTTCTCCATCCTTCACCTTTGTTGTTATCAAGGAGGAGATGATTTCATACCTCTATTGACGAGCACTTTGATGGTATCTTTCCATCAGGTCTGTGTGCATCTCAAAAGGGTAGAAGTCCTCATAGGGCTTTTGGAGTTCAGACACCTTGGTGGCATCCTTCTCATGAGTCCTAAACTCAGCGATCTTCTCAGGAGTAGCAAAAGACTCATCAATTTCCTTAAGGTTTTTGTCGAGGACATATTCCTTGTCCTCATAACGAGTAACCATCTTGATGTTCCTGATCCAATCATCGAAGTTGGAACCATCAAAGATGAGTCTCCCACACAAGTTCATTAGGGAGAAAGAGCCAGTAGGGTTTGAGCCATAAGCCTTGTTGGAAGACATCTGAAAAACAAAGACAAAGTTTAGATTAGATAAGAGTCCTTAATGTAACACCCAAATGAAATATTAAGGCTAGGACCCAACACAATATTTTACAATTTGGAAAAGGGATGTCGCAATCCAATTGCAAAATATTTGAAGGTGGGTAAATGATGATTTACCAATTTCCACCATGAAAAACGAAATTGATTATTAAGTTTTAATTGGATTGAAATTCCTAGATTCTTTTGAGATTTATTGAACTTTTCAATGGCATGTTTAAATCTCGATTATGCCCTTCAAGTTTGTGACTGGGATACCGAGGATCATAAACAAGGTGAATAACCATACAAATGTGCTTGGTACACGTGATGTCATTTATCATCTAATCAATGTGCCGGTTAACCATACACGCTCCATTGATCTATGACAAACATCAAGCTACCCTTTGCCACCCTTACTAGTCCAAGTTAATGTGCCGGTTAACCACATGCGCTCCATTAACGACTTGGTAAGGGGCAAAGAGCAATCTCAAGGATTAGCATCAATTTCACATTTTTCCTAAAGTAACTAAGATTGGGAATTCAATAAAACATTTAGTTACTTTATAATTATCATTATACTTTTAACGAGAATTAATGTCCTATCCTACCCATTCGACTAATGACCCTCCACCAGTCAAGGAAGCGGTGGGTGAGAGTGGACGCCCATTAAACCACCATTTTATAGGCAGTAACCTTATACCCCCCTGATAGACCGGCTTCGTGAATGAGGCTACTAACGATAAGACTGACTTGTCTTATACATATATATATATAATTATTAAACTTTTAATATTATAATAGTATAAGGGTTGAATTTTAAACTTTTAAAATTCTAAGGTTTGGAATTAAAGTATTCAAAGTGTGACTTTATAAATTCCAAAACTTGAGGGCATGTTTTGAAACTCTTCAAAACTTTTCATTTCCATAACTTATGAGTTTAATGACTTTTAAAAGTGAGACTTTTCATTTTCCATAACTTGAGGACAAGTTATGGAATCCAGTAAAGGCATTTAGATCAATATTTTAATTAACAAAATAATCAAATAATTTATCTATGATCTAGTTAAACTCATAAGTCAAGATAATTCATATCAATAATTTGCAAGAAATTAGTCTAATCATATAAACTAATACAAATCTTGAAATTTTGACAATTATCTTTTTATTGGATGAGCATGATCACTACCATATCAAGAAAACAGATTTTATGTTTCAAAAAATAGTTTGTGGTAATGATCCTAATCCAATTCTGGCAAAAAACTTGAAAAGCAACAACCAGAGCCATCAATTCTACTAGTGCATGAACTGGACTCATTGAGTTGGTCAGTTTCTGACTGGACTCGTCATGTCAGCCAGTGGACTCGGCGAGTTCATCAGTCAGAAGCAAGAAAATCGATTTTTTCAACTTGGAAAATTAATAAGCATCAAGTATAACAGAAAATAATCCTATGGTTAAATACCACTGAAGGGTTTAGAGCACTCTAACAACCGTATGGTGCACATGAAACCCTAGATGATTTGGATCTATGTTTTCTCTAATTATACATGCAATTTGTTTTTCCAAAGCATTCATCCTAACTAGCATACAATTGTTAATAGGATTTGTAGTTCTTGGCCTTCAAAAGCTTTAGCACCTCAAATGTGATGCCTCTAATGTGTCAGAAACACCAAGTGCAAAAGGAGACTTAAGAGAATAAGTTGCTTAGCACATAATCGATTCACACACTCCAAGAATGTATGTGGCAACCGATTTTAGCTCTAGGGAGTCCCTTTTATAGTGTGGCAAGTGTTAGGGTTACATCCATGCAAACCCTAATGCACCATGACTCTTCATATTACTTAGGCTCCATGGGTTAAACCTCCATGGACTATCCATGTTGGCTTACCCATCCTAATTAATCATGGATCATTGGTCCACACTATAAGAATCATTGATTTACCAAATCAGTCCCGATATATTTAATTAGTCTTTTTTTTATCACTAAGTTAATTCCAAATTAATTCTTGATCAATACTAATTAAATAATATGATTTCATATTAATATATTATACTTGTAATATATTAACAAATCACAAATAACCTTATTCTTAAAAATCCATCCTATAAAATTTCATTGGTGAAGGCAACCCAAAAGGACCATGCTACTCTCAGGTCAAGTACATACCAATTTTAGTTATGAGCTTAGACACCTAATCCAAAAGGTTTATCACGTAAAGTTGGCAACGTTACGTGAATGCATGGCTTATTGGGGTTCTAAATATATATAAAAAAAAAAAAAAAAAAAACCCTTAAAGAAGGGTCTTAAAACATGCATGAGTCCATAAGCACCTCCAAGCTTGTATTTTTATGGACAAAGGGACCAAACAAACCCTAGATCTACCATCAATCACTTCTTGAGTGAATAAAGAGGCTCAACAATCACTCCAAGGACTCAAAAAGGCACAAAATTGCACATAACTAGATCTAGCATCATAGATTAGAAAGATGGAAGCTTTTTACCTCAAAAGGTTGGCAAATGATAAACTAATATTGGATCCTCAAGCTCCAAGCACAACTCCAAATGGTCCACTTCTTCTTCTCCTTCACAAAGCACCAACAAACACACTTTATGGCTCAAAACTCTCAAGAACTCACTAGGTTTTCAATTTTTGGACAAGGGAGGGTGGAGGTTGGCTAAACATCACCAAAACATGTTATCATAAGGTTTAAATATGGTGCAACATCGTAGAAATTAGCGTTCATAATCCACACGTACGCCATGCGTACTCCACGTATGCCCAACGTACTCTAACTTCCGGAAGTTAGCAAATCTGGCTCCTGCGGGACCAATTCTGGAAAACATTAACATACTAAGGGGTCTAAACTGAAAAGTACTTTGAATCTAGTGTTACAATTAAAATGACCATAATCCCCATTATCACCAATATGATACCCTCATTTTTAGTAAATATCATAAAATGGCCACTTAACTCTCTAAAAGCTAATGTAGGACTATTCCATTTGATAAAGATTTTGCCAATTAGATTAAATGTCTCTGAGTTCTAAATCGGACATTGGCGAATTTTAATAACTTGGTGATACTAACTTTTAATCACTAACCAACCGTTAAAAATGATAATAAATGAATAAATAAAAATAAATCAAACTCGCTAAAGAGGCTCATTAATTTGTATATATACTTTTATCGTCAAAAATAACATGTGAAACATATTAAAATTTATGGTCATGACACTACAACTTGATTAATTCGTATAGTCATTATGTTAGAGAGCGTAAGTTCGAACGCTATTAGTCCCAATCATTTGTTTTAACTTTCAAATAAACTCGTGAAATACTTTGAACTGTAGTTAATATGTGAAGTAAGCTTGAGTTCGAACCTCACATACAAACCCCTATGCATAACCAGTTGTACTAAACCCATCTTCAAATAAAATCTAAAATCCTCAAAATTTAATATTTGTTTGCACGTTACAGGTGTAACAAAAAATGTATCCATGAGCGTCTTTAGCAAGTTTGATGATCATTTTGTTATATTTTCTACAAGAAAGGTTGCATACAATGAAGAACCAAAATACGATCAAGATCACTTACAAAAACTAAACAAGATTCATTGATCTTGAAAAAACATATGTTATAATTTTCTTATACGAGCTCTCTATGCGACGATAAGAATGTATCATAAAAGAACTTGTTCATGTAACCCCAAACATACAATTAGACAGCTATAGGTAAAGTTGAATTGGTTCAATAAATAGATGCCAGACAAAAGTAAAATGTAACAAACTTAAAATTTAATATATGTCTTTTTGCAGGTTATAGGTATAAGAAAAAAATGTATGCATGAACCACTTTAGCAAGTTTGATGATCATTTTGTTATATTTTTTCTAAAACAAAGGTTGCATACAATAAAAGACCAAAATACAGTCAAGATCACTTACAATAATAAACAAGAGTCAATGATCTTGAAAAACATATTTTGTAATTTTCATATACAATCTCTCTATACGTTTATACGGATGTATCATAATAGAACTTGTTCATGTAACCCCTAACATATAATTAGACAACTCTAGATAAAGTTGAATTGGTTTAATAAATAGTTACATTTTAAACACATAAAACTGCTACATAATGACATTTTATCTCAAAATTTTCACTTTAGATAACATATTCTTGTTTTTTCTATTTAAATCACTATATATATAAATAAACGACATTAATTGAGGACAAAAATAATCAGATGAGGCATTTGTCATTCATCCTTGTTTATTTGAAGTGCCTCTCTTGTTAATTTGTCATCAACATGTGGTTGATGTGACATTTTATTATAAAATTAAGAGATTAAAATAATAGTGAATGACTGAATCTCAAAGATTGCTCGAATCAGTATAGAAAATTGGTGAAGTAAAAATCTAGGTAAAGAGAAAAAATTACTAAATTGACAAATATTCCCTTACATGAGGAGCATGTGACTAATTTAATTGTTGAAATACAACGACAATTAATTAATTCAACGGATCAAATCAGCAAATAAGATTCAATTTTAGACCAGTTGTGCGAGTGAAAAAAAAATGGATCCAACTTGCACTTTTTGGTAAACCACATGAACCAAAACTGCAATTATAAATATAACAAAAATGCAACTTTGTGGTTGTGAGACAAAGTTACTATTATTAATAGTACAAGTTATAATGGACAATGTGCAAACATGTTAATGCGTATAATTCAACTTTAATCCATTAACTTTGTGTAATTTAATTTCACTTATAACCCTTCTATTTTATAAAATGATATTTTTCATCTCTTTACTTTTTAAAATATCACTTTTACCCCTCCACCTTTAACTTTGTAAAATTTCACCCTTTCGTTTTCTAAACTTTCGTGCTTATCTCATACTATATATAAATACGATTTTACCTCGTCTACTTTGTAAAATGCATTTTCCACCTCATCTCAATAGAGAAAATCACTATACCTAATACTACAATTGTTAATGTATAATGTACCAGTATGTCAATATGTAAAGTGCAACTTTAATTACCCAAATTTGTAAAACTTGTTATTTGCAACCCTCAATACGTAAAGTGCAACTTTAATCCCTCAACTTCGTATAATCTGTCATTGGCAACCCCTATATTTTGTAAAATGATATTTTCTTCCCTTTACTTTTTAAAATATCACATTCACCCATTCCACCCTTAAACTTTGCAAAATATGACTTTTACCCCTATGTTTTTCACTCATAATATACAACAAAAACATGTTGCAAAGCCCGAGCTCAATTACTAGTTTACCCTAATGAATATTTGGTTTTGTGTGACTAAGGGAATATATATATATATATATATATATATATATATATATATATATATATAATTCTAAAAAAAACATATTAATAATGTGGTGACAAATAATTATTTATCTTTCACTATATTATTTGTTTTTTTTGTTCGTTAACTCTTAATGATGAACCTATCAAATTATATATTAGAGTATTTAACATACCATCAACACCTTAGAGAAACAAAAAAGTATAATATTTTAACCAAAGTGTTATTTCATGATATTTATATTTATTTGATAATAATAAAATGTCAGTGAGATAACATCGCAGACGAATTGTTAGGAACGGAAACCCTAATCGCTAATTTCAAAAAGGACTTGCAGTGCAAGCCTACGGTACAGATGTAGTAGTGGTTGTCGACATTGTTTATGGTAAATCTAGCAGGGCTGGTGGTTTGGATTGAGACTAGATTTTGAGTGTCGCATGTGTCGTATGCCTCCTTCGTTACTTCTGCAACATTATGAAATCCATCGGCAAAATTAAAGATTAGAGTATCATCAATTATGAAGGTATGTTTTAGAGACCACATGGCGTAGAAACCGGCATTTTGTGGCACAGCCCAGCCGAAGGAATCACCGACAACATGCTCTGTTGCTACCGAGTGATTAAATTCCATGGATGCAACTACCATGGCTATAATTAGAAACAAACATGGATTTAGGTTTGTCATTCTTGATTAAATAAATATATGTTCTGAATCTTTTGATGGATCTCTCGAGTAAAGCTTTTCGTCTTATGCTATGAGAGAATAAGTTTTGGGTGTTTTTATAGAAAGGTTTGAGCTATATATATTTATTTAAGAATTTAATGTTAATTAATTTTATGTATTCACATAGTTACATTTGTAGATATTTATTGCAGCATTAATGGTTATTAACTCCAAGTATTTGTAGGTAATTTAGACATGAATAATAAATATTTTTTATTTTGGTATACAATTGATTACATGTGTAAAGATGTAATACTTCTATATAACCAATTACTAAACTTAAAATAAAGGTGTCTTGTTATTGGATGATTTTTCTTTAAAAATTTATTGTATAATATAAAATCATTTATTTTGACAAAATCGATTTTTTAAAGTATCACTGCTTTATAAAATAAAATTGTGTTATGGTTTGTCCCTAATTTTGTTACGATTCAAATAAAAGAAATAACAATAATCCTTAATTTGAGCCGAAAATACATATATCAGACAATTATCTATTTGCTAAACTCAAATTTTCATTCAATTTACTGAGGCAAAACGACCATAATCCCCATTATCACCTATATGATGCCCTCATTTTTAGTAAATATCATAAAAATAGCTACTTAACTCGTTAAAAACTAATGTAAGACTAGCCCACTTGATAAAGATTTTGCCTATTAGATTGGTGAATTTTACTAACTTTGTGATACTAACACTTAATCACTAACTAACCATTTAAAAAACGATAATAAAGGAATAAATAAAAATAAATCTAACTCACTAAAAAGGCTCATTAATTTGTATATATACTTCTAGCGGCACATATAACATGCGAAACATATTAAAATTTATGGTCATGAGACTAGAACTTGATTAATTCGTATAGTCATTATTTTGGAGAGCGTGAGTTCGAACTCTATTAGTCCTGCCCATTTTTTTTAAACTTTCAAATAAACTCGTGAAATACTTTGAACTGTAGGTTAATATGTAAAGTCCTTATGTTGAAGCATGAGTTCGAACCTCACATATAAACCCCTATGCATTAACCAATTGTGCTAAACCCTTCTTCAAATAAAATCTAGTTACCTCAAAATTTAATATGTATTTCTTTTTTCTTGCAGGTTATAGGTGTAAGAAAAAATGTATCCATGAGCCTCTTTAGCAAGTTTGATGATCATTTTGTTATATTTTCTAAAAGAGAGGTTGAATACAATGACGGACCAAAATACGGTCAAGATCACATACAAAAACTAAACAAGAGTCATGGATCCTGAAAAGCATATATAATTTTCATATATGAGCTCTCTATACAACTATAAGGATGTATTATAATAGAACTTGTTCATATTTGATGGGTTTTGAGCACTACAACAATCATATGGTGTACATGTAAACCCTAAAGCTTTGAATGTAGTTTGTCTAATGTACATGAAATAATCATCCAAAGCTCATAAACCCTAGATCTATCATATAATAATCGAAATTGATGAAAGAATAGAGTTTACATCTTACCTTGATTGTTATGTTGCAATCACAATATGAATCCTTCTTGTAATTGAGTTATGAAAGCCTAGTGCCTCAAATGTTGCACCTCTAATGGAGTCACAAACACCATATGCAACAAGATGAACAAGGAGTGAGGGAGGAGGCACCAAAAACGTCCTAGGGTTTCTCTTAGAAGGTTAGGGACGTTTTCTGGCTTGCCAAGGGTTCCTTTTATACTTAGGCTATTAAGGTTTCCAACCAGGAAACCCTAATCTGATTGCTTAGGCCCTAAGTAGCCCATGGACTCCCTCCTTAAAGGCCTTGAACGAATTCTTATGAGTTTCCCCATAGATTTTGTTTACTCCAACTTCTTTGGAGTCCATTAGCCTATTTATGCAACTATCAATGATTTGCATAATAGTCCCCTTTATTTAATTAATCTCTTTTAGCCACAAAATTAATTCTTATTAATTCTTTACTAATATTAATTAAATAATATGATTTCTCTTTTAATATATTATTCATATAAGATATTAATAAATCATAGTTAATCATTTTTCTCCTTAATTCATCCTATCAGTTGCTATGGTGAAAGCAACCCAAAAGGACCATGCTCACAATCGGGTCAAGTACATACCAAAATAGTTATGGGCTTAGACACTTAATCCAACAGTCTCCCACTTGGATAAGTCTAATAACTATATTGTGTATGACTTCGAAACCTGATCAGCAATCGTTGCTTTCAAAAGCCGTTGTCGAACTCTGATCATATTAGAAACGCGTCCTTTAGATAAGGGATCATATATTCCTCCATTCTAGATATCGTATAGACATGAGACACAGATTATAATCATTCTCTCAGTCTATATGTTGTTTTCCGATTTCCGATTTATGACGACTGACAACAGACTACAATTGAGCACATCAACTTAGTCCCGACATGGCCAAGCACTTAGGGTGTCATCACTAAATCATCAAGGGGACCACATATATCGATTTTATCCCACTTTGGATAAAAGAAACGGATAAACTTTGACTCAGTGTTCGCTTGTACCTACTCATCAAATCACACACAACAATATGTTTTATAACACCAAGTTACTGGTGCATTTACATATTATCAATGTGCAACCAATTTGCAGAATACAACCCACACGTCTCGGTTTCAAGAATATAAGATATTATCATCTCACCAATCGCTCGTGATAAAATCCATGAAGCGATCCAAGTGAGCGTGGGTTTAATCTAATTCTCAAATCATATTCATAAGCACTCACGAACATTGCAGCAAACATTTGCCATGTCTAATACACTTTAGACAATCTACAAGCCAATTCATGACAGTCTTCTTTCATGCCTACTTCCAAAGCATGAGCGACTGTGGATGGTTTGAATAATCTTATTATTCGGGAAGTCAAAACATTCAAAGTGAAACACAAGAATAATCGAATCCAATATGACCCCAAACTTTTGAGTATAAATAAAACTCCTTATATTTAGTCATTATATTGATTACACATTATTCATTGTATAATATTTCGGATAATCAACTTATTACTCGAATTATAATAGCAGTTTCCGCATGCACCAAGCATGTATACTCTGTTTACCTATGGTCCATACTTTGTGAAATAGATCAATTGAAAACATTTCCAATGATGCTCATTCCACAATTCCTAATCCTTATTATTAGTGTAAAAATATAAAATTCTCGTTACTATTAGAATATGTTAGATTCTAAAATTTTATGTAATGATCCCTTTTGTAATCTTATTGCACAAAAGTCACCAAGACTTTGCCAATGAAATTACAAAGTTCTCTATTAGGTATTGTTACAAGACAATTCCATAGATGTGAAGTCTCACATTCAAAGCACATTCCTTTCAACATCCTTCTTGCATAAAAGTTTCTAATCACAGATTCAATATCCAACTCCCAATATGGAAACATTTCCATATTTCCCATACGACAACTCATTATTAATAGAATCATATCTAATCATAATAATGTCATTATGGTTCATTCATTACTATACTTCCAACTGATCACAAGAAACCAATCCTTAGCGAACCTTAGGTTTTCGTTGACAGTTGTTCAATTATTTTAGTCAAACCGATTCTAGTCCCTTTTCCCTCTTAATGCCCTAGGCATTTGGAAAATTTTAGAACGGTCAAATATTACAGCATATGCAATCGATCCTATACCCGAAGCGTATGGGACACGATTCGTAGTTAAAAACGTGATACTTTACCAGCTCCTTGCTATAATATTGCCATATAGAATTCTTTTTAGTTGAATCTTTTCAGCATTATATCCATATATGTCCTTTGACTAAATTTGATTAAAATTTCTTGATCAAAACCTTTAGATTTGAAATGAAGTATAATATTATCTCCCTTAATTATAGCAAAACAACTATTCAACCTTTGTAACTTTGTGAATTGAAACTTTGTTTTCTATAATTAATATTGCTAACTTGCAACACTTAAAATAATAATCATGCTCCCACTAACATCGTAATTATATCCATACCAGCATAACATTTATGCTCCCACTGGCTTTGACACGTATTTAGAAAACAGTTGGACTTCTAGAAATCAATACTTATTGACTTCCAAAATTCATATTTCTAATACGATATGCTTCGATAAGCCTTTATCTAAGCTTTTAAAACTCATACATCTTTCCTTAGAAAGCTCATATGTGTGTTTAAACCATTTTAGAACTTATAGGAATAAGTCTTAAATGTTCAAACTAATAGTCAAATCACACAATTTGAACTATGAAGATGGATGCCCTAATCATAATTAAATTTGAGAATGCAATTTACACAATCGCTATCTCCTTAAAATCTCTCTTAGTGAAAGCATTTTCTCACAATCATTTTCATGAATCGGAGAGAAACCTTATGACACTTAGATTTTATGGTGTATGTGTTCCTATCCATGTGAATTTGTCATAACCATGTAAGACAAGGTTTAAGACAAATCCAAACTCATATGGACTGAACTTGTTCATTCCTAATTTCTTGCCATCAAGGGTCCCACCATTGCTTCCAAGTTATTTAGCAGCTCACCTATACTAGTCAACGTACTTTCATTGAACAAGTTGATTGCCCTTATGCAATCAATTGAGAACACATAGAACTCATATGCATAAGTAATTTTACTGGAATAGCATAGAAATAATTTTTTTTTCAACACGATAGGTTACAAGCCTCAAGTTGTGCGCTAGTGTCTAATAGGTTTACTCTTGATTAGTTCTTGAACCTTTTCAAGATCATTTAGACTTCCACTGACCTCTTGACATATAAGATTCTCTTATCAAAAAACATTTCTTGACAAACAAATATTCAAGAGTTAGTGCGGATTCTTATCAAGACAAACACTAAACACAATTGGTATTAATTGGTCTTTGTCTTATCCAAGACATCACAATTTACCAATCTCAAATGTGCAAGAGTAAGAAAAAAAAATTCTGCTTCACATTTGATGAGTGTGTTAGAACTTCTTAAGATGTGTCACTCAAGTCACAATCTTGGAGTATGACTCTAAGACTTGATTTTGGAAGGAAGTATGATTCACCTATTGATTTAACCATTTCAACAATTTATCAATCCTCTTCTTAGCCATACCAGTGCACTAAGGTTTACCTAGATGATCAATTGTGATATGGTTTCATAATCAATAAGACGATCATAAAACATGATACAAAAGTACACTCCCTTCTTTCCAGATTGGATAAACTTTTATCTTTCTGCCTAATTGATTCTTCTTATTCGTTCTGCTATTATTGAAACTTTTCAATAATTCAGAATTACACTTAATCTTGTAAGCATAACCATATTTAGTAGACTTTTAGTAAATCACGACGAATTGTCTTATTGTTATTTGTGGTGGACTTGACCAGTGCATAACATTGTGTTCTAGTCCTTTAGTCCTTCTCTTGACTCACATACTTGTGTGATCAAGGAATTAGTCTTAATTTCCCAAGTACCAAGATTTCTATACATCACATGATTCAAATCATATGATTCCAAGCTTCTGTCCAATTAATACTTGGGCGATCGGAATCTTTCCTTACTTAGAAAAATTATGACACTACCATAAATAACATAACTAAGAATCACATCCACTTAATATTGCTTACAATAGAAACACACAAGCATCAATTTTCATAAATAACATTGCAAGGATATATAAATAAGACAAAACTCAAAATTTATTTTATTTATAAAAAGGTGCGGAAAAACTTGTCCTTAAAATGCAAATTCAAATGAAAACTATGCTATTTCATATTCCTAAGCAATCTATTATAACTCTAAAAGTAGCAGCTCCAAAAATTCGATCATCGAATCATGCGATCAAAATCCATTTCTTCACGATCAGACTCAGCTCACTTCTTCCTTTAAGATTCCTTTCTTTTCTTTGATCCTACAACAAAATGCAATCTTATTACATCATGTATTAAGAATCTAAAACAGAAAACTCAATAGAGTTAGATAGTGGATGTTACCTAAAGCCGAGTCATAAACTTTGACTCTCCCATCTCTTAGATTTCTCTGGTAGGCAGGGCAACTTCGTAACTAATGCCCCTCTTTTGGCAGTAGAAACATATGGATTCTTCTGGAATGGTACACAGGGCTATCTCAGACTCAGCTTTTCTCTTGCGTAGAGAAAAATTTTATGGACTTCCAATGTTGCCATTGCCCATGGAAGGTTGGGATATTGATTTACCAGTCAAATTTGCTCGACCAGTGTGCCAAATCATTTTTGATTCAGCAGCAATAAGCAAATAAGTCAAATCAATGAAGGTCACGTCGTGTTCCATCATATAGTACTCTCTAACGAACTTACCATATGAATCCGGAAGTCACTGAAGAACCCAGTCAACAACCAACTTCCTTGAGACGTCGACACCCAACATTCCCAATCTGTCAATATGCAACTTCATATCCAAGACATGAGCGCATATCGACTTTCCATCTTCGTGTCTTTTCGCCAATAGGGCTTGAGTGACCTTGAACTTTTCAAGTCTTCGAACACGTGGGTCAGGGATAATTAGTGGAGGAGGTGGAGGAAGTGAAGCATGATTTCCATTTCCACAATCCAATCGTGGAACATCATCTTCAAGCGGAAAACTTTTTCCAATGGATTCAGGAAGACCATAGATGATAGATTTTGACATCTACAAAATGGGAGAAAATTCAAGTTAGTTGATTGGAATCCTTGATATAACACCCAAATGAATTATCAAGGCAAGGACCCAACACAATCTACAATTTGGAAGAGGGATGTAGTAATACAAATTGCAGAACATTTGAAGGTAGGTAAATGAAGATTTACCAATTTCCACCATGAAAAACGAGAATTGAAAATTAAGTTTTAAATGAACTGAAACTCCTAGATCTTTTGAGATTCGTTGAACTTTTCAATGGCATGTTTAAATCTCGAGTGTTCCCTTCGTTTGTGACTGGGATCCCGAGGATCACAAATAAGTTGTGGATAACCATGAAAATATACATGGTGCCCCCAATGTTACAGTCACCTAATCGGCGTGCCGGTTAACCACACACGCTCCATCGATCTATGACAAACATCGAGTCACCCTTTTCCACCTTTGCTTAGAGCCCAATTAGTATGGCGGTTAACCACACATGCTCCGCTAACGTCTTAACAAGGGTACAAAGTGTAATTTCATGGAATAGCACCAACTTCACATTTTTCCTGAAGTAACTAAGATTTTGGAATTTATAAAACATTTAGTTACTTCGTATTTCATTATACTTATAATGGAAGGTTGTGTCCTATCCTACCCGTTCGACTAACGACCCTCCACTAGTCAAGAGGGCGGTGGGTAAAAGTGGATACCTAATGGCGGTCATTTTACAGGTCGCTTCCTTAAACACCCCTTATAAACCAGCTTCGTGAATGAGGTCTACTAACGGTAAGACTGACTCTTTATTTATACATATATAATATTAGACTTTGAATTTTATATATATATATATATATATATATATATATATATATATACATATATATATATATAAGGTTCTGAAAAGCTCGCCATGGCTCTGCCATGGCGCGCCACGGCTCCAAGGCTTGCACCTGCAGCCAAGCTTTGCTAAAACGCCGCCTTAACTCATATATGTGTATAAAAATGAATAATAGTTGAAAATACATATAAAAATATTAATTATATAAAAAATTTCCGCCTTAAGTCACGCCTTACAAACGTTATGACTCGCCAAGGCTCGGAAAAGCTTGAGGCGTGTGTGTGTGTGTGTGTGTGTGTGTGTATATATATATATATAGTATAAGGGTGTATTTTACACTTTTAAAATACTAAGTGGTTTAATTTAATAAATTATACATGTTAATTTAATTAAATATAAGCCATATCATTATGGATTTATTAACTCTCTTTTAATTATACACTTAATTAATTTAATAAAACCATAAGGGTGTAATTTGAACTTTTCAAAAAACTAGGTTTTAGAATTTAACATTTAAAAATTAGAACTTTTAATCAAAAATTTAAATTCCAAAACTTGAGGGCAAGGTTTGAAACTTTTCAAAACCATATAGATCAAATTACAAATAATTTTAATTAATCAAATAATTAGTGATTATCTAAATTTGACCTAATTCTATTTCAAGGCAAGATAATGCACATCAAATAATACAAATAATTAAAGTTTATCATATAAGGCAATAAATAACTTATTATCCCACAGCCAAATCAGTAAAAATCCCGAATTTTCCTCTGTCTCTGGACTTGCCGAGTTCATCCACTAACTCGCCGAGCCAGTCAGGCAGTGGACAAAAAAAATTCAATTTTTAGGCCACGAATGATTATATAAGCATCAAATACATCAAACAAACAACCTAGACTCTAATACCACTAATGGGTTTTAAGCACTATATCAATCCTATGGTGTACATATAAACCCTAAAGCTTTGGATCAAGTTTGTCTAATAAGCATGAAATAATCATCCAAAGCTCATAAACCCTAGATCTAGCATATAATAATCAAACTTGACAAAAGAATAGAGTTTACATCTTACCTTGATTGTTATGTTGAATAACAATATGAATCCTTCTTGTAATTGACTTCTAAAAGCCTAGTGACTCAAATGTTGCACCTCTAATGGAGTCACAAACACCATATGCAACAAGATGAACAAGGAGTGAGGGAGGAGGCACCAAAAACGTCCTAGGGTTTCTCTTAGAAGGTTAGGGATGTTTTCTGGCTTGCCAAGGGTTCCTTTTATACTTAGGCTATTAGGGTTTTCAACCAGAAAACCCTAATTTGACTGCTTAGGCCCTAAGCAGCCCATGGACTCCCTCCATAGAGGCCTTGAATGAATTCTTATGGGTTTCCCCATAGATTTCGTTTACTCCAACTTCTATGGAGTCCATTAGCCCATTTATGCAATTATCAATGATTTGCATAACAGTCCCCTTTATTTAATTAATCTCTTTTAGCCACAAAATTAATTCTTATTAATTTTTAACTAATATTAATTTTTAACTAATATTAATTAAATAATATGATTTCTCTTTTAATATATTATTCATATAATATATTAATAAATCATAATTAATCATTTTTTTCTCCTTAATTCATCCATCAGTTGTTATGGTGAAGGCAACCCAAAAGGATCATGCTCACAATCAGGTCAAGTACATACCAAAATAGTTATGGGCTTAGACACCTAATCCAACAACATTACCCCAAACATATAATTAGATAATTATAGATAAATTTGAATTGGTTCAATAAATAGATATCAAACAAAAAAAATCTAATAAACTCAAATTTTAATATATATATATATATATATATATATATATATATATATATATATGTATATTTGTCAGTTATAGGTATAAGAAAAAATGTATCCATGAGCCTCTTTAGCAAGTTTGTTGATCATTTTGTTAAATTTTCTAAAAAAAATGTTGAATACAGTAACGGACCAAAATACGCTCAAGATCACTTACAAAAACTAAATCAAAGTCATTTATCTTGAAAAACATATGTTACAATTTTCTTATACAACAGTACGAATGTATCATAATAGAACTTGTTCTTGTAACCCCTAACATATAATTAGACAACTAATAGATAATGTTGAATTGGCTTAATAAATAGTTACATTTTAAACACATAAAAGTGCTACATAATGACATATCATGTCATAATTTTCAATTTAGATAACATATTCTTGTTTTTTCTATTTAAATCATTATATATGTAAATAAACGACATTAATTGAGGACAAAAATAATCAGACGAGACATTTGCCATTCATCCTTGTTTATTTGATGTGCCTCTTTTGTTAATTCGTCATCAACATGTGGTTGATGTGGCGTTTTATTATAATATCGAGAGATTCTAATAATAGTGAATGACTGAATCTCAAAGATTGCTGAGAATGAGTGAAGAAAATTGGTGAAGTAAAGATGTAGGTAAAGAGGAAAAATTACTAAATTGACAAATATTCCCTTACATGAGGAGCATGTGACTAATATAATTGTTGAAATATAATGGCAATTAATTAATTCAATGGATCAAATCAGCATATAAGTTTCAATTTTAGACCAATTATGCGAGTGAAAAAAATTGGATCCAACTTGAATTTTTTGGTAAACCATAGGAACCAAATTTGCAATTATAAATATAACAAAAATGCAACTTTGTGTTTGTGAGACAAAGTTATTATTATTAATATTACAAGTTGTAATGGACACTTTGTAAACATGTTAATGTGTAAAATTCAACTTTAATCCGGTAACTTTGTGTAATAGTATGTCACTTGTAATCCTTCTATTTTATAAAATGATATTTTCATCTTTTTACTTTTTAAAATATCACTTTCTCCCCTCCACCTTTAACTTTGTAAAATTTCACCCTTTCGTTTTCTAAACTTTCGTGCTTATCTCATACTATATATCAATACAATTTTACCTCATCTACTTTGTAAAATGCATTTTCCAGCTCATCTCAATCGAGAAAATCACTATACCTAATACGGCAATTGTTAATGTACAACGTACCAGTATGTCAATACGTAAAGTGCAACTTTAATTATCAAAATTTGGAAAATTTGTTATTTGCAACCCTCAATACGTAAAGTGCAACTTTAATCCTTCATCTTCATATAATTTGTCACTGGCAACCCCTGTATTTTGTAAAATGATATTTTTCATCCAATTACTTTTTAAAATATCACATTCACCCCTTCCACCTTAAACTTTGTAAAATGTCTCTTTATACCCCTATGTTTTTCACTCATAATACACAACAAAAACACGTAAAACCTGTTGCAAAGCCTGAGCTCAATTACTAGTTTACCCTAATTAATATTTGGTTTTGTGTGACTAAGGGAATATATATAATTATAAAAAAAACATATTAATAATGCGGTGACAAATAATTATTTATCTTTCACTATATTATTTGCTTTTTTTGTTCGTTAACTTTTAACGATGAACCTATCAAATTATATATTAAAGTATTTAACATACCATCAACAACTTAGAAAAAAAAGTATAATATATTAACCAATGTGTTATTTCATTATATTTATATTTATATGATAATAATAAAATATCAGTGAGATAACATTACAGACGAATTGTTAGGAACAGAAACCCTAATTGCTAATTTCAAAAGGGACTTGCAGTGCAAGCCTACGGTACATATGTAGTAGTGGTTGTCGACATTGTTTATGGTAAATCTAGCGGGGCTGGTGGTTTGGATTGAGATTAGATTTTGGGTGTCGCACGTGTCGTGTGCCTCCTTCGTTACTTCTGCAACATTATGAAATCCATCGGCAAAATTAAAGATTAGAGTATCATCAATTATGAAGGTATGGTTTAGAGACCACATTGCATAGAAACCAGCATTTTGTGGCACTGCCCAGCCGAAGGAATCGCCGACGACATGCTCTGTTGCCACCGAGTGATTGAACTTCATGGATGCAACAACCATGGCTATAATCAGAAACAAACTTGGCTTTAGGTTTGCCATTCTTGATTAAATAAATATGTGTTCTTAATCTTTTGATGGATCTCCCGAGTAAAGCTTTTTGTCGTATGCTATGAGAGAATAAGTTTTGGGTATATTTAGAAGAAATGTTGGAGTTGTATATGTGTATTTAAGAAATTAATGTTAATTAATTTTAGCTATTCACATAGTTACATTTGTAGATATTTATTGCGGCATTAATGGTTATTAACTCCAAGTATTTGTATGTGATTTAGACATGAATAATAAATATTTTTTTATCTTGGTATACGATTCATTACATGTGTAAAGATGGAATACTTCTATATAGCCAGTTTGCTAAACTATAAAATAAAAGTATTCTTATTATGGGATGATATTTCTTTAAAAAATTGTTGTAAAATATAAAATCACTTATTTTGACAAAATCGATTTTGTAAAATATCACTGTCTTTATAAAATGAAATTGCGTTATGGTTCATCCCCTTAATTTTGTTACGACTCAAATAAAAGAAATAACAATAACCCTTCATTTGAACCGAAAATACATATATTAGACAATTATCTATTTGCTAAACGCAAATTTTCATATAATTTAACGATGCAAAAAAGATTTATTCGCTAATACATTAAAAACGACCATAATCCCCATTTTCACCCATATGATACCCTCATTTTTAGTAAATATTATAAAAATGGATATTTAGCTTGTTAAAAACTAATGTAGGACAAGCCCACTTGATAAAAATTTTGCCTATTAGATTGGATGTTTGGTGTTCTAAATCGGTCATTGGCGAATTTTACTAACTTTGTGATACTAACTCTTAATCACTAACCAACCATTTAAAAAATAATAATAAATGAATAAATAAAATTAAATCTGACTCGCTAAAAAGCTCATTAATTTGTATATATACTTCTACCGGCACATATAACATGTGAAACATATTAAAATTTATGGTCATGAGACTAGAACTTGATTAAGTCGTATAGTCATTATATTGGAGAGCGTGAGTTCGAACCCTATTAGTCCTACCCATTTTTTTAAACTTTCAAATAAACTCGTGAAATACTTTGAACTGTAGGTTAACATGTAAAGTCCTAATGTGGAAGCGTGAGTTCGAACCTCACATACAAACCCCTACGTATTAACCAATTGTGCTAAACCCATCTTCAAATAAAATCTAATTACACTCAAAATTTAATATATATTTCTTTTTTTTACAGGTTATAGGTGTAATAAAAAATGTATCGATGAGCCTCTTTAGCAGGTTTGATGACCATTTTGTTGGATTAGGTGTCTAAGTCCATAACTATAATTGGTATTTACTTGACCCGATAGTAGCATGGTCCGTTTGGGTTGCATTCACCGGAGCAATTTGATTGGAAAGATATTTGAGAAAGAGGTTAATTGTGATTTATTAATATATTATAAGAATAATATATTAATAGATAAATCATATTATTGAATTGGTATTGATCAAGAATTAATTTGGAATTAATTTAGTGATCAAAAGAGACAGATTAAATTAACAATGACTGATTATGTAAATCAGTGATACATATAGTTTGGGCTAATGATCGATGATTGATTAGTGATGGACTAAGCTTATGTGAGAGTCCATGAAGTGTTAGTCCAAATGGATTATTGGATCAAAAGCCTAAGTGAATGGATTAGGGTTTACAAGTGACCCTTGGAATTCTACGTGATATATGTAACCCCTAAAGCCCAAAAATCGATACACAAGAGTATCATAAGAAGAAGCTAGCCGATTTTGGTGCCTCAAAGCTCTCTTTCATCGTCCTCCATTGTTCTTGGTGTTTGTGACACATTTGAGGCATCACACTTGAGGTGCTAATGATAGTTCCGTTTTTATTACTTATTTTCATAGTTTATTTTTAGTTAAAACCATCTCATTTTAGTCAATCTTCATGCATATTTTCTCTTTTTGTCATTTTTCTCCTTTACCAGGTGCTTTCTAGTCTTTTGAGCTTAATTGCAGGATTTACCGAAGACTATTTGTTATTGGAGACTTAGAAGGATGCAGGACTTATGGAGGCATGTGATTTGCTTGTGGACTTGAAGTGGTGCGATTGGGTTTGGTGCTTGCGTAAAAGAAGAAATCAATTTGGATGTAATTTGTGGGCAAGGATGATGATGAGGCGACGCAGAATCAAGCTACAAGAAAATTTAAGGAGTATTGGGTCATCATTAGAAGGCTTGGGAATGGCAAATGGGTCCTAAAGAATTATGATTGTGGGCTGAAGTTAAAGAAGTGAAGATTGGGCTAAAATGCATGATTAATGGCCCAAGTCTCACAATCAGCATGACCCACGCGGTTTGCGTGGAATCATACGCGGTCCGCGTGAATTGCCCTGAGCTGATTCCGGGTTTGACTTGTTGACTCTATTTGTGGAAGTTTGGTGGGTGACTTTTGGCACCTTTTTGAATCCGAAAATTAACCCCTTTCGCTGGAGATTGGAGCCATTTTTGAGGGGAAGGACTAGAAGAACACACTCCATATTCTCTCTAAGACGCTTTGGAAGATTGGAAGAATTTTTGGAAGATTAGTGTAATTTCCTTTCATCTTGCATCTAAGACAATGTTTGGTACCACTAAACTATATTGTTTTTCTTTTACTTTGGCCATGCTTGGCTAAATTTTCATTTGGTTGATTAGGGTTTAACCCATGGATGATTATTTGCTTTGAAGACTTATCTTTACATTTGTGTTTGATGTTTATGGGAATGTTTTCTAGTTAAACATCTTGTTGTGCTTATTTATCTTTGATCATAAGCTTGGATGAATGAATGCTAGTTATTGTTGATTAATTTCTTGGTTAAGTAATAGACCTTCAAATTAGTAAGAAACAAATGGTTTATATGTTTGTTTTCATTTCATTTAGACCATGGAAATGTTTCCTCCATAATGATAATGTAAGCATTTGATTATCTTTTGGACTTGGTAACTCTTACAACTTAAAGCTAATTGATTTTCACAAGATTTTATGCTTCATTGATTTTGTGACTTCAATTAAGGATATGTGTTAAGAGCTCCTCTAACCATTTTAATATCTAAGAAGATTTGAGGCAATTTGTGTTTATGAATTGCAATAGCCAAGTTAAACAAATTCACAAGTGTTATTCCATTAAGTCTAATGATAAGTCAATCATATCATCCATGAGGTGTTCCCCAAAATCAACCAATTCCACTTCTTTGCATTTAATTCAATCTTCTACTTGTTTACGTGTCATATTTTCATTCTAGCTAGTTTTAATTTTTGTCAAACAATCGAAAGAACTAAACACCCCCTATTTTACTTTTTTTATTGTTATTTTACAAGTATTTTTACAAAGAGATTTTTTTTTCATAGAGTTATAAATTGAACCAATCTTCGTGGATACGATCCCTTTACCACTATACACTATTTTAGAGTGTAATATTTAGGGTATTAATTTTGTTGGCCTCAACAACCACCAAATTTTGGTGCCGTTGTCGGGGATTGGTTTATTTTTAATCAATTTGTTTCTCTATGTCCCGATCTCAGTGTACAGGTGACTTGATTTACAACCCATAAATCGAAATAGAAGCAAGGCGTTTGGCGAAGGAAAAGCAAATTGAACGTGGTCAAACTTCTAATCCTCACGGGGATCCGGAGGTTGAACCTGCTTCATCAAGTGATACGGAACCCGATTCTAGTCCCGACCCTCGCCAAGAAATTCTCGAAACACTACCCCTACAACAAAATCCACCCATTATTGAACCAATTGCAATGGCGTACGGAGGATAAGTTCCCGAAAGAACCTTGAGGCAAATGATGGAGACCGATGTTACACAAACTCCAACCGGTATCAATTACCCGGTTTTGGAAGGAGGCTCGAAGTTGAAGTCAAGTTTAGTCTATCACCTACCAGCTTTTCATGGATTGGAGAATGAAGACCCTCATAAGCACTTGAAGATGTTCCACATCATTTGCACGAGTATGAAGCCACAAGGGTCAACCAATGACCAAATCAAGCTAAGGGCATTCCCCTTTTCATTGGCCGATAGAGCAAAAGATTGGTTATTCTATCTTCCACCGGGGTCGATCAACTCATGGACCAACATGGCAAGAGATTTCCTTGATAAGTTCTATCCCGCTTCAAGAGTCTCAAGTCTTAGAAATGAGATTTGTGGAATCCGCCAAGGTCAAAATGAGACTTTCCATGATTATTGGGAGAGGTTCAACAACTTGTGCTATAGTTGCCCACAACACCAAATTCCGGAACAACTCCTCATTCAAAACTTCTATGAGGGATTGTTACCAATGGAGAGAAGACTAGTTGATGCCTCAAGTGGTGGTGATATCTTTAGTAAAACTCCACAACAAACAAGACAACTTTTCAACACCATAGCCGCGAATTCTCAACATTTTGGCCCGTGCCAAGACATGAAGAGAGACACACAACACAAAGTCAATGAAGTAGGAACATCAAATCTTGAGTCTCAAATCAAAGATCTAACATCCGTTGTCCAAAAGCTAGCCATGGGACAAACTCCACAAGTGATGGTTTGTGGAATATGTGCAGCAATGGGACATCCTACGGATATGTGTCCCATCCTTCAAGAAGATGTGGAGCATGTGAATGCCATGGGAGAGTTCCAAAACTACCACAACAAACCATCCGGTTACCAAAATGCATATAATTCAAGTTGGAAGCCAAATCCCAACATAAGCTACAACCCTAGACCATTGCCTCAAAATGCATTGGTTAGACCATCCTATCCATCACCACAACCTCATTACCAACATCAAAAACCACACTATCAACCCAAACCACACCCTCCACATCATCATTAACAACCTCCTCAATCTTAACCAAGTAGCTCCGGAATGTCTCTTGAAGACATTGTCAAATCCTTAGCCACTAGTACCCAACAATTCCAAAAAGAGACAAGGACTAGTATCTCCAACCTTGAGTCACAAATGGGAGATATAGTTACATCCATAAGCAAGTTGGAATCCCATGGTAAACTCCCTTCTCAAACCGAAAAGAACCTTAATGTCAATGTGGTGACCTTGAGAAGTGGCAAACAAACCGAAGAAAATAGTTCGAAGAAGAAGCCGAGGGAAGAAGAGGAAGAAATAGAGATCATCCCCATTGAGGATCCCATAGCCAAGAATGACACACAAGCCGGAGCCCCAAAGAAAGACTACTCCTCTAGTGACACCAATAGCCACTCGCCCACCATTCCCCTCCTGACTTGCAACTTCAAAGAAGAATATGGAGGAGAAAGAGATCTTGGACACCTTCCGAAAGGTGGAAGTAAACATCCCTTTACTTGATGCAATCAAACAAATTCCGAGATATGCAAAGTTCTTGAAGGAGCTTTGCACCAACAAGAGAAAGTTGAAAGGGAATGAGAAAATCTCGATGAATGAAAATGCATTTGCAGTTTTACAAAGGAAGCTTCCACCCAATTGTAAAGATCCCAGAATGTTCACGGTCCCTTGCAAGATTGGAGATGTCACCTTTAGTAGTGTTATGCTTAATCTTGGTGCCTCTATCAATGTCATGCCTTACTCGGTGTATGAATCATTGAATGTTGGACCCTTAAGTGAAACCGGTGTCATAGTATCTCTTGCGGATAAATCAAGTGTCTTTCCTAAAGGTGTTTTGGAAGATGTCCTAGTGCAAGTAAACCAATTGGTCTTCCCGGAGGATTTCTATGTGATTGACCTAGATGAACAAGTATCCTCAAAATCGGGTATAATCTTACTTGGGCGACCATTCTTGAAGACAGCTAGAACAAAGATTGATGTGTATGCGGGAAGCTTAACAATGGAATTTGATGGTGAAACAATAAGTTTTAACATTTATGATGCTATGAGGTATCCTAGTGATGTTTCATCTTTGTGCTTTATAGATGTTTTCGAACCGTTGATTCAAAAATTGTTCGAGTTGTGTGATGATGACATGTTGGAGATGGTTTTGAGCAAGGGGTTTGATTGTGCAAAATTAGCCAAGATTTTGAAGCTCTATTCGCTAGACCCCGAAATTGAAAGATTAGTCAACAATTTGGAGATCAAGAAGACCACCCAATTTAGTGTGAAGCAAATTGAATTACCTCAAACTCACACGAGATTGCCACCCTCCCTTGTCCAACCGCCAGAATTAGAATTGAAGGTCCTTCCTCAACATTTGAAGTATGCGTATTTGGGAGACAACGAGACCCTTCCGGTCATCATTTCAACTCACCTAACCGAATTTGAAGAAGAGCAACTTCTCAAGGTGTTGAAGGAGCATAAAGAAGCCATGGGTTGGACGATTGCGGATATCAAGGGATTGAGCCCCTCCACTTGTATGCACAAGATCTTGATGGAGGATGAATGCAAGCCGAGTTGGGATACGCAAAGAAGATTGAACCCACAAATGATGGAAGTTGTGAAGAAAGAAATATTAAAGCTTCTTGATACGGGGATGATCTATCCAATCTCGGATAGCAAATGGGTGAGCCTGGTGCAAGTCGTTCCAAAGAAAAAGGGAATCACGGTGGTCGAGAACAACAAAGGTATGATGGTCCCCACCCGTATGCAAAAACGGGTGGAGAGTATGTATTGACTACCGCAAACTCAATGCAAGCACAAGAAAAGATCATTTCCCATTGCCTTTCATTGACCAAATGTTAGAAAGGTTGGCCGGGAAATCTCATTATTGTTGTCTCGATGGGTATTCCGGCTTTCACCAAATCCGGGTGGCACCGGAGGACCAAGAAAAGAACACATTTACATGTCCATTTGGTAATTTTGCATACCAGAGAATGCCATTCGGATTATGTAATGCCCCTGCCACTTTCCAACGTTGTATTGTTAGTATCTTTTCGGAATATGTTGAAAATATAATTGAAGTTTTCATGGATGACTTTACGGTATATGGAAACTCCTTTCAAGAGTGTTTGACCAATCTCACCAAAATTTTAAAAAGATGCATTTAAACAAATTTGGTTCTAAATTTTGAAAAAGGCCATTTTATGGTGAGTCAAGGTCTCATTTTGGGCCACATTGTGTCAAAGAAAGGAATTGAGGTAGATAAGGCAAAAATCGATGTTATTCAAAGCTTACCTTACCCGACTTGTGTTCGGGAAGCTCGTTCTTTTTTAGGTCATGTTGGATTCTACCGAAGGTTCATCAAGGATTTTTCAAAGATAACAAGACCAATGTGCCAACTCTTGCAAAAGGAGGTTGATTTCGAGTTCAATGAGGCGTGCAAAGAAGCTTTTGACAAGCTCAAAGAGTTGCTTACATCCACTCCCATCATGCAAGCACCAAATTGGGATCTCCCATTTGAGATCATGTGTGATGCAATCAACTATGCGATAGGCGCCGTTTTGGGTCAAAAGAATGGGAGGGCCTCCCACGTGATCTATTATGCATCAAGGACACTAGACAATGCTCAAAGCAACTACTCTACCACGGAAAATGAGCTTTTGGCCATAGTGTTCGCCTTGGAGAAATTTAGAAAATATCTACTTGGTACCAAGGTCATAGTGTATTCGGATCACGCAGCACTTAAGTACTTGATGACGAAAAAAGATGCAAAGAAAAGACTCATCCAGTGGATTTTATTGTTACAAGAAGTTGATTTGGAAATCCGGGACAAGATCGGATGCGAGAACCTTGTTGCCGATCATCTAAGTCGGATCACTTCAAATGAAACTCCTCTCCCATTGCGGGACGAGTTTCCGAATGAGCATCTCTTTTCCCTTACTCAATCTATTCCTTGGTATGCCGATATCGTTAACTTTTTGGTCACAAAAAGGTATCCCGACACATTCACACATGTTCAAAAAGACAAGCTCAAAAGTGATGCAAAATACGATGTGTGGGATGAACCTTATTTGTGGAAACATTGTCCCGATCAAATCATTAGGCGATATGTACCCCAACAAGAGCACCAATCCATTTTGCAATTCTGTCATGAATTTGCTTGTGGGGACACTTCGGACCTAGCCTGGCCTTGAGAAAGGTCCTTGAGTGTGGATTATTTTGGCCAACCATGTCACGCGATTGTTACTTGTTTTGTAAAAGTTGTGAGCGGTGCCAAAGGACAGGAAACATTTCGCAAAAGAACCAAATGCCCCAAAATCCAATCCTCGTTTGTGAAATTTTTGACGTATGGGGGATTGATTTCATGGGCCCATTTCCCGTCTCATTTGGCAACGTTTGTATTTTGCTCACGGTTGAATATGTTTCTAAATGGGTTGAGGACAAAGCCACAAGATCGGACGATGCCAAAACGGTTATCGAGTTTTTAAAGTCTAATGTTTTTGCGAGATTTGGTGTGCCTAGAGCTTTGATTAATGATTGAGGGACGCATTTTTGTAACAAGATGATGGAGGCTTTATTGAAGAAGTACAACATGACCCACCGTGTTTCAACAGCCTATCACCCTCAAACAAACGGTCAAGCAGAGGTTTCGAATCGTGAAGTGAAGAGTATACTTGAGAAAATAGTGAATCCCTCAAGAAAAGACTGGAGTTCAAGGATTGATAATGCCTTGTGGGCCTATCGGACCGCGTACAAGACCCCGATAGGAATGTCCCCATTTAGGTTGGTCTTTGGAAAGCCATGCCATCTTCCCGTGGAATTGGAACACCATGCCTTTTGGGCGGTTAAACAATGCAACTTCAACATCGATGAGGCGGGAAGGCATAGGAAGCTTCAACTCCAAGAGTTAGAGGAGTTGAGAAATGACTCCTATGAAAACTCTAGAATTTACAAGGAGAGGACAAAGCTTTTCCATGACAAGTCCATTACCTGCAAACATTTCGAGTCGGGACATAGGGTTTTGCTTTATCATTCGCGATTGAAATTATTTCCAGGAAAGTTGAGGTCAAGATGGATAGGTCTGTTTGTTGGGCTAAAAGTCTTTGAGCATGGAGCAGTTGAAATTCAAAGTGAAGAAACGGGGCAAATCTTTAAAGTCAATGGGCATCGATTGAAACCTTTCTATGAAGGTTTTAATGCAAATGTCTTAGAAGTCATCCAATTAGATGCCCAGATGTACTGAAATCAAGAGGGAAGCACGTCTCGCCAAATACATTAAAGAAGGGCATTTTTGGAAAACTAAAGTTTTCATCTTTTCTAGTTCCGAATAAATGTCGTAGATGGTTCATTTTTGGATTTAACATCTCTTCTTCTTCCTTCTTGAGATAAAAGAATGTTGGATTTAAAGACTCGGTGTTCGTATTGGTCAAAGAGCTAAAAATTGAAAAAATTGGCAAAAATACCTCAAGCGGACTGTGTGTACTCGAGCTTGCGTCTGCGTGTTTATTAACACGGACCGCGTTTAGTCCTTTAAGTGTCCGCGTCCGTTATAAGCAAACAGAAGAGTTTCAGTGTTATTCACGCGGTCTGCGTGTACTCGAGCTACCGTCCGCGTGTTTATTAACACGGACCGCGTGTTGCCTCCTGAACTGTCCGCGTCCAATTTCGAAGATTAGAATGCATCAGGTGAACTCACGCGGACCGCGTGTACTCGCAGTCACGTCCGCGTTAGTTGTTGACCAACGTTGACTAAGTTGTTGACCAAGTTTGACCGCGTCCATAACCCCCAAAAACCCTAGCCGGCCCTTCTTCCTTCCTCTAACCTCCATTAGATCACTCCCATCTCCACCACTAAAACTCAGTTTCCCATCAAACCGCCGATCATAATTTCGTGAGACCACCGCCATTCTTCACCAAATTCAGAGCTCTACAAACCCCACTAAAAACCGGTCCGATCTGTTGCTATATCTCGGGGCACCACCACCACCCCATCGCCACTTTCTGGCCGATTTCCGGCCAACTCCGGCCACCTCTCGCGATTCCGACACCACCATTGTACTCCTCTTGGACAAGGCTACAAACCGCACCAAAAATATTTCCCAAAGCTCGCCGAAATTTCAAGTCATCGCCGGATTCGTCGGGTTTTCACGGTAAATTGCTCCTCCCGGGATATTGAACAAAAGCTTAAAGCTTGGGGTGGAGAGTTGCAAGATTGTCAAATTCCGAATTTTCGCGCACAAAATTTTGAACTTTCAACAAAAACGGGTACTTTCTTTCCTTTGTTTAATTGATCAAGATGCATGTCTGTTCATATGTTGTTGTATCAAATGAATTTGGGAATCATTTCTTGCTTTGATTGTTGAATTGCTCTAGAAGTCCATAGGGAGTTAGTTGGTGACTTAGATTTACATATTGTTTGTTGAAATTTTGGTTCGTGTAGTGGTTATTTTTCGTGCAGGAAGTCCATGTCTACATCTAGGAAGCGCCCGGCTGCTGCCCGAGGCAAAGCCCCGGCAAGAAATCAAAGCGATGCTCCCGATATCCCAAGATTCCGGGATGCCAAGGCAGCCGAAAACTACAAAAAGAGCTTGCCCAGAAAAGTTGCATCTACCAAATTCGTGTGCAAGCCCACGCTTATATCACTTGGGGTTCTTGAAGGGTTCACCCAATTGCTCCGTAACATTGGGTGGGAAAACCTTTTCAACCTCATGGCGCACACTTACGAGCTCCCCACTAGAGAGTTTCTCGCCGATAGCGGGTACGATAGCGAAAAAAAAAGAAAGCCGCATTCCAACTTCTAGGGGACCGAAGGTACATCGATTTTGCAACGATAAACGACATCTTGGGCTTACCTTCTTCAAACACATCCACAATTTTCGACGTCCTACCTGCTGAGTTCAATCACGAGACCTTTTGGATGGAAATCACCAGGGGTATCTTCTCGTGTGTCGGTCGGGATAAAGCAACCTCTATCATCCACCCATGCCTCCGTATTGCCCATCGCATCCTGGTGTTTACAGTTTTTTGCCCGCAAAGAAGCCGGCCAGGTCACCAAATTTGAGCTCTTCTTCCTTTGGTGTATGACGATGCGTGAAAGGCCGCCAATCCCGGACTTTGCTTCATTTTTTTCTACAAATGCACCTACATGAGATCCAAGACGTCCGGTGATATTTGCATTGGGGGATTTGTCACACTTTTAGCTCGCGGTCTTGACATCGAGCTCCCTGATGAATTCCAGCCTGTTGACAACAAAAATCTTTTGGATGAGTGTGCCCTCATAAACATGCACCACATCCGTCGCAGGAACAGGAGCAGCTTCACATGGTTTTGTCCTCAAGGGGTCGGGTATCTCGTTCTTCCCGACCCTCGAGTCACCAACTTCACCTTCCACGATCGCACTCAGTGGAGACTCGTGAGGACCATCACTCATTCAGTCAATGAGGATGTGCTCCAAGATCAAGATAATGAAGAGATGCCTATGGATGACGAGCCCGGCGATGATCCCACCCATGGTCCGCAGCATGCCCAACCACAAGCCCCTCCCAGGTACTACCCGCTTCCCCCCAATTTTTCCGAGCGGTTCGAGGCGCTTTGTGTCTCAAACCAAATCATGTCCCAGCAAATACACCATATGTGGGGGTGGCACCAATCCCAAAACCATTTTGAGAACGTCCCACTTCCGCCTCCCTATCCATACCCCCACCCACCCATCCTTATCCCCTTCCACCTTACCCTTACCCCTATCCCCAATACCTGTATCCTCCTCCCGATCCTCCGGTTTAGGTACTTTCGCCTCGCTCCGAGCATTGAGGACAATGCTTATTTCTAAGCTTTGGGTGGGGTATTCCTTTTTTCTTTTTAATTTATCATGCATTTTAATTAGGTTGCATAGCATTTTAGTATAAATTGCATTCATTTTTTTATATAAAACCCCAGAAAGATTTTATTTTCTTCTTTTTCATCATTTATTTTTGCATAACATTTAGCTTAGGGCATTAGCATTCATGCATTTTTGTTTTCTGTTTATTCTCACCTCTCTTGGATGCCATGGAACAGGTTCACAGTTATTGTATCATTATTGGTCCAGGATCTTGTTGCTATCTTACCCATCGAACTGGGACCACTAGTTGCAACTTGGGATTTCATACTTGGGATCATATGCTGGTAGCTTAAAGGGGTAAGTGATCATGGTCAGGTAGTTTTCATGAAGAATTATGCATACAATACTAACAACTGTAGGATATACTATAGCACTGGATGTCTTACCCTTGCGGTCACTACCGCCGAGAGGATTACACTTGATCATGTTACAACCGTTAGGATGAAGCACTGGTGCTTGTCCCCGAGTAGAATCCATATCCGGCCTCTTTACATCACCATATCTTTTTGCGATTTCCTTAGGATTTTAGAGAGTCTTTTAGTCCACATTTGGACATTTTCATCATTTTTGAAAAAAAAAGAAAAAGAAAAACACTTAATTACAAGTTTACAAAGGAGCTTACATTACATATTTATGCTCCACACATGGTCATTTTCACACTTAGACCATTTGGATTATATTACTACCCTTTCGGTTCCACTTACACACTTTTGGGAACCAAATTTTGAGTAAAAGGGTTTTCTTGATTTCGATTGTTAATACATTACCTTCAAGTATGGTGTTTTCTAGTTTTGTTTTTATTACTTCTTTTCATAGTTTATTTTTAGTTAAAACCATCTCATTTTAGTCAATCTTCATGCATATTTTCTCTTTTTGTCATTTTTCTCCTTTACCGGGTGTTTTCTAGTCTTTTGAGCTTAATTGCAAGATTTACCGAAGACTATTTGTTATTGGAGGCTTAGAAGGATGCGGGACTTATGGAGGCATGTGATTTGCTTGTGCACTTGAAGTGGTGCGATTGGGCTTGGTGCTTGCGTAAAAGAAGAAATCAATTTGGATTTAATTTGTGGGCAAGGATGATGATGAGGCGACGCGGAATCGAGCTGCAAGAAAATTTAAGGAGTATTGGGTCATCATTAGAAGGCTTGGGAATGGCAAATGGGTCCTAAAGAGTTATGATTGTGGGCTGAAGTTGAAGAAGTGAAGATTGGGCTAAAATGTATGATTAATGGCCCAAGTCTCACATTCAGCATGACCCATACGGTCCGCGTGGAATCATACGCGGTCCGTGTGAATTGCCCTGAGCTAATTCCGGGTTTGACTTGTTGACTCTATTTGTGGAAGTTTGGTGGGTGACTTTTGGCACCTTTTTGAATCCGGAAAATAACCCCCTTTTGTTGGAGACTGGAGCCATTTTTGAGGGGAAGGACTTGAAGAACACACTCCATATTCTCTCTAAGAAGCTTTGGAAGATTGGAAGAATTTTTGGAAGATTAGTGTAATTTCCTTTCATCTTGCATCTAAGACAATGTTTGGTACCACTAAACTATATTGTTTTTCTTTTACTTTGGCCATGCTTGGCTAAATTTTCATTTGGTTGATTAGGGTTTAACCCATGGATGATTATTTTCTTTGAAGACTTATCTTTACATTTGTGTTTGATGTTTATGGGAATGTTTTCTAGTTAAACATATTGTTGTGTTTATTTATCTTTGATCATGAGCTTGGATGAATTAATGCTTGTTATTGTTGATTAATTTCTTGGTTAAGTAATAGACCTTCAAATTAGTAAGCAACAAATGGTTTATATGTTTGTTTTCATTTCATTTAGACCATGGAAATGTTTCCTCCATACTGATAATGTAAGCATTTGATTATCTTTTGGACTTGGTAAATCTTACAACTTAAAGCTAATTGATTTTCACAAGATTTTATGTTTCATTGATTTTGTGACTTCAATTAAGGAAATGTGTTAAGAGTTCCTCCAACCATTTTAAAATCTAAGAAGAGTTGAGGCAATTTGTGCTTATGAATTGCTATAGCCAAGTTAAACCAATCCACAAGTGTTATTCTGTTAAGTCTAATAATAAGTCAATCATATCATCCATAAGGTGTTCCCCAAAATCAACCAATTCCACTTCTTTGCATTTAATTCAATCTTCTACTTGTTTACTTGTCATATTTTCATTCTAGCTAGTTTTAACTTTTGTCAAACAATCGAAAGAACTAAACACCCCCTATTTTACTTTTTTTATTGTTATTTTACAAGTATTTTTACAAAGAGATTTTTTTTCATAGATTTATAAATTGAACCAATCTCCGTGGATACGATCCCTTTACCACTATACACTATTTTAATGTGTAATATTTAGGGTATTAATTTTGTTGACCTCGAAAACCACCAGCTAAGCTCTTCTAAGGCCAAGTTCTACAAGGTACAACAAAGAGGTAATCATCTTACTTGTTTTTATGTTTCAATTATCAAAGTTGTATGCTAGTTAGACTTCATGCTTTGGAAAAATGAAATTGCATGTATAACTAGAGAAAACTTACATCCAAATCATCTACGGTTGTATGTGCACCATAGGAATGTTATAGTGCTCAAAACCCATCACATTTTGTTATATTTTCTAAAAGAGAGGTTGCATACAATGACGGACCAAAATACAGTCAAGATCACTTACAAAAACTAAACAAGAGTCATTGATCTTGAGAAACATATATTATAATTTTCTTATACGAGCTCTCTATACAACTATAAGGATGTATTATAATAGAAATTGTTCAAATAACCTCAAAAATATAATTAGACAACTATAAATAAAGTTGAATTGGTTCAATAAATAGATGTCAGACAAAAAAAATCTAATAAACTCAAAATTTAATATATATATATATATATATATATATATATATATATATATATATATATATATATATATATATATATCGGTTATAGTTATAAGAAAAAATGTATCCATGAGCCTCTTTAGCAAGTTTGATGATAACTTTGTTATATTTTCAAAAACCAACGTTACATAAAATAACGAACCAAAATACGGTCAAGATCACTTGCAAAAACTAAATAAGAGTCATTGATCTTGAAAAACACATGTTATAATTTTCTTATACGACTATACGAATGTATCATAATAGAACTTGTTCATCTAACCCTAACATATAATTAGACAACTATAGATAAAGTTGAATTGGTTTAATAAATAGTTACATTTTAAACTCATAAAAGTGCTACATAATGACATATCATCTCATAATTTTCACTTTAGATAACATATTCTTGTTTTTTCTATTTAAATCACCATATATGTAAGTAAACGACATTAATTGAGGACAAAAATAATCAGATGAGACATTTGCCATTCATCATTGTTTAGTTGACGTGTCTCTCTTGTTAATTTGTCATCAACATGTAGCTAATGTGGCGTTTTATTATAAAATCGAGAGATTTCAATAATAGTGAATGACTGAATCTCAAAGATCGCTCAGAATGAGTGAAGAAAATCGGTGAAGTAAAAATGTAGGTAAAGAAGAAAAATTAATAAATTGACAAATATCCCCTTATACGAAGAGCATGTGATTAATTTAATTGTTGAAATATAATGACTATTAATTAATTCAACGGATCAAATCAACATATGAGTTTCAATTTTAGACCAGTTGTGCGAGTGAAAAAAAAATGGATCTAACTTGCATTTTTTAGTAAACCATAGGAACCAAATAAATATAACAAAAATGCAATTTTGTGGTTACGAGACAATGTTACTATTATTAATAGTACAAGTTGTAATGGACAGTGTGCAAATATGTTAATGCGTAAAATTCAACTTTAATTCATTAACTTTGTGTAACACTATGTGACTTGTAACCCTTCTATTTTAAAAAATGATATTTTTCATCTCTTTACATTTTAAAATATCACTTTAACCCCTCCACCTTTAACTATGTAAAATTTCACCCTTCCGTTTTCTAAACTTTCGTGCTTATCACATACTACATATAAATACAAGTTTACCTCATCTACTTTGTAAAATGCATTTTCCACCTCATCGCAACAAAGAAAATCACTATACCTAATACTACAATTGTTAATGTACAATATATCAGTATATCTACGTAAAGTGCAACTTTAATTACCCAAATTTTTAAAAATTGTTATTTGCAACCCTCAATACGTAAACTGCAACTTTAATCCCTCAACTTCGTATAATCTGCCACTGGCAACCCCTGTATTTTGTAAAATAATATTTTTCATCCCTTTACTTTTTAAAATATCACATTCACCCTCCCCCCCCCCCCATCCACCTTAAACTTTGCAAAATGTGACTTTTACCCCTATGTTTTTCACTCATAATACACAACAAAAACACGTAAAACATATTGCAAATCCCGAGCTCAATTACTAGTTTACCCTAATTAATATTTTGTTTTGTGTGACTAAGGGAATATATATATATATATATATATATATATATATATATATATATATATATATATGTGTGTGTGTGTGTGTGTGTGTGTGCGTGCAATAATTCTAAAAAAAACATATTAATAATGTGGTGACAAATAATTATTTATCTTTCACTATATTGTTTGCTTTTTTTTGTTCGTTAATTCTTAACGATGAACCTATCAAATTATATATTAGAGTATTTAACATACCATCAACACCTTAGAGAAACTAAAAAGTATAATATTTTAACCAAAGTGTTATTTCATTATATTTATAATTAGATGATAATAATAAAATATTAGTGAGATAACATTGCAGACGAATTGTTAGGAACAGAAACCCTAATCGCTAATTTCAAAAAGGACTTGCAATGCACGCCTACGGTACAGATGTAGTAGTGGTTGTCGACATTGTTTATGGTAAATCTAGCGGGGCTGGTGGTTTGGATTGAGATTAGATTTTGGGTGTCGCACGTGTCATGTGCCTCCTTCGTTACTTCTGCAACATTATGAAATCCATCGGCAAAATTAAAGATTAGAGTATCATCAATTATGAAGGTATGGTTTAGAGACCACATTGCATAGAAACCAGCATTTTGTGGCACTGCCCAGCCGAAGGAATCGCCGACGACATGCTCTGTTGCCACCGAGTGATTGAACTTCATGGATGCAACAACCATGGCTATAATCAGAAACAAACTTGGCTTTAGGTTTTCCATTCTTGATTAAATAAATATGTGTTCTTAATCTTTTGATGGATCTCCCGAGTAAAGCTTTTTGTCGTATGCTATGAGAGAATAAGTTTTGGGTATATTTATAGAAAGGTTGGAGTTGTATATGTTTATTTAAGAAATTAATGTTAATTAATTTTAGCTATTCACATAGTTACATTTGTAGATATTTATTGTAGCATTAATGGTTATTAACTCCAAGTATTTGTATGTGATTTAGACATGAATAATAAATATTTTTTTATCTTGGTATACGATTGATTACATGTGTAAGGATGGAATACTTCTATATAACCAATTATTAAACTATAAAATAAAAGTTGTCTTGTTATGGGATGATATTTCTTTAAAAAATTATTGTAAAATATAAAATCACTTATTTTGACAAAATCGATTTTGTAAAATATCACTGTCTTTATAAAATAAAATTGTGTTATGGTTCGTCCCCCTAATTTTGTTACGACTCAAATAAAAGAAATAACAATAATCCTTCATTTGAACCGAAAATACATATATTAGACAATTATCTATTTGCTGAAGCAAATTTTCATTTAATATAATAATGCAAAACAGATTTACTCACTAATACATTAAAAACGACCACAATACAGTTAAGAGAGGTTGCAAAAAAAAGATTTATATTTTCTAAAAGAGAGGTTGCATAGAACGACGGACCAAAATACGGTTAAGATCACTTACAAAAACTAAACAAGAGTCATTGATCTTGAAAAACCTATGTTATAATTTTCTTATACGAGCTCTCTATACAACTATAAAGATCTATTATAATAGAACTTGTTCATATAACCCCAAGCATATAATTAGACAACTATAGATGAAGTTGAATTGGTTCAATAAATAGAGAACACATAAAAATAAAATTTAATAAACTCAAAATTTAATATATATATATATATATATATATATATATATATATATATGTGTGTGTGTGTGTGTGTGTGTGCCGGTTATAGGTATAATAAAAAAATGTATCCATTAGCCTCTTTAGCAAGTTTGGTGATCGTTTTGTTATATTTTCTAAAACAAACATTATATACAATAACGGACCAAAATATGTGGTTTGTGGTCGAGATCACTTACAAAAACAAAATAAGAGTCATTAATCTTGAAAAACATATGTTATAATTTTCTTATACAACTAAACGAATATATCATAATAGAACTTGTTCATGTAACCCCTAACATATAATTAGAGAACTATAGATAAAGTTGAACTGATTTAATAAATAGTTACATTTTTAAACACATAAAACTGCTACATAATGACATATCATCTCATAATTTTCACTTTAGATAACATATTCTTGTTTTTCTATTTAAATCATTATATATGTAAATAACGACATTAATTGATGACAAAAATAATCAGAGACATTCGCCATTCATCCTTGTTTTGTTGACGTGCCTCTCTTGTTAATTTGTCATCAACTTGTGGCTGATGTGGCGTTTTATTATAAAATCGAGAGATTTCAATAATTGTTAATGATTGAATCTCAAAAATTGCTCAGAATCAGTGAAGAAAATTGGTGAAGTAAAGATGTAGGTAAAGAGGAAAACTCTTACATGAGGAGCATGTGACAAATTTAATTGTTGAAATATAATGACAGTTAATTAATTCAACGGATTAAATCAACATATAAGTTTCAGTTTTAGACCAGTTGTGCGAGTGAAAAAAAATTGGATCCAACTTGCATTTTTTGGCAAACCACGGTAACCAAATTTGCAATTATAAATATAACAAAAATGCACTTTGTTGTTTAGAGACAAAGTAAAATACCGGCTATAGACAAATTTTGGAGTTGAATTCCAAAATATAAACACAAAAAATTGGATTTTCAGCTATAGACATGGATTCCGCGGAGGTAAGCTATAAGGGCTCCGCGAAATGGCAAAATCGTAAATAAATCAGAGTATTAAAAAAAACAACTCAAGATCCATTCCGCGGAGCTACCTTGAGGAATGAACTCATTCCGCGGAGGTAGCTCCGAGGAATGGATCTTCATAATTTATTATTATTATTATTATTTTCACATCAATTCTCCGGGGTTTATACTCATTCCTCAACTAATTATTTTCAAAAAAAGATTATGATAATTTGAATTTTTCTTGACAATGTTTGGAATGAATGGGAGATGGAAAAAATTGGTTTTTTAATCGGAGATCTTTACATAAAAGAATCATTGGAGGTGAAAATATATTTTTTTTCTAAAGATCCATTCCTCGGAGCTATCTATGCAGAATCAGCTCATTCCTCAGAGGTAGTTTCGCGGAATGGATCTTGAGTTTTTTTTAATACCCTGATTTATTACTATATTGTCATTCCGCGGAGCTACAGTGGATTCCGCGGAGCCCTCATAGTTTACCTCCGCGGAATCCATATCGATATCCGGAAATTCAATTTTTTATGTCTATATTTTGAAATTCAACCCCAAAAAATGTCTATAGCCAGTATTTTTCCGACAGAATTACTATTATTAATAGTACACGTTGTAATGGATAGTGTGCAAGCATGTTAATGCGTAAAATACAACTTTAGTTCATTAACTTTGTATAATAGTATGTCACTTACAACCCTTCTATTTTATAAAATGATATTTTTCATCTCTTTTCTTTTTAAAACATCACTTTCACCCCTCCACCTTCAACTTTGTAAAATTTAACCCTTTTGTTTTTTAAACTTTCGTGCTTATCCCATAGTATATATAAATATGATTTTACCTCATATACTTTATAAAATGCATTTTCTACCCCATCTCAACAGAGAAAATCACTATACCTAATACTACAATTCTTAATGTAAAATGTACAAGTATGTCAACACGTAAAGTGCAACTTTAATCCCCCAAATTTGTAAATTTGTTACTTACAACCCTCATTACGTAAAATGAAACTTTAATCTCTTATCTCTATATAATTTGTCACTGGCAACCCCTGTATTTTATAAATGATATTTTTCATCCCTTACTTTTTAAAATATTACATTCACCCCTTCGACCTTAAAATTTGTAAAATGTCACTTTTACCCCCTTTGTTTTTCACTCCTAATACACAACAAAAAACACGTAAAAACATGATGCAAAGCATGGTCTCAATTACTATTTTACCTTAATGAAAATTTGGTTTTGTTTGACTAAGGGAAAAAATATAAGAAATAATTCTAAAAAAACGACATATTAATTGTAACGCCCGTGTTTCGAGGCTAAGCATTGATGCGATGATGTAATAGTCTAGGTCAACCATTGTAACCTATTTTAAAGTAATAAAGATGAATTACTTGAATATTATGTGATTTTATGTAAATATATAAAGATATAATAAAAATAAGCGTTAAAAATAAAACGTTAGATAAGCCAAATATCCATGAAGAAAGTTGTAGTGGTCATGACAGGATTCCAGATATATAAAGAACGCCGAAATCCGAGTTATAACGAAGATGTTATGACTTATCAAAGTTTCGTCACAAAACCGGCACAACGTTGCGTGACGTAAAAAGTGATTTTACAATAAAGTGCTTGTTAGCCTTAGAGGTCTAAACGAAAGTCGTAGTGTTCGCTAAACCAAGAGCATGCATAAAAAAACGCTCAAATCTGACTTCGTATGAAGAAGTTATAATTTTTCTAAGTTTCGGATTAACAGTACATAGCCCGGAGTTCGAATAGTAGATCGAACGGTTTTTAGCCAACACAACCTAAACGAGAATCAAAGGTCTTGTTAATAGTAGCTCAACAGTAAAAAGATAGACGAAAACGTACGTCGAATGAAAAAGTTATGAATTTTTAACAGACTTTTCCTGTCCCAGCCTGTTAAAAATATAGCTTTAAAAATAAAGTCAAAATTAGCCGACGGAGTCTAAACGAAAGTTGTAGAGTGTGCTCTACCTACGCGTGGATATAAGGAACGTCAAAAACGGAGCTCGTATGCGGAAGTTACGAATTTTAGAAGTTAAGGGTGTCATTTGCGAGGCTGCTCATTTACGCCCCGCGTAGTAGAGGAGTGCGCCTCATGTACTTGTATTGCATGGCCTCGGATTGACCACGTAGCCCCAGCAGCTTTCGTACATGTCTCCTCGGAACGCCTAACGTACCCAGGTACACCTTGTGCAAAGAAGTACGCCCAGCATACCTCCGAAGTACGCACAGCGTAGACCGCAGACTCAGCTCTATAAATAAGGTCCAAAGCTTCCCATTTTTCTCACACCTTTTGCCATCTTTTTCTCTCTCTACTCTCTCTCTCTCTCTCTCTCTAGCCTCCCCAAACACTCCTGAAGCCTAGAAAACCTCCCTAGCACTAGAAGAAAGCCCCGAAGCACGAGGACTCTAAGAAAAAGAGTTTTTCGGTTTAGAAACTCTGCCCCCGCAGAGCCCGGTTTTCAAGCAAACCTCCCGGTTTCGTCAAAGGAAATCATATTTTTAAGAAGCAAAGCGTTGTTCAAGTTGGAATCACCACCTTATCAAGTGAGTGCATAGTTACTTTCATCTTACACATAGATATGAAGTATTTTATATAATTTATGTGCTATGTGTACATATTATCTGTTTACTTCAGATCTGTGTTGGATGAAAGATTTAAACCTTGTTTTTCAGATCTAAATTGTATAGGTATTTTATAACTTGACATCTATACTGGATGGAAGATTTAAACTTTGTTTTTCAGATCTAAACTTTTTTTCTTCAGATCTGAACCATATATGTATTTTCTTTTCAAATCTAAACTTTTTTCTTCCGATCCGAACTGTATATGTATTTTCTTTTCAGATCTAAACCGTATATGTATTTTCTTCTCAAATCTAGGCTTTTTCTTCATATCTAAACTATATATGTATTTTATATCTACAAATATGTTGGGTAAAACATGAGTAGATGAAATAGTTGGTGTGTGATGAAAAATGAGTTTGAGGAAAAGATGAAAAGTGATATAGATCATGAGATGAGGGTGAGAGGTGAAAAATGAGAGAAGTCTTTAACCAAGCGTTGGCCCCGTCATCTAGCAGAGTATGGATGACAACCACAAACTATTCTAGACGACCCGATGGAACACTAGCAGACTCGCAACCTGTAGGTGTTGTGAACGATATATTCACCAGGTGTACTCTAAAAACTGATTGACATGTATTGTAGGTGGACTCCCGCAAATAATATTGACGATAAATGAGAGCTATGGACTTTGCACCCGTTGGATTGTAACGCTCATAGATCCAGGTTAGTCAATTTAAAGGCAATAAGTGTCGAAAATGACTTTTCGACAAAAAATTTTATTTAGAATAAATAATCTTAACTAAGTAATAATATATGTCACAACGGTTCTGTACATATAAAGAACGCTGAAATTCAAGTTATAACGAAGAAGTTATGACATGTCGAAGTTTTACGGCTAAACCGGTATGACACTTCGTGACGTAAAAAATGAGTTTATGATAAAGTGCTTTCTAGCCTTAGCAATCTAAACGAAAGACGTAGTGTACGTTAAACTGAGAGTGTGCATAAAAAGAACGTCAAAATCTGACTTCGAATGAGGAAGTAATGATTTTTCTAAGATTTAGCAAAGCAGTGCACAGCCAGAAATTTGAATTTTAGATCGATCAATTTTTGGCCGACGCAACCTAAACGAGAATCGAAGATCTCGTTAATAATAGCGCAACGGTAAAAAGATAGACGAAAACGGACGTCAAATGAAGAAGTTATGAATTTTTAATGGACTTTTTCTGTCCCGGCCTGTTAAAAATATAACTTTAAAAATAAATTCAAAATTAGCCGACGAAGTCTAAACGAAAGTTGTAGGGTACGGTCCTGCCTACACGTGGATATAAAGAACGTCAAAAACTGAGTTCGTATGAACGAGTTATAAATTATAATGGCATATTTACGTGTTAAAATAAAGTATAAATCATATATATATATATATATATATATATATATATATATATATATATATATATATATATATATATATCATTAGAAAGGTATCGGTGATGTAGTCATTATAAGACTATTGTTGAGTACTTTCGACATTAGTTTAGTACAAATATGGTTAAATCTATTTAAAATAGTATTATGAAGGGATGTTTAGTCGTTTATATAACTATAAGGTTATTAAGTAACTATGGATAGTAGTTTTGAAAATTCAATTACTATAAATAAGAGCCTTGAGCTCTCATATTTCTTGCATCATTCTCTTGATTCGAAAGTCTTTCTCTTCTTATCCCCCGAGCATTTCAGTCCCTCGTGATTTGACTTCTCTTTCTGTAGTTTTAGTATAGTAAGGTGAGCGCTGAAGCGTTGCACGAATCTTTCTTAGAAAGATTCAACGACAAAGTTTTGCCCCTGCAGAGTTTGGCTCCTAGCTAAAACCCCCTTGTAAGTAAGTTATGCTTACCCTATTTTAAATAAGTATTGTTATTATGAACTTATAATAAATATTTGGGCTATTATTATGACTTATATAAGTGTCGTTATAATATCTTTTTAACTACTCGCGGTACGGAGAATCTGGTTTAAAGGGTCGCCTAGGGTTGTTGGATTTCAGAAGTGTTATATGCCAAAATGGTCCTGCCCTCCGGTGTTTTATGTCTGGCCCCTGTCTGTACATAGTGGTTCGAAAATATTATTTAAACGCTTATATAATAATAATAATAATAATAATAATAATAATAATAATAATAATAAGTAGTAGTCATGGTAAATATTAGACTAAAATCTAGTGGTAATAATGCTAGGTTTCGTCGAAAGAAAATAAATTAATAGAAGTGAAGCGTTGTCTGAGTTCAGTATCACCACCTTATCAAGTGAGTGCATAGTTACTTTCATCTTACACATAGATATGAAGTATTTTATATTAACTACGTGCTATGTGTGCATATTATCTGTATACTTGCTATCTATGCTGGATGAATGATTTTATACAAGTTTTAAATGATTTAAACTGTATATGTATTTTAGATCTACGAATATGTTGGGTAAAAAATGGGTAGATGAAAGATGAGAAATGAAGGATGATATGAGTGAACATAAGCAGCTATAGACGTAGTGCCTAATAAATAACATCGACAGCTATGGACTTAGTGTCAATTGAATGAACGTTGGTAGCTATGAACTTAGTACCTGTTAGATAAACGTTGGTAGCTATGGACTTAGTACATGTTAGATAAATGTTGGTAGCTATGGACTTGGTACCTGTTAGATAAACACTGGTAGCTATGGATTTAGTACCCGATGAATGAACTTTAGCAGCTATGGAATTAGTGCTTTACGAACACTGGTAGCTATGGATTTAGTACCCGATGAATGAACTTTAGCAGCTATGGAATTAGTGCTTTACGAACAAGCATTGATAGCTATGGACTTAGTGCCTATCATATAAACCCTGGAAGCAATGGGCTTCGAAATGAACGAATGCATGATAGATGATTCTTAGGGTAGATCCTTAAGAGTAAGGAAGATAATGGGGATGGGTAGTTGGGTTGATTGTTGATGTTTAAACATAATAATTATATTATTATGGGTTGAAAACCCTATGTACTCACCAGGTTTCCCAACCTAACCCACTCAAGCTTATTTGTATCACAGGTGTCGATACGAAGCTACTTTACACTGAGAGATTTAAAAGAGATGTAGATCACTAGTGCAAATGAATGTATGTTATGTTTATGCTTATGTTTCTTTATTGACGATGACATCCCAAGGTTTTAAAAGGAATAAAAATACATTTCTTCGGAAATTCTTTGATAACACATTTATCATGTTTTTTTTCTGGGAACACATTCCGCAACATTTTTATTAAAAGAAGTACTCTGATTTTTTATAAAGCATAAACAAAATCGGTCTTTTCTGGTCGTGAAAATGGGGATGTCACATGGATGAACCCTGGCAACTATGGATATAGTGTCTGTTGTATAAACCCTGGAGACGATGGACTTTGTGCCTATTCCTTAGGACAATCCTTAGGAATGAATGAATAGAGAGTAGCTGATTCTTAGGGTAGATCCTTAAGAAATAAAGAAGATAATGGGGATGGGTAATTGGGTTATTTGTTTGATAAAACATAATAACGTATTTATTGTGGGTTACCCTATGTACTCACCAGGTTTCCCAACCTGACCCACTCAATTTATTTGTATCACAGGTGTCGATATAAAGCTACACTACACCGAAAGATTAAAAAGATGTAGATCATTAGTGAAAATGAATGTAAGTTCTGTTTATGCTTATGTTTTGTATTGATGATGACATCCCAAAGTTTTAAAATAAATAAAATACATTTCTTCGGAAATGCTTTGATAACATATTTATCACGTTTTTCCAGGAACAAATTCCGCAACACTTTTCTTTAAAAAGATACTCTAATTTGAAAATAAAACATAAACAAATCGGTCTTTTATGGTCGTGAAAATGGGGATGTCACATTAATAATGTGGTGACAAATAATAATTTATCTTTCACGATATTATTTGCTGTTTTTTTGTTTGTTAACTCTTAACAGTGAACCTATCAAACTATATATTAGAGTATTTATGTAACGCCCCGATTCTCAAGTACTGATTTTGATACAAGATTTTCTTGATTTCAAGGTCTACTCGACGAGTTGGTTGCCCTACTCGTCGAGTAGCAGCGGGTTGGTCCACGTGTTTTAGTAACCTACTCGTCGAGTCCAAGAAGGGACTCGACGAGTAGGAGCTGGCAGATGAAACCCTAAATTTTGGGGTTTTGCACCCTGTTTAAAGGATCATTGGCCTTCCCCAGCCTTCCCTTTACAGCCCCTTAACACTCTAGAACCCTAATCGTGTGTGTATGCTTCAATGGTGTGTTTAAGCTTGGAAGAAGGATCTTGGTGAGGAAAAACTTGGGGAAACAAGTGGATTGAAGCAAAGAACTCATGGGAATCAAGATCTACTTCAGTTAGCATCTTTTGGGAGGTATTAAGTTGTTATCTTAACCTCATTTCATTCTAGATCTCTTTTGGGTGGATTTTAGGGCTTTTCTAGCATAATAAGAAGCCATTCTTGGGTATAAGCTAAGATCTGAAGTTGTAACTTCAGATCTGGACTCTCCTTGGTCTCTAAGTCCATAAAGTTTTAAGTTTTGGCAAGCATGAACCTTCCCTCAAGTGTGAGACTTCTTTACTGTAACATCCCGAAATAGCAAGAGTAGAGTTGAAGGGCCAAAAGTGTTAATTGGGAAAGAGTGACTCGGCGAGTCCATGGATGGACTCGACGAGTAGAGTCGCGGCTTGACCGCGTATTAAGTAGCCGACTCGACGAGTCGATGAGATGACTCGGCGAGTAGGCGCTGGGTGGAGAAAACCCTAATTCTCGGGGTTGAGCCCTATATAAGGAACATTATGTTCCTTCCCCAGCCTCTTTACTTCCCTCTTGAGTTCTAGAAACCCTAAATCGCAGAGGAGCTCCATTGTTGAGTGGATTGAAGCTTGGAGAAGTAATCATTGAAGGAATTTTGTGGGAATTGAAGGCTTGGGGCAAGGGGCTTTGCTTGGAATCAACTTCATTGCAGTTGGGGGCGTCCATTGGAGGTAATACCTCGTTCTTGGTCTGATTGTATGTTGTTTCTTCAATTTGGGGTTTGTGGGATCTTGTCTAAGGATGTAAATGGAAGTCTAGAGGTTAGATCTGAGGTTGCTACCTCAGATCTGGAAGGGAGGCGAATCAGAGAGCATGAAAGTCCCTGTGTTGGAGTGTTTGGTGAAGCTTGCAAGTCCCAAACCCTAGTTATAAGTGATTAAGGCCTAGATCTCTTGGGATTCACGTAAAGTTTGCCACTTTACGTGATGGTTGAGTTGCATAAGGCTAGATCTATGTTTTGGATCATTTGCATGGCCTGGAATGCTTCTGAATGGATTCAGATCGGTGGTACTCGGCGAGTCACATGGGTAGACTCGACGAGTTGCTTGAAGATGAGCTGGGACTCGACGAGTTGGAAGAACAACTCGGCGAGTCGGATGAAGATGGCTTGGAACTCGGCGAGTTGTATGAACAACTCGGCGAGTAGGTTGAAGATAGCCATAGACTCGGCGAGTCTTGTCGAAGAGTCCCGATATTCTCTGGTTGAGTCGAGAATCGGTGAGTCAAGGGATGACTCGGTGAGTTGTGTGCGAGTGGACTCAGAGTTGTTGAACTCGGCGAGTCTCGGGGTGACTCGGCGAGTTAGATTGCGGATCGAGTGAAGTTCTGAGTGTGGGGACTCGGCGAGTCATCGGGTTGACTCGGCGAGTAGGGTCAGTCAGGGGTTGACTTTGACCTTGTCTTTGACCAGTGGTTCCAGGGGCATTTTGGTAATTATTGTTTGTTGTTTTGAGTTCAGCGCATTGGTGGTTGACCAATGGTGGAGATCGTATCAGTGATCGAAGTAGCTTGGATTATCTGTTCAGTCGGCAGCTTTGAGGTGAGTTATCCTCACTATATCAACGGGGTCTAAGGCACCAAGGCCGGCCCTTATCGGATTGAGATCCGGGTAGTTGTTTTATGTTACTGCTTTATCATGTTTGCATCCTGTGAGTTGGGATGGTATATGCTAGAGACCTGATTGAGATCGATATCCAGAGAGATAGGGAGATGCTTTGTCAGTGACCTGTTAGGTCGGTATCCTGGTTAGGATAGTGATATGTTATGTGATCTGTTGGTCTGCTTGTTATCTGTGAATTGTTAGATGATTGTATGTATATGTGCACATGGATGTTTGGATTGGAGTTGGGTTGAGGCGGGTCCTGCTGTGTGCAGTAGGCCAAGATACCCAGGGCGGACCGGTTGTCCCGTAGACCCAGCGAGCGGTCCGGATAGGCTGTAGGTCCCGGTAGGGGCGGACCAGACGTGTCGAAGGCTCGGAGAGTGGACCAGACAGACTGAAGGCTCGATGCGGGCGGACCAGTCATACTGTAGACTCAGAGAGTGGACCAGGTGGATTGAAGGCCCGGGAACGGGCGGACCAATCACACTGTAGACTCGATGTATGCGGATAGACTCAGAGAGTAGACCAGACAGACTAAAGGCCCGATGCGGGCGGACCAGTCATACTGTAGACTCAGAGAGTGGACCAGGTGGATTGAAGGCCCGGGAACGGGCGGACCAATCACACTGTAGACTCGATGTATGCGGATAGACTCAGAGGGTGGACCAGGTGGACTGTTGGCCGGTGCGGCGGACCAGTCACACAGTAGACCCGGAGAGCATGACCGTTCTATGATCGAATATGTTATGGCATGTTATGCGTGTATGGTATTTGTGGTTGGTATTTTGGGGGTATCTCACTAAGCTTTCGGGCTTACAGTGGTGGTTTCATGTTTTTCAGGTTCTTCAGGTGATCGTGACAAGGCGAAGGCGTGATCGTACCGCTCCTCATGATTTTGTGGTGTTATGATTCTGGGAATACGATAAATGTTTTGTATTGAAAACCTTTTTGTAAAGAATAATTGGTATTGAGATGTTTTTGAAAAATTTAAAATTTGTTGTGTTTTTCGGTCGTTACAAGTTGGTATCAGAGCCTTGGTTTGAGTGAATTGGAGAAACACTCGTGTGACTCCAGTCTCAAATCGAGGAGAGTTTTCGAAAGAGTATTTAAAAATGGTTTTCAAAAAAAATGAGTAAAGGAGGACGTGGAGGTACGATCAGCCGGAGCCAGTAAGTAACCCCAAAATACCATGCATGTTATTTGTTTTTGAGCTTTGATAGAACAGCATGCTAGTGTAGGCTAGGGATCTTCAGGATTTCATGATATGTTGTCTGATTTGTGATGCCTGTAGCCTAGGGTCCCTTATGCGAGATTCTCAGTGTTTCTCTAGTGGTGAGGGTTGATTATTGTTATGCTTGTTCTCTAGGGTATTGTGGTAGTACTTCATACAAATGTGGGTAGGTGTGGAAGGTAGTATGGGCCCGTACTACTGAAAGCACAGGACCCATACGCGTATCAGGGAAACCATGAACTCTAGGGTGGGTTAAGAGAGAGTTGGATCCCAGGGTGTGGGAAGAGTCTAAGATTTTGTGTGGTGTTTCCTTTCAGTATGGAGATTCCGAGGCATGATGCGAGTGGATCCGGGTCAGGATCGGGAGCTGGAGAGAGGGTTCCGGGCGAATCGGTGCCGCCCGAGATTGTCGGTCAGATGAGCACGAGCGAGTTGGACGCGAGGATCCGTGAGATCCTGCGTGAGGAGATTGCGGAGTTGTTCCGGGCTGAGTTGCCAGAGCTGTTTGGGTCGATTAAGACCGCCATGGTTGAGTATTTTGATGAGCGTTATGCGGCTCTCATCGAGATGGCTACCGCGGCGGCTACAGCAGCTGTAGCAGCGGCAGGGGGAGGAGCTAGTCGGGGTTTTCAGTATCGGGACTTCGATAGGACGAAGCCTCCCACATTCGACGGAGTTCAGGACCCGATTGTTGCTATGAGGTGGTTGTCAGACGTGGAGGGATGTTTCTTCACGTGTTCATGCCCTGCTGATCATAGGGTGAGGTGTGCTCTGAACCTGTTGAGGCTCGGGGCGAAGGATTGGTGGAGATTGACCACGGGGTCATTTTCGGAGGCGCAAAGGGCTACGGTTTCATGGGATCAGTTCAGAGAAATGTTCAGTACTCGTTATGTTCCGCGGGTTGAGAGGGAGAGATTGGCTCAGGAGTTCCTTGAGCTGAAGCAGGACTCGGAGTCGGTGACTGAGATCACCAGGATGTTCACTGAGAGGGCGATGTTTTGCCCAGAGTTCGCTTCGGAGCAGGCCCAGATGTCCCGATATCTGAGCATGCTCAAGAGGGACATCAGGCAGTTTGTGTCTGCGCAGAGGTGTGAGACCTTGTTGGAGTTGCAGGAGGCCGCTAGGCGGCGTGAGTTAGAGATTGAGTTGCAGATGCATGAGCTGAGGCAGGCTCCGGTGCAGTCGCAGCCAGCGCCGAAACGGTCCAAGACCGTTGATGTTAGAGTGGGGGATTTGAGCAGCCACACTTGTGGGAAGTGTGGGAAGGGTCACACCGGGGTTTGTAGGACCGGTGGTGCATGCCGCAAGTGTGGAAGGGATGGGCACTATGCGAGGGATTGTCGGCAGTCAGCGCCAGTTCGGGATTTAAGGATCTGCTATCATTGTCATCAGGTTGGACATTTGAGGGCCAACTGTCCACAGTTTGCTGCTGGATCGGTGCAGGCTCCAGCACCGGCCACTTTGAGGATCACAGGTGGAGGTCAGGGTGGAGCGGAGCCCCCAAGGGCTCAGGGTCGTGTTTTTCAGCTTGTTGCAGAGGAGGTCAGGGCAGTGCCAGAGACAGCTGCGGGTATGTTTCTTTCTTGATGTCTTGTTATTTTGTGATTATTGTGGTGTAATGTTCATGAGCCGGTAATTGTTTGGTTTTCGTTGTGATATTCTTCGTTTTGCGGGTTGTGGTTTGGGTTATGGATTTGTGTTTCGGGTTTTCGTCTTGGTATCCGTTGCTCCCTGAGGGTTTGATTTGATTATGGTTAGTGTTTTGGTGCTTTCGTTGGTTATCATTCGCAAGGGTTGTTAGTGGAGATGCGGCATTGGGTTATACGTCAGGTAGCATCTTCGTTCGTGGAAGGGATAATTGGAGATCAGATTCTTCTTGAGCGGATTGATCAGTGAGGAGATGTGTTTTGCTAAGGGTTGTTTATGCTTGTGGAAGCGGCCCGTGTGTAAGTGGTCTCTTGGTGCAGGGTTGTTTTGGAAGGTCGTTGATGGCGGCTGGCGGTTGTTAGTCAGTGCTATAGTGGGGGAGAATTGGAGAATTCTCCGAGAGGTCGATGAGTATTTGAGGGTGCTTAGCTGTTGGAATTCAGCGGCGATCTGTCAGTCTAGAGTACAGGCTGATAGGAGCGAGTGTCGGGGATGCGGGGCGGGATACAGACCTAGGGCATTGGTTATGGAGGCCTGGAAGCAGGCCGGTATCGAGTATGTCGATGAAGTTAGAGTTCGGAACCCATAGAGGGCTAGAACGGTATGCATGGGAGGAATCCCGAGGGGGATAGCATGGAATGTTGGTTGATAGTGAGCGGTCCGGATAGACTGAAGGCCGGAAGGCGTACCAGTCAGACCGAAGGCTCGGAGAATGGTCCAGCCAAACTGAAGGCTCGGAGAGCGGTCCAGATTGGCTGAAGGTTCTGAGAGAGTGGTCCAGATGGATTGAAGGCCTGATGAGGCGGTCCAGTCATGCTGAAGACTCTGCGGGTATTGTTGGATCAGTTTGAGATTGCTGATTGTGTATGTTGCAGTGTGATTGCATAGGAAGGTCTGGCCCCGGGTAGTGATTTTGATGAGTTGAGAGAATGCATGGGCTTGAGAGCCCCTACAATGAAGAGCCAGAGTATGTGAATCGTGGTTACGCAAAAAGAGTGGTGTCGCATTGGGCGAGCACCGTGGCACGTGTTGGAGTGGCAATGTGGCCAAGTGGATTCCTTGGAAAAAGGAAGAGAGAAAGGTGTGTAACTCCGAAGGGGAGTGCAAATTCACGAAGGTGAAAGCTGCAGAGCAGAGTTATGATTAGAGTATTTCGGGTATGATTTTGAGCATCGTGTTCACGGCAGTGAAGTAGGAGCTCATCCGGTTTGGGATGTCTGCTGAGGTTGCGGAGGGAATTCTGCAGGTGTAGAGCCTTGAGGCTTAGAAAGGATGCAGGGGGGAGAGTCCTGGACTCTCGGTATGATTCTGTTCAGGGTATTGGTTATGTATTAGTGGTCCATCCTGGGGGGATGTTTGAGGGTGTTATCAATAGGTCGGGTTTTCCAAATCTGAGGATGCTGGAGCTAGTTCAGCATGTGTATGTGTTTGTAAGAGGAGGACTCGTGGGAGTGCTCTGTGTTAGAGAATGGGTTTTCCGTCGTCACGGAATGGATAGAGTGGGATTCGGATCGGGGATCCGATTCATGGTTTTCTAGTCTTTATGAGTCGAGTGATGGTTGTGATTTGGAGCAGTGTTGCATTATGGGTAATTCTCAGAGGTTAAGTGAAGTTATTAGAGGGTGACTCTGGTGCCCTATTTGAGACGGTGGTCAGGACACCGTGAGGTAAGGAAAGTGTGTTCGAGTTTCGTTTGGGTGTGCCTTGTGGGACCTGGTCTGGTTGGGGCCAGGTGGCGCGTTGCAGGAGTATCTTAGGGTTGAGCTGCTATAGGCTTCGAGGGCGAAGCCTAATATAAGTGGGGGAGAATTGTAACATCCCAAAATAGAAAGAGTAGAGTTGAAGGGCCAAAAGTGTTAATTGGGAAAGAGTGACTCGGCGAGTCCATGGATGGACTCGACGAGTAGAGTCGCGGCTTGACCGCGTGTTAAGTAGCCGACTCGACGAGTCGATGAGATGACTCGGCGAGTAGGCGATGGGTGGAGAAAACCCTAATTCTCGGGGTTGAGCCCTATATAAGGAACATTATGTTCCTTCCCCAGCCTCTTTACTTCCCTCTTGAGTTCTAGAAACCCTAAATCGCAGAGGAGCTCCATTATTGAGTGGATTGAAGCTTGGAGAAGTAATCATTGAAGGAATTTTGTGGGAATTGAAGGCTTGGGGCAAGGGGCTTTGCTTGGAATCAACTTCATTGCAGTTGGGGGCGTCCATTGGAGGTAATACCTCGTTCTTGGTCTGATTGTATGTTGTTTCTTCAATTTGGGGTTTGTGGGATCTTGTCTAAGGATGTAAATGGAAGTCTAGAGGTTAGATCTGAGGTTGCTACCTCAGATCTGGAAGGGAGGCGAATCAGAGAGCATGAAAGTCCCTGTGTTGGAGTGTTTGGTGAAGCTTGCAAGTCCCAAACCCTAGTTATAAGTGATTAAGGCCTAGATCTCTTGGGATTCACGTAAAGTTTGCCACTTTACGTGATGGTTGAGTTGCATAAGGCTAGATCTATGTTTTGGATCATTTGCATGGCCTGGAATGCTTCTGAATGGATTCAGATCGGTGGTACTCGGCGAGTCACATGGGTAGACTCGACGAGTTGCTTGAAGATGAGCTGGGACTCGACGAGTTGGAAGAACAACTCGGCGAGTCGGATGAAGATGGCTTGGAACTCGGCGAGTTGTATGAACAACTCGGCGAGTAGGTTGAAGATAGCCATAGACTCGGCGAGTCTTGTCGAAGAGTCCCGATATTCTCTGGTTGAGTCGAGAATCGGTGAGTCAAGGGATGACTCGGTGAGTTGTGTGCGAGTGGACTCAGAGTTGTTGAACTCGGCGAGTCTCGGGGTGACTCGGCGAGTTAGATCGCGGATCGAGTGAAGTTCTGAGTGTGGGGACTCGGCGAGTCATCGGGTTGACTCGGCGAGTAGGGTCAGTCAGGGGTTGACTTTGACCTTGTCTTTGACCAGTGGTTCCAGGGGCATTTTGGTAATTATTGTTTGTTGTTTTGAGTTCAGCGCATTGGTGGTTGACCAATGGTGGAGATCGTATCAGTGATCGAAGTAGCTTGGATTATCTGTTCAGTCGGCAGCTTTGAGGTGAGTTATCCTCACTATATCAACGGGGTCTAAGGCACCAAGGCCGGCCCTTATCGGATTGAGATCCGGGTAGTTGTTTTATGTTACTGCTTTATCATGTTTGCATCCTGTGAGTTGGGATGGTATATGCTAGAGACCTGATTGAGATCGGTATCCAGAGAGATAGGGAGATGCTTTGTCAGTGACCTGTTAGGTCGGTATCCTGGTTAGGATAGTGGTATGTTATGTGATCTGTTGGTCTGCTTGTTATCTGTGAATTGTTAGATGATTGTATGTATATGTGCACATGGATGTTTGGATTGGAGTTGGGTTGAGGCGGGTCCTGCTGTGTGCAGTAGGCCAAGATACCCAGGGCGGACCGGTTGTCCCGTAGACCCAGCGAGCGGTCCGGATAGGCTGTAGGTCCCGGTAGGGGCGGACCAGACGTGTCGAAGGCTCGGAGAGTGGACCAGACAGACTGAAGGCCCGATGCGGGCGGACCAGTCATACTGTAGACTCAGAGAGTGGACCAGGTGGATTGAAGGCCCGGGAACGGGCGGACCAATCACACTGTAGACTCGATGTATGCGGATAGACTCAGAGAGTGGACCAGACAGACTGAAGGCCCGATGCGGGCGGACCAGTCATACTGTAGACTCAGAGAGTGGACCAGGTGGATTGAAGGCTTGGGAACGGGCGGACCAATCACACTGTAGACTCGATGTATGCGGATAGACTCAGAGGGTGGACCAGGTGGACTGTTGGCCGGTGCTGCGGACCAGTCACACAGTAGACCCGGAGAGCATGATCGTTCTATGATCGGATATGTTATGGCATGTTATGCGTGTATGGTATTTGTGGTTGGTATTTTGGGGGTATCTCACTAAGCTTTCGGGCTTACAGTGGTGGTTTCATGTTTTTCAGGTTCTTCAGGTGATCGTGGCAAGGCGAAGGCGTGATCGTACCGCTCCTCATGATTTTGTGGTGTTATGATTCTGGGAATACGATAAATGTTTTGTATTGAAAACCTTTTTGTAAAGAATTATTGGTATTGAGATGTTTTTGAAAAATTTAAAATTTGTTGTGTTTTTCGGTCGTTACATTTACAAGCTTAGTTTTGTCATTTTAAGACCTTGGACACTACTAGAAAAACAGCCTTTTACGACGCTCATTGCGTGTCGTAAAAGGCTCAGACGACGCGCAAATGCGTGTCAAGGAAGGCCATGTCATAAAGAGAGACGACGCGCATTTATGACGCTCATTTACGATGCGCAATTACGACGCGCGTTTACGATACGCAATGCTTATCAAGGAAGGCCCTATCATAAAGGAAGACGACACGCATTCGCGTGTCGTAACCTTATGACGCGCGTGTTAATGACACGGAATGCGTATCAAGAAAGCCCCTGTCAAGAAAGGCCATGTCATAAATGAAGATGACACACATTTTTGCGTATCATAAATTTAAATGTTTAAAAAAAATATTTACAAATTTACTAATTTTCAAATTAAATTTGTATTTAATGTCTCGTAATAAAAAATAAATGTCATATACAAAAAATACAATCCATTGCATAAAATTTAATGTCATACAAATAAAATACCATAAATAACAAAGATAATTCATTTCACTAATATGTCAAATACAAATAATTATTCCAATAGTGAGTAAATGTTATAAAAAAATGAACTCAAGAGAAGCAGAATATACAATTGCATTATCTAGCTTACTATCTGCCAACAACTCTCCGTGTGTTTGCTTTTTGCTTGAGTCTCGTTTCCTCCAAAACTACTAGATACAATGGCTTGCTTCTTCCTCGTTACTGTAAGCAGAACCGAATTACATTAGATGCTAATGTAATTAATTATGTTGCTAAGGATAAGGGTGGGGCTACTAGAAAGACTTATTTATATTCAGCTAGAACATAAGTATCTTTATGAATCTTAACTAACATGAGAACAAAAGGCTTATGGATGTTAATACATAATAGTTCAGGGGCACAACCATAAATAAACAATTAAATACTACATGTGGGTTTGTTGTTAGAACAAGGTTGCAAATGCAGCTGTAAACATGCATGAATTATAAACATCATGTAATAAAACTAATTGTATTTTACTCTAAATTCAATAAAACATTACAATTATTCATTTTTTAAAGTCTCAAATCTTTAATCTTGTAATTCATTCCACTTCCATTTGTAGTATGATGAATCTGAACACAGAAGTGAAATGGCAAAGAATTCTTTAGAGAGATATACTCACTATTATGAACGTTGGGCTACTAACCAATCAATATACAAGGGCATAATTGTAATTTTCTATATATTTTTAAATTTATGTTTCTGATACATACTACTTTGATTCTTTTTTTCACATTAACAGTCGAGGCAAAAAGCACTTGCGGATTTACTGCATATGCAAACACTTGCGGATCAGGGCATATCAGTAAATCACACAAAGGTTTAATACATCCCTCACTTACCAAATACCTGCATTTTATTATCAGCAAAAAAACAATGTAACTACAAAACTTATAGTTATTATGGGTAAAAACGTGTTGCAATTTCCTGAAATTTGCTCACAAATATTGGGAAATTGAAGACAATATTTTAGGTTTATGAATCTCACTTGATTTGGTCATGGCTTCCACCTGAAGTAGCATTAGAAATAGCCCATGCAGCCTCCTTCTTGATGTCAAATTCTGCATTTTGAAGCAGATGAATAAGAGGGCCAATGATATTTGCTTCAATCACTGTCTGTAAAAATCACAAAGTAGATGATATATCAGTCAAGAAAATAAGGTTTGATGATTAAATCTTGATTAAAAAAAATTAAAATTATGACCTGAATCTGCTCCTTGTTGCCAGCGGTTATGTTTGATATAGTCCAACAAGCTTCTTTCTTGATACTTTTTTTGTGGTTATTGGTCAACAAGTTGAGAAGACAAGGCAAAGCTTGATGATTGATTATATACTACAACAAACAAATGAAAGTGAGAAACGAATATTATATTTATTTTCTATAATCTAAAAACAAATGCAACAATTTTCTTTGAGAAATATTTGAAAAGAAATGCTACCTGAGTTTGCATATCATCTCTTGTAACAATGTTACCAACAGTACGAAGAGCAGGGATAAGGACAGATGGAGAAGGGTGACTAAAAATATAGAAAAAGGTTAGAACTTAAAAAAAAGTTTTAAAGATCCTAACTTTATTCAAAAGAAGAAGAAGAAAAGACTCACTTCAATAGCTCAACCAATCTTTGACATACATTTGCTTCAATAACAGCTTGGATTTTATCATTTGTGCCATCTGAAAGATATGAAAGAGCCCAACAAGCATCTGTCAAAACTTCTTCATCGTTTGAATGAATAAGTTTTTGTAAAGCTGGAAGTGCAAGTTTTGTCTGTGAAAAGTCAAGACAAATCAGAATTCATCATTACAAATGTTGAAAAGATAGAGCCAAAAGAACTATGTGGGTAGTTTAGTCTTTTCAGAAACAAACCTGACTAAAAGAAGGTTGTGGTTTGCCTCTGCAAAAATTTGAAAGTGTCCATGTGGCATTTCGCAACATGGATAACTTAGCATGCTCGTTTAATTGGGATAGTAGAGGAATCAAAGCACCTTGTGCAAGTACAAGGTCACGACATTTAGGGGAATCACCAGCAACATTTCATAAAGCCCATACAGCCTAACATGTAGATAAAGTGAAATTGAAGTCATGATAATGAATTTGTGAATTGAGTTTATGAAATACAAAAACCTCTAAAAGATACTTGTCCTCTAACATCATCACTTGGAGATGCAAGAAGCTTCACAAATATTGGAACAGCACCATGATCAATCACCACTTTTGTGTGTTCAGATGTCCCCGAAGCAATATTAGTCAAAGCCCAAGCAGCCTCAAACTACAGAGAATATATATTGTTTATATAAAATACATGTAACTATTGTGTGTATTTTATATTATGTTACAGAATGTTGAATTTCACCTGAAGTTGTGGGAAATCCTCCCTTACAAGAAACTCAACAAAGCGAGGAACAACACCGGATTGAATAACTTCTTCAATGGGAGGGCTGCGTTCTGGTTAAAAATGTAATGGATACAAGATAAGTAAACTCATAACTCAATGGAGTTATGCCTTTAACAGTTGCACTTATCATGTGAGGTGTCTCGGAAGCTAAACTGAAACCTAAATCATAACGATCCTTTGTAAAAAAGTTAGAAATAGATATAGTAGATATATAATTGAAACCCTCCTCGACTAGAAAAATTACCTCTCCATGCCCTAAAATGATTGAAAATGATAGTGGAGCGAGTACTCTATGACTACATTCATAATCATCACGGAAGATTGAGGTATCCATAAAATATGAAACGGAAACATCATTTTTTACAGAACACTCGCCAATCAGATGACGAATCTAACAAACATAGGAAGGAGAAGTGTGGTGAACCAGAGAGAAGACGAAGGGTGGTGGGTGCCTGGGTGGTTGTCGAGCAGTATGGGGTAGAGAGAGAGAGAGAGAGAGACTTGTAGATTAAGACCATGGCGGATGAGGCATTTTATCAAACATGTTGCGTGCATCATCGATTCTTCCCCATTTACTGTATAAGTCGATTTCTCGATTTCTATTTCTCTTTCTCCCATTCCATTCTCCGACTTTCTGTTGCTGTGATAGAGAGTTTCCTTCCGTCGCTGGGATTTGAGTAGTGTCACCACTCCTCCGAAGGCTCTGAGTTTTCTCGGTCTAGGTCACCAGACCTAATGTTGCTGGCAAGGGCAGGCGAGGTGAGATTGTCGGAGATGAGGGGCTCCATCGGCTGGGTGACGCTGGAAAGCGTTGGACGGTGGGGCGGGGCTAGACGGAGGTCAGAGGTGGGAGGCGCCAACACCAAGAGAAACGTCCGAGGTGGGAGAAGCTGTCGACGTCGAGAACCGAGAAGAAGAGAAAGGGTTTGTCGAAGTGAGAAGGAGAGAAAGGGAAGTTGAAGAGAGAATGAGCAGTACAAGAGGGCATAATCGGGGCAAGTTCTTGAAAAAAAAAGCCCTAGCTACTAGGGAAATTAAAGTGGAGGGAGAAAAAAAAGGAAGGCGGGGATTTTAAGTTTTTGGGATTTCATTTTCCCTGGATGGAACGCGCGCGTTCTATTAAAATTTATATAGCGACGGTCGTAGACGACACGCAGGTGCCCTCCGTGTTTTTATTTTTTTTTTGTTTAGACACTAATTTTAGGGCATGCAAAAATGCGCGTCTGAAATCCTTTAAATTTTGGAAGAGATGACATTATTTTTTAGACACTCACCTTTGCGTATCATAAATCACTGCGTGTCATGGTTCGCGCGTCGTAAAAGGCTATTTTTCTAGTAGTGGGAGCTTTATATGCACGTAAAGTTTGCAACTCTAAACATGCCTTGGGAAGCTGGATCTATAATTTGGAGCCTTAACATGGCTTAAAAAGCCTCTGTATGGATGAAGGACTGAAGGAACTCGGCGAGTCCGATGAAGATTGTCGTGGGCTCGGCGAGTCAGATGAGTGACACAGCGAGTTGGTGAGTTATGCAAGGAACTCGGCGAGTAGCTGAGGGTACTCAACGAGTTGAGGTCAACATAGACTGTTGACCTTGACCGATGACTTTGACTGTAACCAAAGGTTGACCGGTGGACTTCTGGGGACACTGTTGGGAAATTGGAAATTTAAAAGTATGGTTCTATGGTGAATATAGGTGGTGAAGTTATCCCCACTATACTAAGGGGTCTAAGGCACAAAGGTCGGCCCATTAGATATGATTTCCTAGCAGTTGGTAGTATGTTGATTATGAGTTAGTGTTGCATGTTAGTTGTTATGCCAATTAGGTAGATCTGTAGGACTACCTATAGTATCATGTGATTATTGGTATGTGCATTAGTTGTATTATATGTCGACATATTATGTGGGATGGGTTGAGGTGATACTGCTTCGTGCGGTAACCAACAAACCCGGGAGCATTCCAGATACGAGCTGAGAGAGACTCATACTGCGGGCTCAGTGGAAATTCAGATGTGAGTTGTGGGCCTGGAAGGCAATCCAGACTCACATTGTGGGCCCAAGAGGTAATCCAATCTGTAAAGTTGTGGACCCAGTATATGCTGTTATTTGTATATGTATTATGTGCAGTGTATCAGTATTTTAGGGGAACTCGCTAAGCTATCGGGCTTACAGTTTCAGTTTATTGTTTCAGGTACATCAGGAGATCGTGGCAAGGCGAATGCATGATCGTACAGCTCCTCATGTTTTGTTTATGTTTCTGGGAAAGACTCTGATATAGACTATTTTGAAAGCAAATCTATAATAACTGTTGGTTTTAAATGTTTTGAAAAGTTTTAAATTGGCTTGAAATTTTTGGGTGTTACAATTTAACATACCATCAACACCTTCGAGAAAAATAAAGTATAATTGTTTAACCAAAGTGTTATTTCATTATATTTATATTTATATGATAATAATAAAATATCAGTGAGATAACATTGCAGACGAATTGTTAGGAACGGAAACCCTAATCGCTAATTTCAAAAAGGACTTGCAGTGCAAGCCTACGGTACAGATGTAGTAGTGGTTGTCGACATTGTTTATAGTAAATCTAGCGGGGCTGGTGCTTTGGATTGAGATTAGATTTTGGGTGTCACAGTTGTCGTATGCCTCATTCGTTACTTCTGCAACATTATGAAATCCATCGACAAAATTAAAGATGAGAGTATCATCAATTATGAAGGTATCGTTTAGAGACCACATAGCGTAGAAACCAGCATCTTGTGGCACTGCCCAGCCGAAGGAATCGCCGACGACATGCTCAGTTGCCACCGAGTGATTGAACTCCATAGATGCAACTACCATGGCTATAATCAGAAACAAACTTGGCTTTAGGTTTGCCATTCTTGATTAAGTAAATATGTGTTCTTATTCTTTTGATGGATCTTCCGAGTAAAGCTTTTCGTCTTATGCTATGAGAGAATAAGTTTTGGGTGTATTTATAGGAAAGTTGGAGTTGTATATGTTTATTGAAGAAATTAATGTTAATTAATTTTAAGTATTCACATAGTTACATTTGTAGATATTTATTGTGGCATTAACTGTTATTAGTATTTGTACGTGATTTAGACATGAATAATAAATATTTTTTTATTTTGATATACGATTGATTACATGTGTAAAGATGGAATACTTTTATTTAGCTAATTACTAAATTATTAAATAAAGGTTGTCTTATTATGAAATGATATTTCTTAAAAAAATGTTGTAAATTGTAAAATATAAATTAACTTATTTTGACAAAATCGATTTTGTGAAATATCATTGTCTTTATAAAATAAAATTACGTTGTGATTAGTCTCCACCAACTTTCTTACAGCTCAATTAGAAGAAATAACAATAATCTTTCAATTGAACTGAAAAATATCTTACAGCTCAATTAGAAGAAATAACAGTAATCTTTTAATTGAACTGAAAAATATCAGACATTAGACAATTATGTCCATTAAACGCAAATTTTCATTTAATTTAACGATGCAAAAAAGGGTTATTAACTAAAACATTAAAATGACCGTAATTCCCATTATCACCCATACCCACATTTTTACTAAATATCATAAAATATAACTATTTATCATTTTAACTCCTTAAAATCCATGCTAGACTAGCCCATTTGATAGAGATTTTTTGTGTATTAGATTAAAGATCCCAAGCTCTATATCGGACATTGACGATTTTTACATATAACTTGCGAAACATATTAAAATTTATGGTCAAGAGACAACTGTTTAAAGCGTATGGTCATTATGATGGAAAGCGTGAGTTCGAACTCTACTAGTCTCGTTCATTTTTTTAAACTTTCAAACATGCTAGTGAAATACATTGAACTCAGTTTTACTTGCAGATGGATGTGGTTAATGTGTAAAGTCTTTATGTTGAAGAGAGTAAGTTAAAAGTCAATGGTCCGTTTTAACTTTCAACCAAACAAAAACAATTTTATGCAAAACATGACTTCAATTACGCTTTAACCAACTGTGCTAACATACATCTTCAAATAAAATTTCATAATCACAAAGTTTAATATAGTTTCCATGTTATAGGTGTCTGTATAACTGTATCCATGAGATCATTTTGTTATATTTTCTAAAAAAGGTTTCAATGATGGCCACCAAAATTTCATCATTCTAAATACTTTCTCATACATTTTGACTTTCCAAACACAATAAATGGATGTCTAGCTTTTCACACATAACAAATGAAAGCTAGTGCGAATAATAAGTTTGGGTTTAATAGACGAGCTTTTAAGTTTTAAAAGTAAATAAGAGAAAGTTAATAAAATGGTTAAAGAGTGATCCCCCACAATGGCCAACATAGGCATATAAGAAAGATTCAACTTCAAATTAACCAACAAACTAAACCATAACCATACATCATCATATCATGTGAAAACTACCATCACTTTCATTCCCACTTATTTTCTTGCCTCCGCCTTCTTTTGGTCTTTGGCTGAAAACACAACACCAAACATTTATATATAAAAAAATATATACAAAAGCATATGTATCTTTTATTCATTTTCATAAGAATAAAATATAAAAAGATTACCAGCTTTCTCTTCTTCTCGTTTCTTAGCAGCTTCTGCCCTCTGTTGTCTGATTAGAGCCAACCGCTCTGCAAATACAACACATGGATAAAAGTTACTTGGCATACATTAATTAGACTGATGTCAATAGACATAAATGCCCTCATCCCAATAAAACTACTGATATGAGGAAGAATGCATGCTTATTACCTAGATCCTTCTTTGCTTGATCTGTTTTCCCTTGTTCTTGCAGCTTCATATACCTTTCATGAGCCCTCTGTTTCTCAATTTCTTCTCTGTAAATAAACATTATAACTCAACTCATATGGGGGTGTTTTGGTCTTTTAAAATATGGAACAAAATAATAATCAGAAGAGGAAAAGAATTTACAAACCTTTCACGTCTTGAAAGTTCACTAGTTTTATCCAGCTGAAAAGCATAGCAATCAGCAGAATTGATCAAAATAAATCTCTATGTGTTAATATATATATATATATATATATATATATATATATATATATATATATATATATATATATGTGTTAATGGGTAGTACTTACATCAGCATCTCTTGCTTTCAAGGTCTTGGGCCTAGCCATATTAGGGTTCTCAATGTCAATAACACCTTGGGTCCCTTTCTTCTTCTATAAAACAAAAAGGAAATAGAATAAGCAAACACAGAATTTATAATTTATAACTAAATACAAAAGAATATATTTGTAAAGAAAAAAGTGTAAAAGTTTACTGACTTCAGATTCTTCCTCAGATGACTCTTCAGATTCTTCATCAGATCTTTCCTCTTCAACTTCAGCTTCTTCCTGATAAATCATGCATTAGTCAACAACTATATGTAGATCTTTTTAATTTAATTTTTTTAAACCTTGATCCTACTTCAAGACAAGTAATAAAATAATTCATTCATTTTATCAAGATTAATCTGAAGAAGAGCATAAAACAAGACTCCATAGCCACTGAATGAACAATAAGAATCATATAGAATAATACACTTCAAAGCTTATTTTATTTGTAACCAAAAAATCAAGTCTTCTGAATACAAGGAGATACAAGAATATTAGAATAACAAAAACTTATTTGGTGTTGGTTTTTTTATCTAGAAAGGGAAGAAGCCATGATGATGCTGTTCCAGATTTTAATTTATGTAATCTGTGAAGACATGTTCATTTTGGACATCAACAATTCAACCTATTTCTTTTTAATTTTTTTGAATATTAAAATTACCTTTTTAAATGTACGAGGTCGAGATGAAGTGCCAGCAACTGCAATCATTAACAAAAGAAATCATATTAGTTAACATGTCACACGAATAAACATCATATTGACCTAATACTCAATATTTTACCAATTGTCTTTACATTATTTGTACTACTTATTTGGACATTCTTGCTTGCTTAACTATGTGTGTAACTTTGTATGTATTCTATGTATGCAAAAAAACGTTAGATAAATTGTATCTATGTTTTACAATGAATTTTAATTCACCTCATGATTGTGGCATCCCAATAACCTAAATCCAAGTATCATGCACCAAAAACCTTGTTGCCCTGTTAGAAAATTAGTCCTTTCATATCACTACAAAACCCCTTTTGGAACCATTAAAACCTAATCAACAAGAACAAAACCTAATCATTTACATAGAACCAAGAACAAAACCCCTTTTGGAAACATTAAAACCTAATCAAGAAACAAAAGTCCGGTTATCCTTTTCGAAATGAATTCATTCGCCTATTTCAACAATTAATAGATTTAACAGAAACCCAAATCAAATCCAAGGTCTATAGATTATAGAAACCAAGCACCGAAACCGAACGAATATCTTAAATCGGACTACTACGGATCCATTCCGCATAAGAAAGTTGCATATAAAAATCGAATAACATAAAACTAAATTAATGAAAAGAAAAGGAGAGTATGAGTATAAAAACATACGCATCTCTTCAGGAGTAGAGAACTGGCGACGTCCAGTAGGCTTGCCCTTAAACTTCCCTCTCCCCATACTTGATTAGGCTAACAGTGGTCGATCAGAATCGGAGAAAGAAGAAGAAAAAGAAGCAAGAGTTTTGTATTAATTTGAAAATGGTCGCTCCACACCTCTTTAATCGGTGGGTATTTGGGATAAATTTTCCCCTGTATTGGAGAATGGAGAATAAAGAAGCGAAAGAAACCCTAGTCGCAGTTGGGCTTGTTTGTGCCTTGTGGACACAGAATCTATCAAGCCATCAAGGGGTGGTGTACGTGGAAAGGTTGACCGCCGTAGATTTTTCGCAAATTGAAACAGAGTATCTGATTCTATTTTTCATTTACTCTTTTTTTTATTTTTTTATTGAAATTTTGAAATAAATGTTTTCATTAGTTTTGGGCATCCTACTTTTCTACTTTCATAAAACAAAAATTATACTAAAAACTCACTTTGATTTATTTATTATTAACATTATGTTTTTATTATTTTTTCTATTATAACATTCATTATACAATAAAAAAATTTCTTATTATATTAATAATGTTATTTAAAGACAGATTAGTCTATACATTTTCCAATATATATATCTTAATATGAAATTAAATGAACATGCTAATTTAGTAATTTGCTAGATTTTCAAATTACACTATCTTAAATTAAAAATTAAAAACAGAATATTGTGACACGAAGAAATAAAGATAAATAAATAAAATATACATTTGTCATTTATTGTATTTAACCATTTACGTAGTCAAATCTTCAGAATAATTTGTGAAAAGATTGTGACGTGATTGGTAGTAGATATGAATGCAATGCTTGTAGGGTATAAAATGGTAAAGCAAAATGAATATTTAAAAGAACGATTGATCATACAGATGTTAAAGATAATATTCATGGTCCCCTGTTTCTTCTTATACGTTTTTAAATTTGTTGTGTTTGGAGATTTTATTACCTTCAATAGATTCTAATTTCTAACAACAAAAATATTATGTACATTTGGTGTGTATCAATCATAGTCTTTATTCTTTATATTCCATTTGCACATCCATCATACCAAGAGAATATTTGACTTAAATTGTGGTTTAACAACATAAAAAAATGTAAATCAAAACTAAAATTATTAATTTCATGTCATCGTCCAATATTAGTAAGAAACACAATTTTGATTCAATTTTTCTTTATGATATCGAATTATTTCACTCCATAACAACTTCCCTCTAATATGCATCTAATTTTATGAATTAAATCAAAGAACAATACAATCATTTATTCATAGTTTTATTATTTTATCGATCCAATTAGCTCAACATCTATACTTACTATCTTTATCTTTTCCTAATAAAAAATTTAAATCTCCACATTAACAGGTCTAACCAATACAAAATGTGACCCACTAATTTCTGACATCACCAACTCTAACAAAACCACCTCCTTCGGCTGTTTGATTTTCAATGAAGGCTCAAAGAATCCTGCTCCAATAATTAAAAAGAATAATAAATATAAAACATTTAATTTTTAAAAAAAAAAAAATTGATTAAAGACTTGTAATTGATCATCTTACCTGGTGAGAGTTTTTTCCTTCCATATAACTCTTGGGTCAAAGGATTTGATGCCCAATTATTAACAGCAAGAAGGCTCGTGGGTTGGAATCCTACTATTTTCCCTTCTGATGATATCACAATCTGAAATTTGAGCTCATGTCACGATCTATTCTTTGGATTGGATGGAATGGAATGAGTTATTCCATTCCATTCCTTCCCTGATTCCATCATTACCAAACACTGGCTTATAGTTTTTTTTATTGGGTTAAAAGATAAGAAAGAAAACCTGATAACTTGCGACTTTATGTCCAGATGCTAATAACAAATCATGGTCAGTTTTATCAGTTGGAGTGAGAGTGGATGATGCTGACGTGGCATTATTGTTGTCATCAACTTGAATCAATCTTGTTAGGTAATCAGGGAGTTGACCTGTTGATACACCACCACCACTTTCTTTTCTTATCTCTCCACTCCACCCATAAACCGCTTCAACTTTCTTCAAAATTGAAATACAAACCTCTTCCAACTATCAACACAAAAGACAAAAACGCCCATTGAAATAATAAGACACAAGTGAGGAGGAATTGGAAAGCATCATATGAATATATATAATTACATACCATAGTAGGATCCATGGACCAAAGACGGATTGAATCAGTATGTGATGATTGGGGCTGTTGATTTCCTCTGAAACGGTTTTGCCCATTTTGAAAACGGGGCAAAAAGATCCGACCCATTACAGTAATTGCAACAATTAAGCATCCACTTATGATGAAAATAGATACCATTCTCACAAAAGAGTTACCTTTCTGCAACAACAATATCAATATCGTAACCTTGTTAAAAGATCACATGTAATTTAAGTGTAGATTAGAAAATATCTATCCAAGAAAAGTTAACAACTTTAGTACCTTCTTCATGTGCATGTTAGTAGTCATGGAAGCTGCATTGTATGGCAATTTTTTATCAGGGAGTGTGAATAAATCCTCATAATACATATCCAAGATGTTAGCCAAACATACCTGAAAATAAAACTAAGTTATATCTTTGCATTTATCCCAAAATAAATATACGCAAATTAAAGGAAGAACTAGAATACCATTTGGGAGTGGGTAAGAAGGACTTCCCACCTATTTTTAGCAGATTCTTTCCATCCTTCAAACTTCAAATTTTGTAATTTGTCACTTTTGATTTGCAATCTGTAAGCAGGAATATATTCACTTACCCATGAACTAAATTCATGTCCACCAATTTTTTCTAATTTAGAAAACACAGACCATGGCCACCAATTATACTTCAATGCTGTTTCTTTAGGTTTATAACTTTCCTTCATTGAATTAAACTTTTCAAGCAAAGTTTTAGCACTTTCAACCACTTCATCCTCGTGTACTTTGTATAAGATGACAGAAGAATCTTGTGATACGATTTGTTCGTGTTTATGAAATAGATGGAATATGTTAAATGATGATTTGCCTAATGAGTTATCAAGAAAATCCCTTTTGGTGCTTTCAAGGGCCGAAATGAAAATCACTTCTGCAAGCTTGGATATGGCTTGTACATCTGAGGAACCGAAGGTGAAGGAAGCAGGGACCTGTGGATAGGAAAGGACTGTTATACCCTTCTTTCTGAATATATGTTTGGATTAAGAGTAAGAGAAAAGAGAAGGGTGTTTAAACTTTAACCTCTCTTGGGTTTGCAAGATCTTTCATATTTCTTGTTGTTCCTGGTGTAAACAAGACAAGTTCAAAACTCCAAAGTTGTCTCAAAGTCACTTGTCTGAATGTCATTGCTAGTATATTTGTAGATGTAGTGCTTGAAAGCATGTCTTCAGTTAGATAATCTCTGAGACTTTTAGCTCTCTCTTTCACTTTTCTAGATGGCAAAAACTGTCGAAAGGAAAGATCACAATTCACAGTAGAAACAGTTTCTTTTTGTTATTAACACCATTCCATTATCAGTGATAAATTCGGTTATTAATAGTTGAACACTAAAAATGGCTTAGGGAGGGTAACTATTAACTAACCAGTCTGGTGGAGATGGTGCTGTGTTCATCGGATTGGCCTGGGAACACCGTCTCCGCCACCATGACATCCAAACCATGATCAATGTGTTCGTCTGCAGCCTCACCACCGTCAGCGGCCGCTGCTGTTAGGGCCTGTTCCAAGTTAACATCTCCAACAACAGTCAGCCGACCCAAGTCATTCTCGTAGGTTCTCACACATGGTATAGACTTCACATCTTCTCCTTCCAGAATATCAAGAATGTATTGCTGGGTTTCCGGCAGCGGAGGCCGCGACGGTGTGGGGACAGAGCGAGCTCGTACCGTGAGGGAAATTCGAGAAGGTTTTAGGCGAATTATGGGTCGAAAGACGAAGCTTTTGGCTGTAAGAGTAGTGAACTTTGAAGGGAAAACCTGAAGTCGGACAGGAAGCGGATGAATAAAGGAAGCCATTGATGCGATTGTGAAGCTGTGCGAAGTGCGAAGAATGTTTGGCTCATTTTAGAACCATAACTGCGCACGTTAGCAAGGGTTTTGGGAAAACCTTGCGATGGCAAGTTTTAACTAGTAGTACACTGTAGATCCAGGATATTTGGGTACTTGACAAAAGACAACTACTAATTTAAAGAATTGTCATAATCAATCCCTATTATTTTTGTTTATGTAACAATAAGGTGAAACCGAAGAGGTTAACCGAGGCATCTTGATATTGCCATATTTATACTTATTTTTAGGCAATATTTAAGTACATTTTTATTAAAAAGTAGGTAATTTGTTTAGAATAATGGTACTTATGAGCTTAAATGTTATTTACAGCCAAAAAGAAGACATTTTGAAGAAAAGGGGACTGAAAGCGTTAAAGAAAGAAACTTTGGGAATTAAAAGAGTAAAAGTGAAGAAAATCTGGAAAAAAATTATTCACGACGTGAGACTTAAAGGATTCACGACGTGAATCGTTGGTTCTAGAAGATATGTACGCGGGTGAAGGAATCCTTGAGGGGCACGGTTATCTACAACTCACGACGTGAATTTCTTACTATTCACGACGTGAATTTATGGATATCAGCAAACATATAAATCCTTGACCATTACGAATAGAGACACCCTTGGGCAGAAGGAAGGAGTTCCAGAAGACGATTTGGAGCAAAAGAAAGGTTCTGGAAGAAGGTTTTCAACATCAAAAAAGAATAAAGGTTTATATTTTGGTTAAATAAGAACATGTCTTTCATTATTTTTAGCTGTGTTGGTTTAGTTGCTATGATGAGCAGCTGAATCTAGCTACTCTTGTTTAGCTAGATGAAGCTTTAAACTTATAAATAGTTATATGTTTATGGATTAAGTTTAGTTGGTAAAAATTGCTTGTGTTTGATTTGTATAACCTAGCATGCTACTGTTTGTTTATCTAATTGCTTGATTGCATGTTCTGTGTAGCTTAGTGACCATTAAACTGCATGAACCTGTTTACCTAATGATTTAGTGAACATTGAATTGTTAGAGCTAGGATTGACCAATCTTAGTTAGTAATTAGAATAAATAAGCTTAGCTGTGCTAGAGAACGTGTATTGTGATCATAATTGTGTTTATATAACAAATCTTACATAGCATATTTACATTCATAATTAGTTATGTGTTAATTATGTGTGAACATACATGGTTTGACATGAATTAGTTAATTATTGGTAAAGTTAGAACTAAATTACTAATACAACTAAAAAACCAACTTAATAATCCGTAATCATTAGCTAGCCATAAGGGAGAAGTGGATTCAAACTAAACAAGAGTGTGTGTTTTTAATTATTGAATTTGAATTTAAGTTCATCTGATCTTGTAAAATCAGGTAAAACCCCCTTTAAACTTGTTAAAAATTAGGTTAATTTAATAGTAAGTAAATTAATTAGTAACACCGTTCCCTGTGATCGACACCCGACTTACCCAAGCTATATTGTAATCTGACTAGGTACACTGTCTATAAGTGCATCGTTAGTTAAGTTTGTTAGGTTATAAATATTAAAATTAGTGAGTACTTCTGTGCACATCAAGTTTTTGGCGCCGTTGCCGGGGAACGGCTTAGATTATTAGTTTATTTAGTTGCAACAGATTAATCGCCCCTTTTTGTGGAATAAAATCTGCAAAAAGGTTAATTGGTTATTTATTTTTGCTAGCTTAGCTTAGTTTATTTTTTCTATTTCTGTCACAGAGTTCACGACGTGAGTTTTAATAAACTTACGACGTGAAAGCTGAGATTTCAGTTTTTAGTTTTTCTTATTTTAGTCCAGTTTTACGTTTTTAGTTTAGCAAGTTGCAGGAGTTCATGACCAGAGGCTCAAACACACCCTTGGTGCCACCACTTGAAGATCCCGAGTCTGCGATTCACAAGAAAAAGACGCCCTTGCAAGAATTTAAGTCAGCTTTTTCAAGGAAGTCAGGAAAGAAGACAGGAGAGTCAAGTTCATCCGCGAGGCACAAGAGCAATATTGAGCACTTAGATCAGACAACCGTCCAAACCGAGTCTGAATACGATACCGAGCCGGAATTTGAAGAACACACGAGCGAACCCGAGAACGAGCCAAGGAGCGAGATGGCAGCAATTGAAGAAATGTCCATGGGAGCTTACAAGAAGCGGATCTAAGAAGATGTGGGTCCCGGTTTAGTCCAACCCGCAATACCTGCCACTGCCACATTCGAGCTGAAGGGACACATATTGACTGCCCTGAAGGACATCCCATTTTTCGGGAAAGATCGTGAGGATGCTTTTAAGCATCTAGATGAAGTCAATGACATTGCGGAATACTTCAATGTCCCAAATGTCAACAGAAACACAGTCTTGCTTAGGATGTTTCCCATCATTTTCAAAGGAGCTGCTAAGGACTGGTTAAAAGCACTCCCACCGGGTACAATCACCACTTGGGCACAAATGCGTGAGAAATTCATGGACCAGTTTTGCCCGCCATCCAAGATAGCCAAACTCAAGAAGGCAATAGCCAACTTTGAGCAACAGCCGGGGGAGTCACTATACGAAGCATGGGAGCGGTACAAGGGCTTACTCAGAAATTGCCCTCAGCATGATCTAAATATGCAGCAAGAGATGTCAATCTTTTATGATGGGGTCAACGTGATGACAAGACAACTCCTTGATTCTCAAGGACCTTTGACAAAGAAAAATCCAAGGGAGGTCAAGGAGCTAATTGAAGAATTCGCGAAGCATGCTCGCGAATACCACAACCCGAGGCAAGAAGGAATCAAGGGCGGAGGAGGGGCCCAAACTGAAGAAATAGCAGCGGTCATGGCCATGCTGAATAATATGGACCGCAGGATAACACAGATGGACCAGTCGATACATGCCATAAGAATGGGTTGCGAGAGATGCAGTGGTCCACACTTGACAAAGGACTGCAATGCAGATGAATATGGGAACAGAAAGGTTCAAGTGTGTTACTCTAGTGGGGATAAGTTTGATGAGGACTGGAGGAAACCGAAGAAGGAGTGGCTGCCATATGAGGAGTATAAGAAGCAAAAAGAAGAGAAGTATAGGCAGACAGGTCGAGGCCTTTATCAAAATGAGCAGCCACCAGCCGAGAAGAAACCCGACCTAGAGACCATTTTAATGAAGTTTATGGAAGCTTCAGAAAAGAGACACGATGCCACTAATTCTGCCATTCTGGACCAACAAACTTTGATAAAGAATCAGCAAGCCTCCATCCATAACCTTGAAATACAATTTGGTCAACTAGCCACTCTATTTCATGAGAAGTTATCCCCGAAAAATACCAAAACGAAGACCCAATCTCATTTAATGGACATAGACACCGAAGAAGAAGCCATCTCGGAGTTCCTGGAAGCATTGGAAGAAGAACCACAGAAGCCCGAGCAAAAGATGAAGAAGATCAAGCTCGAAAATCATGAAGCTGTTGAGTTCCAGAATTCACGACGTGAACCTTATATGTTCACGACGTGGGCCCGTCATGAACAGCAAAATTCTGTAGTTAGTTCAGTTTATCAGCCGCCTTTTCCTTTTCCTTCCCAAGCTACCCTTAGTCCACTTGAGAGAGAGCATAAAGAGTTTGTCAAGCATGTGAAGGGGATCCCGATTAATACTCCCTTTGTCGAGTCTTTATCCAAAACTCTCGAGCATAAAAAATTACTGCAAGACTTGATAGACACTCGAAGGCAATTAAAGAAGCAGTCTACAGTGATTCTAAGTGAACAAACTTCAAAAGCTGTGTTAGGAGAAACACCAGAAAAGATGGGGGATCCTGGACGCCTCACTCTTCCATGTGAATTTGGGAATAAAATGAAGGTTAATGCTTTAGTCGATTATGGGGCTAGCATTAATCTAATGCCTTTTTCATTTTATCAAAAATTAGAGATTCAGAAGATGAAGGCTACAAAAATGAAGATTCACATGGCGAATCGTTCGATGACACAACCCCGCAGCATCGTGGAGGATATTTTGGTGAAAATTGGAAATTTGTTTTTCCAATAGACTTTGTAGTCTTAGACATGAAAGAAGATCCGGATGTTCCAATAATCCTTGGTCGGCCATTGCTTAACACTGTTGGAGTCCTTGTTGATATCCGCGAGTCTAAGATCACCTTGAGAGTTGGAGATGAAAAAGAAGTTTTTGGGATAGAAGATGGCTTCCCAAAGGAACATGTTCAAGAAGAGGTGTTCACAATTAACAAAGACAATGAACTAGAAGAACTGGAGAAGCTTATGGAAGAAGAGATCAAGGCAGTTCATCAAGTCAAAAGAACAAAACCTAGAGCATTTGTTCCATTTTTGGTTGAAGTCATAGCTTACAAAAGTCCACCTTCTTGGGTGAGTAAAGAGGATGAGATGACAAGTGATGAAGAGGAGGTCACTTCAAGAGTGACAAAGCCGGTGGTGAAAGAAGAGGAGGATGCGATGAGGTGCAAGGAAGAAACTAAGGGCACAAAACGCAAGCTTGAAGAAGAGGAGAAAGTTAAAAAAGAAAATTCAAAGAAGGCATATAAAAGGCGAGTTCAAGCTTACAAGAGGCGATTCAAGGAACAAAAAAAACCTAGTAGTGGATTCTTCTGAGGACTCAACGTAGGAGGCACGGAGTCCAGCTCAAGACTCCAAGAAAAAGAAGCGCTTCTCGGGAGGCAACCCGAGTTTGGTTTGAAAATTTTTCTTTTTCTTTTTGCATTTTAGTTTTAAAAACTTAGATCAAGTCATCGAACTCTATTGGAACAAAATGTAGGGACCTTAAAATGGAAGTAGTAATAATTGAGAACTTAGTCAAAATTGATTTTTCTTCCAGACTTTATTCACGACGTGAATAGTTAGCCGTTCACGACGTGAATTGTGAATGAACCGGACACATAATCCATGATACGACTTAACCCATTAGATTGGCAAGCCCAAGATCAATCTGTGAGTACATGGCCCAAACTTAAGCCCAGACACTATTCACGACGTGAATCTTACAGAATTCACGACGTGAATTTTTAAAAGCACGGGACCACATAATAAGTCCCTGGAAACCAGTAAACTCTTTCAATTGTTTATTGTTCACGAAGTGGAAGCAGAAATTGGTCCCCCTTGGTCCCCATTGCTGCGATTTTAGCCGACAAATCCACTAATCTTCCTTGTGCTTACGTAATACTTCCAACAAAGGTACCAATTATTGATTATTAAGTTTAATTTTTACTCTAGTAGAGGAACTTAGGGTTAGGGTTTGTTAAATGACGAAATTAATTCTTTATAGTTCGTAATGACCTTTGAATGTTCATGCTAAGTGTTTGGAAGTAGTATAGGAGTAAAACCCAAGGATATTTTGACTGGATTTCTCCCCGATGAGTACGATTCTGCCTTCTGCAGTTGCGAACTCACGACGTGAATCTTACATGATTCACGACGTGAATTCTGGGGCTGAACAAAATTCATTTTCCTCTATGTTTAATTTGTGGATATTTGTTTTGGCTTTTTTTTCCGTGTTTTTGCAGGAATGACTCCAAGAAGAGAGGTTCCAGCTGGGGTTGCGGGTTTGCACCTGTTTTACAATTTTCCTGCAACAATGGCCCGTGATGTTTTGACCCGTTGGAACAACAAATTGGGGTGGCTTTACAACAGGGAAATTGTAGTTGCTCCAACAGTCAATTGGAAAAGATTGAGGGAAGTAGGGCTCGTAGACCGGGTGGGCCCGTTCTTGACAAGATATTCATTGGAGATGGGTATTCGTTTACCTGTTCTGGTTGGCAGAATCTGTTCCGGGTGCAAGAGCGGGTCTACAAGGAGTTTTGTGTCGAGTTTTTCGCAACGGTGACATTTCAGGAAACGGTCCAAGATCTACATTGGCCACAGGCATTGGTATTTCGATTGGGGGGAGAGTACCGAGAGTGCAGCCTGGTTGAGTTTGCTTGGAGAGTAGGACTATATGATCGACAGGAGGCTATGACTCCCGAGTTTGGCATGTTTTTGAGTGGGGCTTCTAGAGGATATGCGGAGGGTGTCACGGGGTATTCTTTTTGGCATAACATTGCCTCCGGGATGTTTAATTCCGGAGTATCTCCCGAGAGCAGTATTCGGTCCCCGATCCATCGTTTACTCCACCAGTTCATTACCTTTTCCATCAACCATAAGAGGCATGGCGACAAAGTGACTAAGCAGAACTTATTTTTCTTATGGTGCATCTTATAGCCTGGTGTCTGTTGCAACATTCCGTATTTTCTAGCTCGTTTTCTGACCGGGTCTGCTGCGAGTTCGCGCCCTGGGAGCCCCATTTGTGGGGGGCATTTTGTTACTCGTTTGGCCCGTTCTTATCATTTGGTTGTTCCCGATATTACTAGATCCATGACGTGTGTGGACGACCATGACTTTGGTATGGGATATTTGGAAACTATGCGGGTGGTCAGAAATTTTGGATCGCATTGGGGCATAGTTCCATCAGATGTTGAGGGTGATGATGAGGATGATCAGCCAGCCGATCAACCTGCGCCAGAGCTGAGACCGACGCGCAGGAACGTGAGAGGAAGGGGAGACCGCGGGCAGCCAATACACCCACCTGCTTCCATGGTTGGTGCGCCTTTTGGGGGTGATATGGCTGATTACTTTGACCAGTTATCGTTGAGTGTGAATTGGATAGGCGGCACGATGGAGAATGTTGTTCGGCATCTTGGGGTGGAGCAACCGCCTCATTTAGGGTATCATTACCCGATTTGCCCACGATGGTCAGAGTATGGTGGTCGTAGAGGTGATGGAGTTGGTACCAGTGGAGCGCATGAAAATGAGGAGGATGATTGGTCGTTATTTTGTTTGATTTGTTTTAGTTTGTTTTTAGTTTGTTTTTATGGGATTGTAAGAACTACTTTGAATATTATGTTACTTTTATTCTTCGTTGTTGATTGTTTCTCAGAAATTGCTAAGGAGCGCCTAGGAAGGATAGCGAGTTATGAATGCGTACGTTTTTAGCCGGGAGTGTTTAATATCGAGAGTCGAGACCCATATTTTCAAAATAAGTGTGGGGTGAGTTAACAAAGTGGAGCGTCAGCGAAAGAGTCATAAACTGATGACTTTGGAAGAGTCTTAATACATTAAGACATTAGAAGAAGAATTGAGCAATGTTTTATGCTTGTCCAGTTTTCACGACGTGAACGTTTATTATTCACGTTGTGAGTCAGTTATCAGGAGGTTTTCAGAATACGCTCAGTTTCGATCTCACGTCGTGAATTGTTTCACACTCACGTCGTGAATATTAGATTTTTACAAGATTCAAGGCCCTTGACATTTTACTCTTCTATGGGTTGATGCTATTCTTCTTGTCAATATATTCAAGATTATTTTGACTAATTGTTTTTACCACCATGCAATGTGGCATATGCTTTCCCACATTGGTCATTCTACTTTTAAAGACTTACACCATATTTGAAGACGATTGAAGGCTCGATTTCGTGTTTTGCCGGTACACTCCTTATTTTTTGAGTTCAAGAACCAAGTTTCTATTTTTGGAGTCCATATTCAAGATGCACGTTTTCCACAGTTTTGGAGATGTTCACGCCACTATCCCAGGGGAGTCTGTTCCTTTTTCTCCCTTTTCTTTAAGTATCTTTAAATTTGATGCATACAATGAGGGCATTGTATGAAATAAGTGTGGGGTAGAAAAAGTAAATTGCTAGATAACCATAGAAATTGATAGTCAAAATTGGAAATTTTGAAAATTTTGAATAATTAAATCTAGTAATAATAATTTGAGCTATAATTGCTAGTATTATGTTGGATGATTCGATGAAAGTTCAAATGTTTAGTTGAACCAATATACGTTATAGTGCATTTGTGGCTTCCCTTATTTTAGTGAAATCATGGAACAAAAACATGACCCCGCTTGGTTTGAGGGATGCAATATGTTTAGCAGCCTAAAGCTGAAATGTATCCAGGAAAATTATTATCATTAACCAATAAAGGTTGAGGTTGAGCGCCTCTGCTTAAGCATGTAGGTTTTGAGTAAAAAAAGAGAGGTACATGTTAAAATATATATATAAAAAAAGAGAATAACGAGAAAAAAGTGAAGAATTTTGGAGCAAATAAAGTGAATATCAAAAGATCAAAATTCCAAGAAATTCAAAAGTTGAAGATACCAGAAATCAAATTAAATAAGGTGGTGAATTCAAAGAAATCAAAGATCAAATGTCAAAGAAGTGAAGAATTCCGAAAAAGCTCCATAGTGGTATCAATGATTGTAATTCTAGATTATGTATGCTTAGGTTGCTCAACTAAAGATACCTTGAGGATAAGGAGGTTTTCTGCGGATGGATTTGGAGGGTTGCATAAAATGAGCATTGTTCGGAAAAAGTGGGCGAGTGTTTATGAAGATTGTGAGTATTTAAAGTATGGGGGTACTTTAGGAAATTTTAGACACAAATGCATGCGTTGAGGTCTTGGCATAATGCCTGAGCTAGAGTCGGATTGTTCCATGTGATGTTAGTAATCAAGGATTAAGTTTAAATTTGCTTGAGGGCAAGCAAAGCCTAAGTGTGGGGTATTTTGATATTGCCATATTTATACTTATTTTTAGGCAATATTTAAGTACATTTTTATTAAAAAGTAGGTAATTTGTTTAGAATAATGGTACTTATGAGCTTAAATGTTATTTACAGCCAAAAAGAAGACATTTTGAAGAAAAGGGGACTGAAAGCGTTAAAGAAAGAAACTTTGGGAATTAAAAGAGTAAAAGTGAAGAAAATCTGGAAAAAAATTATTCACGACGTGAGACTTAAAGGATTCACGACGTGAATCGTTGGTTCTAGAAGATATGTACGCGGGTGAAGGAATCCTTGAGGGGCACGGTTATCTACAACTCACGACGTGAATTTCTTACTATCCACGACGTGAATTTATGGATATCAGCAAACATATAAATCCTTGACCATTACGAATAGAGACACCCTTGGGCAGAAGGAAGGAGTTCCAGAAGACGATTTGGAGCAAAAGAAAGGTTCTGGAAGAAGGTTTTCAACATCAAAAAAGAATAAAGGTTTATATTTTGGTTAAATAAGAACATGTCTTTCATTATTTTTAGCTGTGTTGGTTTAGTTGCTATGATGAGCAGCTGAATCTAGCTACTCTTGTTTAGCTAGATGAAGCTTTAAACTTATAAATAGTTATATGTTTATGGATTAAGTTTAGTTGGTAAAAATTGCTTGTGTTTGATTTGTATAACCTAGCATGCTACTGTTTGTTTATCTAATTGCTTGATTGCATGTTCTGTGTAGCTTAGTGACCATTAAACTGCATGAACCTGTTTACCTAATGATTTAGTGAACATTGAATTGTTAGAGCTAGGATTGACCAATCTTAGTTAGTAATTAGAATAAATAAGCTTAGCTGTGCTAGAGAACGTGTATTGTGATCATAATTGTGTTTATATAACAAATCTTACATAGCATATTTACATTCATAATTAGTTATGTGTTAATTATGTGTGAACATACATGGTTTGACATGAATTAGTTAATTATTGGTAAAGTTAGAACTAAATTACTAATACAACTAAAAAACCAACTTAATAATCCGTAATCATTAGCTAGCCATAAGGGAGAAGTGGATTCAAACTAAACAAGAGTGTGTGTTTTTAATTATTGAATTTGAATTTAAGTTCATCTGATCTTGTAAAATCAGGTAAAACCCCCTTTAAACTTGTTAAAAATTAGGTTAATTTAATAGTAAGTAAATTAATTAGTAACACCGTTCCCTATGATCGACACCCGACTTACCCAAGCTATACTGTAATCTGACTAGGTACACTGTCTATAAGTGCATAGTTAGTTAAGTTTGTTAGGTTATAAATATTCAAATTAGTGAGTACTTCTGTGCACATCACATCTATAAGAGCAAATGAAAGTATAACAAAGCAAGAATGTCCATAGGAAATTTGGGCGTGTTCGTGAAGCTTTTGGTAGCTTTTAAAAAATTGAGAAAAAAATATTGTCATTTTTAGCTTTTATTTCAAACTAGGAGAAGCCCATGCTCCGCATGGGGTGAATAGGGTTTTGACGTTAATTGAGTTTTGAATTGACAAAATAGATAACATGTACAAAACACAAAGAAATGTGACCAAAGTCAAGAGAGTTGGAAAAGTGGTGGCGCAAGTTTAAAAGAAAAAAACAGAGGGGGCAGTTTTGCAAAAAGCTATAAAAGTGTTAGAAAACCAAAAAATAAAGTTTGTGGCTAAAGTAAGAAAGTTAAAACTTTCCTGTTCATTCATGCCCACGGGATTTAGATCTTTTATCTTTTAATTTTTTTATCTAATTTTACACCTTTAAGAGCTAAAAACTAATTTTGTTGAACTTTTCTTCACAATTAAAAGCTATAACTTTTAGGTTTCAACTACCAACTAGTTTTGTCAAACATGTCCAACATATACAATGACAATAATATACATTTTACATTCATATTGTGTGTCATGGACGTCTGAATGTGTCCATCCTCACATAATATACATGCAGTTGTACACATACAAATATACATCAACTTTGCATTTGAATATGAATTATTAGGTATTTTAGGTTACTATTGTGAATTAGAACCTTCATATTTGTAATATTACATATGATATTAAAAAAATGAAATCACATGTATTGATAATAAAATTACATGTGTTTTGTAAAAATATAAGTGGTTTGGGGTCAGGTGAATGAGATCATGTATGGAATCAAGAAATAAGGTGGACATAACCCTAATGTCATAACCATCTAAAACCAATTAAAAAAATTAAAAGTTCTGACACTTAGTATCATAACAACTTACCATCCAAAATCCATCCTAAAAATTATAGGTTCGGGTCATTTTGTCATCCCTAAATATTATTGATTAGTATAATATGAAATTTGAATGATATTGTCATAGTTGGTTCTTCTGGCTAAGCAATTGATCATTTAAGTCATGCCTTATCTGAATCTTTTCCAATCAAGGATCATGGGCGACTACATTACTTCTTAGGGATTAAAGTACTTCAACGTTAAGGGGGATTACCTTGTTACAACACACATATGTGTCTGTAATGGATAAGTTTGCACTCGACTGTCACACCCCAAAACCGAAACGGCGGAAACATTCTGGGGTGGATGACGTTATGTCAAATATCACAACATATGCAGTATAGTAATCAAAGTACAACAACCATTTCATTAATAGTAATAGTTTTACATAGTTTACATTACATAGAAACATCAAAGTAATACAAATAATAATATAGGTGTAGCTTGGTACTAAACTGTCTTCACCAAAAGCTCCTGGGATGTACCTGTCTATTGCTGACCTGAGAATACAAGTTATTTGAAAGCGAGTATCAACTTTTTTATAAATGCTGGTGAGTTCATAAGTATTTAGTGTCATTTTATTCAAATAACTTTATAAAACGTAGTAGTTTAGAATCAACGGTGTATTAGAGTCCTTACCAGAAAAAACTATATTTTCTAAATAAAAGAAGTCTTCTACCAAGACCCGACAGTGTTAATTTTTTTTAAGAGAGTTTCCCTAAAATATTATCATTACCAATATACTGTATTTGACTTTAAAGAAAGTAGAAGGATATCACAAGTAAAAACTTTAGGGAAAATAACATAGGCCTCAACAGGAAATATTGCTGACCAAGGCAAAAGAAATCATAGACTCCAGGAGAGTATCGAATGAACGACACGCCTGGCTCAGTCTAACGAAAGGAGACACAGATCCCAGACAGTATCAAATGAATGATACGTCTAGCAAGGTCTACAAACAGTGAATACAGACCCCAGACAGTATCAAATGAATGATACGTCTAGCAAGGTCTAAAATCAGTGAATACAAACCCCAGACAATATCAAATGAATGATACGTCTAGCAAGGTCTAAAAACAGTGAGCACAAACCCCAGACTGTATCAATTGAATGATACGTCTAGCAAGGTCTAAAAACAGTGAATACAGTGTTAATTCCTGTTATCTTAAGGCCATGAATTATAAGGTAACCCCGAGATACTCGTAACCATACTGATAGACACTAGAGAACTTGATGCCCTGCAAGCGTCGGAAAGAATGTGACATTTGTCACCCCTTGGCTTGGTAGGCCGTGGACTGTAGCTAGCAGTCAGGGTGTGGGGGTGTCAATCCCATATAGATCTATACACACAATGCCCGCTCTCCCTACAGGAGACTCTGGTTACCAACTTGACAACGCAGAAGGCCGTGTCCTGAAGATGCATCTCGTGTAGTGAGTTTTGATGTAAATATTGGGCTAATGATAGAGACTCACAAATAAACTGACCGATGTAAACCTTCATGTCTATACATGTATACATGATATATAATTAATGATTAAACGACCTTCGGACGGATATCCGATCCCACCAGACCACATCCAAACAAGGAAAAGGAAATAGGGCGAACTAGCCTTCCTAAGTCCTTTAAACATTATTTATATAACTATACAAGTACAGGCATACGTTTAACTAAGTAGAAACATTTAACGAAGTTGAAGTGTTTAACGAAGTAGAAGCGTTTCACAAGTAGAAGCGTATCACGAAGTAAAAGTGTATCACGAAGTAAAAGCGTTAACAAGTAGGAGCGTATCACTAAGTAGAAGCGTATCACGAAGTAAGATCGTATCACAAAGTAAAAGCGTATCACGAAGTAAAAAGCGTTAACAAGTAGGAGCGTATCACTAAGTAGAAGCGTATCACGAAGTAAGAGCGTATCACAAAGTAAAAGCGTATCACGAAGTAAAAAGCGTTAACAAGTAGGAGCGTATCACTAAGTAGAAGCGATAACAAAGTAGTAGCATTTAACTAAGTGGGAGCATTAACTAAGTAAAAGTATAACGAAGCAGTAGTATCTAACGAAGTAGGAGTATAAAAACATGGGAGAAAACTTTGATGAAAACTTTAGAAAACCTTTACACTTAAGAAAATCATGACTTGGTATTCTTTTGTAGAATAAGTTTGAAAACCTTTAGAAATCCTTTGAAAACCTTTTACAAACAAATTTTGAATGAAACTTTGATAAAACATTATAGGTAAAGAAATCCTTTGTTTAAAATACTGTTGTAACTGAATCTGAAGTAAAACATACAGTGCGAGAGACAATTTGAGAAAAGCCTTGAACAAGTAAAGACGTTTTGGAAAACCATTTACAGTATCATACTTTGTAAAACAGTTGACAATGTAATAAATCCTTGTGCATGCGGGTTATCAATCACATGTGATTGATATGATAACTGGCATGTTTTAACTTGTATTCCCCCCCCCCCACCCCCCATAAAAACATGTAAAAACATTTAAAGGTTAATTCAGGGGTATGAACTCACCTGTTGTAAGTGGATCGAACGAAGGTGCCGGTTGGGTGCTCGGTGTCAAGTAAAGATTTGAACACACTTAGTGACCTATTAACATATGATGACATATGTTTACATACAATTAGTAAATATAATACTAATTAAACACGTATACGCATCCTAAAGTGCGGAAAACACTTTGATTAAGTGTTAGGGTGTCCCGGGTAACATCTATGGGTATTTATGGCCTAGATAGGGAGTTTACTCTTCAAGAGTAAACTCTTTATGGATTTCATGGCCCTAAGAACATATCCCCTTGAGTTTACGGCCGTAAACTCATGGGCGGTGTGTTCTAGGATGCTTCAAGGTCTTATATCATTCATTGAATTAGGCTAGGTCCAAATATAAGGCATATGAATGGATTTAAGGCAACAAATGGACCATTTAAGGAGTTCATGGCCCTAAACAAGGAGTTTACTGCCATAAACTCTCACTTGGTCATTTCCTTCATGGATCTAAGCCTTAAATGATAGAGTATAAAGTTCTAAGCATTATTCCAAGTCAAATGGGGGTGTTAGTGCATCATTTGGCCACCTTTTGGGAGTTTATGGCCCATGGACCAATTCTAGGGGGGTTTACAGCCATAAACTCCTATTTCCTTGGTTTAACTGATGTTTAATGCCTTTACTACAATGGGGGTTGCTTCTAGGCATTTTCCAAGGCCATAGGAGGTGTTCGAGGGCATTTCTAACACCTTAAATGGTGTTCACGGCCTATGAAGAGGGGTTTACGGTCCAAGAGTGTTCTTGGGCCGTAAACTCATGTTTTCTCTCCAAAATGCAAGGTTTTAGTGTTCTAAGCTCGAAGGTGTAAGTCCACAAGTCATATCTAAGCCTTAGGGGTAGTTTAGAGGGGTTTTGGGGCTTAAAAACCCCACTTAAGGGTGTTCACGGTCCAAGAGTGTTCTTAGGCCGTAAACACATAATCTTGTTGGATTAGTGTCTAAGTCCATAACTATTTTGGTATGTACTTGACCCGATGGTGCATGGTCCTTTTGGGTTGCCTTCACCAAAGCAACTTGACTGGAGAAATAATAGAGAAAGAGGTTATTATGATTTATTAATATGTTATAAGAATAATATATTAAAGGAGAAATCATATTTGTTTAATTAATATTGGTCAATAATTAATTAAGAATTAATTTTGTGATCAAATGTAATTAATTAAACTAGAGGGGCTGAATTGTAATTATGTGATAGTTACAAAATAGGGTAAGGATTATCCTAAGGATAGGTTGGACGAATTTGAGGTGATAAGGCCTTAGAATTCGACCATGATAAGGATTCAAGGCTTATCTTATGGGTTGCTTGGTGGGCAAGCAACTAGATAAGGATAAGGACTGAAACCCTATCTCTAAACCTATATATAAGCACCCCTTTGGCTCATAATTCGTCCATGCCTTCCCAAGAGGTCCTAGAGACGAATTCTTATACCTTTCCTCTCTCTCTTTATACCTTCTCCATTTGCTTATGGTGTTTGTAAGCCATTAGAGGCACTACACTTGTGGTGCTTGCTTTCAAGACTTTAGGTTTGAAGATTTAAGTTGTTATTACAATATAACAACAAGAGGTATGTAATCTAACCTTCTTGGTTAATTTCGAAAATAGCAATCATGATTAGGGTTTTATTATGTGTTCATAATGTTGTGTATCTAATAGTGAAAACATAGATCCAATGCTAGGGTTGCATGTACACATAGGATTGTTTGTATAAAACCCATCAAATCTTGCCCCTATTTGATGTCTTAAACACGAATTTTCATGATAACTAAGCTATACAACAAGTTAGGATAGGTTACTTACTAGTTTGGGGCTCGAAACGGGCGTTTTTGGCTCAAAAACAAGTTGTAGAGAGAGAGTGTAGTGAGAGAGTGAAAAGTCTCAAATAGACTCCACTCACCCTTATATAAGGGTTTGAGTTGAGGCTCAGTGGAAATCTACCCGATACTGTCGTTAAACGGGGCTTTTGGTCGCACCCGATTAAATGGTCGTATTTCGACTTGGTAGCAACTAAAACTTTTCAAGGGAATATTGTGGTGTTTCTAATTTATTTCAACCCTTACAAAGTCATTATAAAAGTCCCAAATTAATTAACATCTTCTAAAAGGTTAACAGACAATTAATAAAGCGAGGCTTATTAACGGAAGGAGGGATTAAATATGACGGAATAAATTTCGGGTTGTCACATCATCCCCCCCGTTAGAGGGAATTTCGTCCCGAAATTCAAGCTTAAGCAAGGAAATAATCATGAACAATCGGGTAGAGGTATGAGAGCACTTCCTATTCGGTTGGTCCTCACACTCCCAAGTGAACTCTGGCCTGTGCTTGTCATTCCAACAAACCTTCACTTCACGGGATGCGGATTCCGTATCGTGCCGTTAGCGATTCCTACAGGTTCGTCTACGAAGTTAGGGTTCCCAATGGTTTCTATCAAGATGAGTGGGATACAAAGAGTGACGTCGGGCAAACACTTATCAAGTCTAAGAAGTGGATTGATCTAGGGTGAAACTTGTGAAATTTCCGAAAGTAGTAGTGGTCTGACGAGGGTTGGACCAATCTTTGTAAAGAGTCTTGGATGGTATTAAGCTCTCGGAAGGGTAGAGCTTTTCAGTACTTAGAACATAGTGGACTTCTATGGCGAGATCATCACTGGCGTGATTGCTATTCCGAAGTTCCAAATGTTCTCTCTCATACTGGAAGTGTAGTCCTTCAGGTTGGTTCTACTATTTCTGTGTGGGATAGTATCCGTGGAACACCTAGTAGTCCAATGAATCTCTAATACATGTTCTATTCTCCAATGCGTTGGTCTATTTTAGTTGCGGAAAGCACGTGCTCTTTTATAACCCATCGAATAACACCTAGACTGGTGTCAAGTCTATAATCTCTTCGGGATCTGGGTTATAAGGCTTAACAAAACTTACTCTCACACTTTATTCAAGTATTCATGGTTGCGGAGGTTATCCTGTGGTTCTCGGTATTCTAGTGTTCACTTCGGAGAATGCAGTCTATCGTCTACAGGGCGACGGTGATTTCCTCCATGCGAGAGGGCGGAGGGTCCTAGGCACTACTCATCAGTAACGGGGTGGACGAAGTGCCTGAGTAGTGCGAACATCTTCTGCAACTATTCTCCCGAAGGTTCTGAGTTTTCTTGGTCTAGGTCAAATCTAGTGAGTATAGGGTTCCATCACTCGGAACTTTAATCTCCTCATCCACTCTTCTCAGAGTTTAACTTATCGCGGATTCTGGATTTACAGGATATCCGCTGAGGTGCTTAATTCGTGGGATTAAGCGTGAGTGGATGGTCGTAGTCAATGTCCTTGACTCTTACGACTTAGATTTCCTTACCAACTGAGGGTGTTAGCTACTATATGGGCTTAACCGGGATGACAACAAATTTCGGATTTGTGGTCATTATAGTAGCTCAACCCGCAGGGGTTCTCTTGACTCTAGCTCCCATTCCGTGGGATAGGATGAAGGGTTTTACTATGAGGTTCGTGGTAGAGCTCATACTTGGCTTAACCACTAATACTTGGTGTATGCAAGCCGTATATAATTGAGGTCGACAGGATGTTCAGTTGTGCGACTCCACCCCAGACCCACAACCCAACGAGGAACAGGGAGTAGGGAGGAAGCACACATCTTAAATCTTTTTTATCTCAATTATATACCACTCTTATGCATATACTCAATTATAGTGGTCAGTCCCATGAGTTCTATCCTCTGAGTTCACGAACCTGATTTGCGAGGTGCAAAGGGTCTCTCTGGGTTTCTACGGTGTCTGCTTCGGATGGTTATCGTCTTCTGGAATGCCTGCAGTGCCTTTCACTTCGGTTTCTATCTGTCTAATAAGGGCTGGTTAACAGCGCGCGGTGCCTTTCTCCTGGGTACTTCGGAGGGTTTGAAATACGAGTGACGACTGACGGATCGCATTAGGTTTTATTACTCTTATTTTATTTAGGTTCGGAAGAACCTTTATTTGCCGAAATAGCTATGGAGAAAATTCTTTTTACACAACACTAAGGATTTACACATGGTTGCACGAAGTCGAACCATGATTAATAGAGGCGTCGAAGTTGGCATACTTCAACATGATATAGAATGAGGGTCGATAGAGTCTTGTGCCGAACGAGCACACCAGTTCTAGGTGTCTTGGGTTTCGTCCCGTGTATCACTGTCGCGGATACTTGGACCGATAGAGTTGACGCGGAACTATAGAGAGTCCTGAGTGTTTCTGAGTAGAGTACCTTTTCATGAATGGATTCTCACGAGGCATTTCTATAATCGCCAAAACATATACTAGTCATGTATAATTAAGGTGGGGAGGATTGTTGACTGAGCGACCCCGCCCTAAATCCACAACCAAACAAGGAACAGGAAATGAGGCGGCATTTGCTCACTCTAGGTCTGTCCATCTCAATTATACATGGCCGTAACGTATATGTCTAGCCATTATAGTTTTACCTGATGAAATTTTAAATTTTATAACAGTGCTGCGACTTTTGCCTTAATGGGGAAGTATTTACATTTAGAATTAGCCTTTTAATGTTTTCGGTTAGTTATTTGAGATTGAGAGACGTACCAAAAATCTACCGGGTTCCTTGATGCTTCTCCCTAAGCACTAGAGTTAGACTCCTCCTGTGTCCTTGTCTTTTCTTTCCATTGGGCCGTCCTTCTTGAAGTGTCCAATCTCGCAACATAGACGACAAACTGGATTGGCCGCCACATTGGTGGTTGATGTAATAAACTCAACCGGGGTTCTGCAGACGCGAGTAGTATGCCCCTTCATGTTGCACCTAGCACAAAAGAGTTCTCGACAGATACCATGATGATGGTAGCTACACTTGCTGCAGTGGGGAGGGTTTCCTAGGTATAGTCTTCTTGAAGTCGGGATGGAGGGGCTGGCAGGGGTATTGACTATCTCAGCTCGTTGCCCTTGAAAGGTCCTTGAGCCGATGTACTTCCCTCCTCGATCTTGAGTTTTCTCTTCAGTGGATTTGGTTGAGGTTCTCGGGTGGCTGGGTACACAGAGGTTGGTTGCTGTTGTCCTTTACTAGGATCGAAATTCCCGATAGGGCTCTTGCTAACATTGGCGTTGTTAGCATTTAGTTGAGCCATGACAGCTACAACGGCTGCCGAGACTGCAGCTTGGAACGTAGCTTCATCGAATAGGAGAGTCGGTTTCTTGCCAGTGGATGGGTTACGCTTCTTTAGAGGCATGGTTTTTCCTATACGGAAAGGAACACAAGCTGATGAGAGACGATTTCTAACCCTGGACATATCTGTCCTTACTGTATTAGGCATAAATTTTTCCTGTGCTTCGGATATTGGTTCTCTGAGTGTCGACCTACATCCCTATGATGTAGTCCTGGTATTCAAGGTAGGAGTGTGAGTATCGGAAAAAGCCATAAGATGGGGGTCGTTCCTACTAAGTTACCTTTATACTGGGAAAGGTTCACTCTCCGGCTTGGAGAGATCTGAGAACAGTTCGGAACGAATACCGCGGGAAGAAATGCTCATGAAGACTTATGGTTAAATACCCTCAATAGAGGTGCGGGGATCCGCTCTAATCGTATTACTTGCAACGGGAAAAGGCGTTTTACCTAACACATAACGTGAGTAGTGTGATCACTAACTCACTAAATTGTATTATTTTATGGGTGTATTAGCGTGACGAATCATGAGGAAAAGACATTTCTCGTGTTCCATGTACTGGCTCCTTCTGTCTACCTCGTATCCCTGACTGGGACGGGCGTTGGTTTCCTTCGGGTAGTTACCTAGGGTTCTCTTCTCCTATAGACATATCGAATTTCTACTCCGCCTTACTTCCGAATCCGACTCTGGGTATCATCACTTCATGATGGATGACTGGAAATCTCAGAAATTTAGGCGAATTTCTCACCGATGTCCCTAAGAAGATATAGGCACTCGGTGGTCTCAATAGTCTCGACCTTGTTCATTAATTTCCGAATTGGAAATCTTCTCAATGAACCTCTTCTGGGTCTGAATCAACTCTTATGGCGAGCACTGAAGTGGATAGGGTTTTCTACAGGGTTCGTGCGAGAATGGAAATGTATAAAGAATCCTAAGAGATTATTAACATTTCATTGTGTGATCCATATCGAGTCCTGCTACGATTACATAGGGTATACAAATCATATATAGCTTAGATCCGATAGGCCTTCGAATATGTGATACTACTCTATATCCACATCCCAACGAGGAAAAGGAAGTAGAGCGAAACCACACATTTTTAGCCTATGGGATCCTTATTATATATAACCTTGGGAGTATACCCTCTGTATATGTAGGTATATCAATAAGGATCTTTTTAGTTCTTCACACAAGGTTATCTATGGATCCTAAAATACCCCTATGGTATTTTAATTTCTTGTTTGTTTCTTATCTTTTGAATATGATTCTGGGATTAATGTGAGTCTTTTAGTATTCCAAAATACTCCCATAGTATTTTAAACTTTATGTTTGGCTCTAGCATTCCTAGTTGGTAAGTTTCAGACTCATTGCAACACCACTATCACTCCCAAGCACACGTTCATCGCATCTCGAATAAATGTAGTTGATCAGGTTACATTTATTCTGGCTTACGATTACATAACTGCCCAGGTTTGACGGTAATGCTCAACATCCGAAGACTTTTATTCTTGTTCTTCTTGTAATACTTGTGTTCGAGCATTTAGATTCTGGATGTTCTTATACTTTGGTATAATATGGTTATATTTTAAAGTATAATTCTTGGTCAGAGTGTTTTATCCCTATGTATTTATAGGCTATATATCGTTTATGAATTGATACACTTAGCTCACCATAAACAATGCTCTGATACCAATTTGTCACACCCCAAAACCGGAACGGCGGAAACGTTCTGGGGTGGATGACGTCATGTCAAGTATCACAACATATGCAGTATAGTAATCAAAGTACAACAACCATTGCATTAATAGTAATAGTGTTACATAGTTTACATTACATAGAAACATCAAAGTAATACAAGTAATAATATAGGTGCAACTTGGTACTAAACTGTCTTCACCAAAAGCTCCTGGGATGTACCTGTCTATTGCTGACCTGAAAATACAAGTTATTTGAAAGCGAGTATCAGCATTTTTATAAATGTTGGTGAGTTCATAAGTATTTAGTGTCATTTTATTCAAATACCTTTATAAAAAGTAGTAGTTTAGAATCAACGGTGTATTAGAGTCCTTTCCAGAAAATCCTATAGAAGTCTTCTACCAAGACCCGATAGTGTTATTTTTTTTAAGAGAGTTTCCCTAAAATATTATCATTACCAATATACGGTATTTGACTTTAAAGAAAGTAGAAGGATATCATAAGTAAAAACTTTAGGGAAAATAACATAGGCCTCAGCAGGAAATACTGCTGACCAAGGCAAAAGAAATCATAGACTCCAGGAGAGTATCGAATGAACGACACGCCTGGCTCAGTCTGGCATGTTTTAACTTGTATTCCCCCCCATAAAAACATGTAAAAACATTTAAAGGTTAATTCAGGGGTATGAACTCACCTGTTGTAAGTGGATCGAACGAAGGTGTCGGTTGGGTGCTCGGTGTCAAGTAAAGATTTGAACACACTTAGTGACCTATTAACATATGATGACATATGTTTACATACAATTAGTAAATATAATACTAATTAAACATGTATACGCATCCTAAAGTGCGGAAAACACTTTGATTAAGTGTTAGGGTGTCCCGGGTAACATCTATGGGTATTTATGGCCTAGATAGGGAGTTTACTCTTCAAGAGTAAGGGGTCGTTTGATAGTTGCTGACCGAGTTAGAATTGACTGGGTTAAAAGCTGACTCAGTTAGAAGGTCTGACTGAGCAAGTTTCTGACTGAAACTTGTTGTTTGATTTTACATCTGACTGACTGTACAAAATGACTATATTACCCTCAAACAATAATTTTTATAATATTCTTTTATGATTTACCATTTAACTTGTAACATCACATTTTTTTATAACATTACAACTAGTGTTATACCTGTAAATTTTAACGATTGAGCTTATTACAAAAATTAGTTAATACATAATGAAAATGACTCAAATATGAGTTATCTGTCACATTTTAATGTTTTTGTCAAAATTCAGAGGAAGAGTGAAATATGGCTTATAGATTAAAAAAATGCATAAGGACTTGCACTTTGATAATAATAGACTGGGGCATGATCGTTATTACTACCATAAGAAATATGAAAATTTTGAAACAATTCTACACCAAAAGTCCAAAAAATTGTGATGAATTAACCTAACTAACTTCCATCCTTTTTTTTTTCTCTATGCCATTTTCTTTTCCATTATCGGTGGCATATGAATCTTCATCAATTGGGATGAAACAATTCTACATCAAGGTCTATTTTGAAAGTTATCCTCTTTCTTTTTTTCTTCTTATAATCAACGACCTGTTGTCCGAGAAAGTATCAATATCAGCAACAACACATACATAACTATAATATTCAAGTCCTTAAGGTAGGTTCAACATAATCTTTATCATCAAATTCTATAGTTAATAACTTCCTTTTGTATCATTTGGATATTCAAATGCCACTTTACTCTATTGAATAACTACTAAACCCATAATGCTTTTTGTATCAAATAAATATGCATTATAGTAACATATTGCCTCATTTAGCTTGATCAAGTTGGTGAAAAACTTCAGTGTAATAGTAAAGCTATAAAATTGCAATCAAGGAATAAAACATAAAATCTGTCTTCTATAATTAATCAGAAAGAAAAAAAAACCTGATTTAAAGTTACATCAGGTGGAGATCAAGAGCAGAGGAAATGAGTAGTAGTGGTGGTCAATGTAGTAGGTAACGATGGAGGCGGTGGTCGGCAAGGAGGATGACAACAACGGTTAGAGATTGAAGTCAATGGTCAGATGCAGTTTGTGAACACAGAGGTGATGTCTTCATAATCAGGAAGCGGGAGAGCAAGGCAGCAAGCCGATCGAGAGGAAGAAAGCGTCGAAGGGGCCAAATGAGGAAGATGACCCAATCAACTATTTTTTTACTCATTTAGCATACAATTTATACCATATGAGATTCACAACAACAACACCAAACAAAAAATATCAGAAAAAAAATCATCAATACTTCATTAAATCTAGCATAATCAAAGAAGAACAAAAAACGAAACTTGAACATCACAACAAAAATCCAACATCTCTGCAAAATTTGAGCACAAAAAATCGGAGAAAAAAGGTATCAAAACTCACATGTTCGGAATCTTGATGGTTTCCTGTTGAATGGTCGGAGGAAGCTGACACCATCAAGCAACATATCGGGATTGGAAGCAACATGTGAACTTGATAGTAGTATTCATCGATGGATGTTATTCCTGTGGAGGTATTCAATCGTAGGGCAAAATTGGAATGATGAATGTTTTGTCACATTTTGTCCCGGTCCAGCAAATGAAAAGGTATGACTGAATCATATCCAAAGCTTGGACCGAGTCCACAGCTTGGACTGAGTCTTTGATTGTAAAATGATCATCAAACATGTTGATTAAGTTTTTTTGGACCGGGTACTATATTGGACTCAGTTAGAGGCTATATCAAACGAGCCCTAAACTCTTTATGGAGTTCACGGCCTTAATACCATATCCCCATGAGTTTACGGCCGTAAACTCATGGGTGGTGTGTTCTAGGATGCTTCAAGGTCTTATATCATTCATTGAATTAGGCTAGGTCCAAATATAAGGCATATGAATGGATTTAAGGCAACAAATGGACCATTTAAGGAGTTCATGGCCCTAAACAAGGAGTTTATGGCCGCAAACTCTCACTTGGTCATTTCCTTCATGGATCTAATCCTTAAATGATAGAGTATAAAGTTCTAAGCATTATTCCAAGTCAAATGGGGGTGTTAGGGCATCATTTGGCCACCTTTTGGGAGTTTACGGCCCATGGACCAATTCTAGGGGGGTTTACGGCCGTAAAATCCTATTTCCTTGGTTTAATTGATGTTTAATGCCTTTACTACAATGGGGGTTGCTTCTAGGCATTTTCCAAGGCCATAGGAGGTGTTTGAGGGCATTTCTAACACCTTAAAAGGTGTTCACGGCCTATGAAGAGGGGTTTACGGTCCAAGAGTGTTCTTGGGCCGTAAACTCATGTTTTCTCTCCAAAATGCAAGGTTTTAGTGTTCTAAGCTCGAAGATGTAAGTCCACAAGTCATATCTAAGCCCTAGGGGTAGTTTAGAGGGGTTTTGGGGCTTAAAAACCCCACTTAAGGGTGTTCACGGTCCAAGAGTGTTCTTGGGCCGTAAACACATAATCTTGCCCCTATTTAATGTCTTAAACACAAATTTGCATGATAACTAAGCTATACAACAAGTTAGGATAGGTTACTTATTAGTTTGGGGCTCGAAACGGGCGTTTTTGGCTCGAAAACAAGTTGTAGAGAGAGAGAGAGAGAGAGAGTGTAGTGAGAGAGTGAAAAGTCTCAAATGGACTCCACTTACCCTTATATAAGGGTTTGAGTTGGGGCTCAGTGGAAATCTACCCGATACTGCCGTTAAACGGGGCTTTTGGTCGCACCCGATTAAATGGTCGTATTTTGACTTGGTAGCAACTAAAACTTTTCAAGGGAATATTGTGGTGTTTCTAATTTATTTCAACCCTTACAAAGTCATTATAAAAGTCCCAAATTAATTAACCTCTTCTAAAAGGTTAACGAACAATTAATAAAGCGAGGCTTATTAACGGAAGGAGGGGTTAAATATGACGGAATAAATTTCGGGTTGTCACATCGACTATGGAACAACACTAAATGACAAAAATACATTCAAATACAGAGCATGGTGGGAGGTCTACAATACCTCACTTTGACAAGATCATATATTTCTTTTGAAGTTAACAAAGTTTGTCAATATTTGTCAAGACCCACTAATGTGTATATGGAGGTTGTGAAGCGAATCTTAAGGTATATAAATGGTACAACGACTATAGGGTTTCGTATACGAAAATCAAATTCCACATTGTTGCGTGTGTTTACAGATGCAAATTGGGCTAGTTGCTTAGACTATCGAAGGTCTACCAGAGGTTTTGCAGTTTTCTTAGATCCACGCTTTGATTTCATGAAGTTCATGAAAGCAACCTACAATATCTCGTTCTAGTATAGGAACTAAATACAAGGTCTTGGCTAATGGTATAGCAGAGGCAACATGGATACAATCTTTAATCAAGTAACTGAGAATTCATTAAACACGATCACTTGTTTTGTGGTGAGATAATTTGGAAGCTATATATTTAACAACAAATCCGGTCTTTCATGTACAAACAAAACATATAGCAATTAATTTTCATTTTGTTAGAGAAAAGATGGCAATGTGATCTCTTGATGTTCGATTCATTTCTTCAAATGACCAGGTTGCTAATGGATTTACAAAGCCAACTACTCGTAATATGTTAGATCATCTAAGATGTAATATGAACATTTTCACGGTTAAGATTGAGGGGAAATGCAAAGATAAATGATAAGACTAAAGTTAAGTTTTAAAATATAACTTTTTGTATAGATAAGATCCTATCTTTAAGGGTTTATAGTTAGGTTTATCTTGTATTCATAATTCTATATATATACGAGATGAATCCCAAAGGTATATTCATAAAAATACATCTGCTTGACTGGGCACATAACCTACTTTCCCGACAGTTTAAGTTGAGTAATAATATTGGGGAACTAATTTGTACACAACAAAATTTATCTATACACAACAATTTATGCTTTAAATTGTTGTATTATACAACTCTATTAAGCATAAAATATTGTGTACGGATAAAAAACTTTTGTGTACGAATTACTCCCCATAATATTGAGACCAATGAGAGACCTTTTGAGAAATGCAATTTACCCTAAGCTAAAAACTAAAGTTTTAAATACAAGTCTTTTGTACAATGATGCACATGCAAAATAAGTTAATACAAATTTGGTATAGTGACGGTCAAATGGTAAAATAATAATAATAATAATAATAATAATAATAATAAATAAACATTTGTTAGTAAAAAATCACGCTTGGTAATGCATAATTCAATTCATAGTTTTAGTTGAGATTTTTTGTCCCGAATATATTGAAATACTTTTTGTCATTGGTTTAAAAAAAATAAGAAAACACAAGATGTAAAGAAGCATTACATCAATAAATTGTGTTACATTTCATTATATACCTCAATCTCTGATCTCCCTCACTAAACGACCTTAATACCTAAAGGTATATGTAAATCATAATCATGATCGATCCTGAGGATGTAAATATCTTCAAATGTGCATGACGAGTCAAAGAAAAAGGGTCTTTATCACTATTATAAATTTTTTATTTTTAAATAAATGTATATATAATATATAATAAAAAAATTAAGTCACGTGCAACTGTTCACTTTGCCCGCCAAACCCCTCCCCCCCCCCCCCCCCCCCCCCCCCATGATCATAATGTATCTAGAGCAAAGAAGATGATGCTTAAGTTTGAATTAGAGATCTCTTTTCGTGGACTCTCATCATTAAGACGAGCAAACACGGACTTAATATCATTAAGGATAACTAGTTGTTGTTGTGTAAACTATGTAGATATCAATAAATTTCAAGCCTATTTACATTGGGATTTAATTAATGGGCCTCATAACTTTAATAGAATGATTTAGAAGTTAATGCAAAATGAAATTTTGGATTTAGAATAAACATTTACAAGAAAAAAATTTCAAATGCACAAGCCTTCCATTCGGGTTACATTTGATAGAGGGGAAGGCCAAGTAGTTAAAATCATTAACATCAAAGAAAGATAAGGTTACCAATTGATGTAAAATTATAAGCTGAGGGACTGTAAATGGATGTTTATAAATAGCACATGGACCATTTAAGTAATTTAGAAATCATAAACGCTAACCGATATCATCGTATATTTCCATCCAATTTCTCCGATATCATCATTCGCGTTTTAGGGCAAAATTCTTCGTCCCTCGACACGAGTTGATTCGTCAGGTGCAAATTTCGTTCGATTTTTCTTCATTAGTTTGATTGTTCAAAGCAATTTGTGGTTAATTCATCGTTCTGATCATTGTTATTGCTGATATTTCCCCAGATTGTACGTTGGATTGGTGTTCTTGATCTCTCACGGTAAGCTTGATTTTTCAAAAGTAGTTTTCTTGTGTTCGAAGAATCTTGTTATTCGATTGTTAAAAGATCGCTAAGTTTTTATACGATTCTTTCATAAATCCACTGAGACAATTTCTTGTAACGACTTGTGACCATCAAAACTTATCGTGTTGAATTTTTACAAGTCCGAACTGCATCATACATAAGGGGGCTTTTCATATTCATGTGGACACTGGTCTTATATTTTAACAGTTGAAGATCAAACTTGCTCTAACTTCATTATTCATCATATAGCTGGCTGCTTTTTAGTGTTGCGATTCTTGTTTGGTGATTATAATCTGCTTTCAGGGAAGCTACTTGCACCATGGGGAAGAGGAAGTCAAGAGCAAAGCCTGCTCCTAGGAAGCGAATGGACAAACTGGACACCGTTTTTAGCTGCCCTTTCTGCAACCATGGCACCAGTGTTGAATGTCGCATGTAAGTATTTCCTCTTACCAATTCTATCTTGTGCTTCATTATATAAACTTTCCAGATTTCTACATCCCATGTGTTCCATTGAAATGAACTCATATTTTATTTGGTTGTTTGATCACTGATGTCAGTGATATGAAGAACTTGATTGGTGAGGCATCTTGCAGGATTTGCCAGGAAAACTTCAGCACTACTGTCACAGGTAGGGTTAAACGCAAGAAATAACATCTTACTTTCACTTTTCAACTATCATTTTTATAATTTGGTAAAAAAATTTCAAAGTATAATGTCCTAGTAAGAAAAATACTGAAAGAAATGAAAGTAAGATGCAATAATGGTTTCCGTTTTATTTTATTGTCATGCAGCTTTGACAGAGCCAATAGACATATATAGTGAGTGGATTGATGAATGTGAACGTGTTAACACTGTTGATGAAGATGGGGTCCCTGTTGAAGATGATGAAGCTTAGAAAATGGTTGGAGAAATCTGGTTTCGTTTAGGTTTATGTATGATGTATGATTTGGTATTTTCTGAATTTGAGACCTTATTAGTAATTACTGGATGTAAGGTGAACGTAGATTGGGAACATGTTAATGAGGCCTAATCTTATAAATATATATATGCAAAATAAACAACTGTGTAAATACTCAGTACCAACATCTTTTCAAAAGTGGTTCCCTTTTTTAATCTTCAAGTCGTTGATAATATCAACCAATTTTGAAAAAACTATAAATTATTTTTAATTCAAAAATAAACTACATTGCAGAAATCCCAAATTGTTTCTTCTTGGTTTATAATTCATAATAAAATGGAACTCATTGTAAGGGTGTTCCCTCTAAACTAGATTAATACATAATAGGTAAAAGTTTAAGTATTCCCACATAATAGAATTTTCTCTTCCAAACCCTCAATAGTGTCTTAACAAAACAACTAATTCATTTCGCTCAAGACACATCAAAATAGTACATTAGGCTATAAAGGTTTAATAATTAACACCTTTAAAAACGTTAAAACAGAAGTGTAAAATCTCCTTTTTCATGGTGTCCGGACTACACATACTACTACTTTTACTGTGCATGACATGGTATGAAAATTTTGTGCTTCATATTTACATTGAAAAACATGTAAGAATCTCTTTAACATGTGACTTTGAAAACACTCGACTAGCTTCGTTAAACTCATAGTATATCGCATATTATTAGATAATAAAAATGCTATAGTAACCTACACACATAGCAAATTAGCAAGTAACGATGAAACCATTTATTTGTAGGATTCCGTATAATAGACAAAGTCCATGTCACAAAATGTTATTAGTCTCATCTTCACCCCTTTTCCTAGAAGATTGGTTTGTATTCGGACCATATCTTGTAGTATACCTCTAAATGATAGTCATCCTCCTCCATGCCATCTTGGAAACTTGAGTTATATCTAGCTTCCTTAAATGATAACCTCCATTGGAGTTCATTTCTTACACTCGTTGTTGAAAGTATTCAATCACCATGTTCACTCATTCTTTCAGGAAATCTTGTGGATCTTGAGCACCAATCACTTTATCTTTACAACTGAAGTTACAATGGTTTGCAGTTACACGAGATCTTCCATGACCGACCATCTCAACTCTGATACGAAATGATGCAGGAAAAACACATAACATAAATGACTGGACTCAATAATAACAAAGAACAATAATATATCTTCTTAAGAATTTTTGCAAACTCTTTCATAAACATTATGATGTTTGAGATTGCTTTTAAAATAACTTTTTGACTTTTAGCATTTTCAAAAAGTTAAAAATTTCAAAAGATGTTTGAGAATTATAAAAGAACTTTTCAAAATAACTTTTTGTCAAGAAAAAAAAGAGTTTTTCAAAAGTCATGATATTGTATCTTTTTGTGACTTTTTGCATTTTAAAAGGTAAAAGACATTCAAAAGTCAAGAAGTATCATCCAAACATTTTTTAAAACCAACTTTTAACTTTTACTTCTTAAAAGAACTTTTAGGTTTAAAAAGTAATCCCAAACACCCCTTAAAGGCCTGTTTGTTTACCTCTTAATTGACAAATTAACAACCTCTTAAAACCTCAGATATAAAATGCTCGATAGCCTCTTACAAAATACATTTTAATTGGTTAAATGCCTCTTAAAAATTTAGACATAAGCCCAAGTCTGAAAAAGAAAAAAAGACGTTCTTGCCCTAAAATAACGGGAAAATGACTTGCAAATGTAATTATCTTTTCGTCTTGTTTATGTTTAAGTAACTTCATTTTTTTTTTGTACATATTTCATCATTTAACTTGTTGAATATGTTCATATATTACCATTGTCACCTACTATAGCAGGTGACAATGGTATAGTAAAAATGCTATAGTAACATACACACATAGCAAATTAGCAAGTAACGATGAAACCATTTATTTGTAGGATTCCGTATAATAGACAAAGTCCATGTCACAAAATGTATTAGTCTCATCTTCACCCCTTTTCCTAGAAGATTGGTTTGTATTCGGACCATATCTTGTAGTATACCTCTAAATGATAGTCATCCTCCTCCATGCCATCTTGGAAACTTGAGTTATATCTAGCTTCCTTAAATGATAACCTCCATTGGAGTTCATTTCTTACACTCGTTGTTGAAAGTATTCAATCACCATGTTCACTCATTCTTTCAGGAAATCTTGTGGATCTTGAGCACCAATCACTTTATCTTTACAACTGAAGTTACAATGGTTTGCAGTTACACGAGATCTTCCATGACCGACCATCTCAACTCTGATACGAAATGATGCAGGAAAAACACATAACATAAATGACTGGACTCAATAATAACAAAGAACAATAATATATATTCTTAAGAATTTTTGCAAACTCTTTCATAAACATTATGATGTTTGGGATTGCTTTTAAAATAACTTTTTGACTTTTAGTTTTTTCAAAAAGTTAAAAATTTCAAAAGATGTTTGAGAATTATAAAAGAACTTTTCAAAATAACTTTTTGCCAAGAAGAAAAAAAGAGTTTTTCAAAAGTCATGATATTGTATCTTTTTGTGACTTTTTGCATTTTAAAAGGTAAAAAACATTCAAAAGTCAAGAAGTATCATCCAAACATTTTTTAAAACCAACTTTTAACTTTTACTTCTTAAAAGAACTTTTAGGTTTAAAAAGTAATCCCAAACACCCCTTAAAGGCCTGTTTGTTTACCTCTTAATTGACAAATTAACAACCTCTTAAAACCTCAGATATAAAATGCTCGATAGCCTCTTATAAAATACATTTTAATTGGTTAAATGCCTCTTAAAAATTTAGACATAAGCCCAAGTCTGAAAAAGAAAAAAAGACGTTCTTGCCCTAAAATAACGGGAAAATGACTTGCAAATGTAATTATCTTTTCGTCTTGTTTATGTTTAAGTAACTTCATTTTTTTTGTACATATTTCATCATTTAACTTGTTGAATATGTTCATATATTACCATTGTCACCTACTATAGCAGGTGACAATGGTATAGTAAAAATGCTATAGTAACATACACACATAGCAAATTAGCAAGTAACGATGAAACCATTTATTTGTAGGATTCCATATAATAGACAAAGTCCATGTCACAAAATGTATTAGTCTCATCTTCACCCCTTTTCCTAGAAGATTGGTTTGTATTCGGACCATATCTTGTAGTATACCTCTAAATGATAGTCATCCTCCTCCATGCCATCTTGGAAACTTGAGTTATATCTAGCTTCCTTAAATGATAACCTCCATTGGAGTTCATTTCTTACACTCGTTGTTGAAAGTATTCAATCACCATGTTCACTCATTCTTTCAGGAAATCTTGTGGATCTTGAGCACCAATCACTTTATCTTTACAACTGAAGTTACAATGGTTTGCAGTTACACGAGATCTTCCATGACCGACCATCTCAACTCTGATACGAAATGATGCAGGAAAAACACATAACATAAATGACTGGACTCAATAATAACAAAGAACAATAATATATATTCTTAAGAATTTTTGCAAACTCTTTCATAAACATTATGATGTTTGGGATTGCTTTTAAAATAACTTTTTGACTTTTAGTTTTTTCAAAAAGTTAAAAATTTCAAAAGATGTTTGAGAATTATAAAAGAACTTTTCAAAATAACTTTTTGCCAAGAAGAAAAAAAGAGTTTTTCAAAAGTCATGATATTGTATCTTTTTGTGACTTTTTGCATTTTAAAAGGTAAAAGACATTCAAAAGTCAAGAAGTATCATCCAAACATTTTTTAAAACCAACTTTTAACTTTTACTTCTTAAAAGAACTTTAGGTTTAAAAAGTAATCCCAAACACCCCTTAAAGGCCTGTTTGTTTACCTCTTAATTGACAAATTAACAACCTCTTAAAACCTCAGATATAAAATGCTCGATAGCCTCTTACAAAATACATTTTAATTGGTTAAATGCCTCTTAAAAATTTAGACATAAGCCCAAGTCTGAAAAAGAAAAAAAGACGTTCTTGCCCTAAAATAACGGGAAAATGACTTGCAAATGTAATTATCTTTTCGTCTTGTTTATGTTTAAGTAACTTCATTTTTTTTTTGTACATATTTCATCATTTAACTTGTTGAATATGTTCATATATTACCATTGTCACCTACTATAGCAGGTGACAATGGTATAGTAAAAATGCTATAGTAACATACACACATAGCAAATTAGCAAGTAACGATGAAACCATTTATTTGTAGGATTCCGTATAATAGACAAAGTCCATGTCACAAAATGTATTAGTCTCATCTTCACCCCTTTTCCTAGAAGATTGGTTTGTATTCGGACCATATCTTGTAGTATACCTCTAAATGATAGTCATCCTCCTCCATGCCATCTTGGAAACTTGAGTTATATCTAGCTTCCTTAAATGATAACCTCCATTGGAGTTCATTTCTTACACTCGTTGTTGAAAGTATTCAATCACCATGTTCACTCATTCTTTCAGGAAATCTTGTGGATCTTGAGCACCAATCACTTTATCTTTACAACTGAAGTTACAATGGTTTGCAGTTACACGAGATCTTCCATGACCGACCATCTCAACTCTGATACGAAATGATGCAGGAAAAATACATAACATAAATGACTGGACTCAATAATAACAAAGAACAATAATATATATTCTTAAGAATTTTTGCAAACTCTTTCATAAACATTATGATGTTTGGGATTGCTTTTAAAATAACTTTTTGACTTTTAGTTTTTTCAAAAAGTTAAAAATTTCAAAAGATGTTTGAGAATTATAAAAGAACTTTTCAAAATAACTTTTTGCCAAGAAGAAAAAAAGAGTTTTTCAAAAGTCATGATATTGTATCTTTTTGTGACTTTTTGCATTTTAAAAGGTAAAAAACATTCAAAAGTCAAGAAGTATCATCCAAACATTTTTTAAAACCAACTTTTAACTTTTACTTCTTAAAAGAACTTTTAGGTTTAAAAAGTAATCCCAAACACCCCTTAAAGGCCTGTTTGTTTACCTCTTAATTGACAAATTAACAACCTCTTAAAACCTCAGATATAAAATGCTCGATAGCCTCTTATAAAATACATTTTAATTGGTTAAATGCCTCTTAAAAATTTAGACATAAGCCCAAGTCTGAAAAAGAAAAAAAGACGTTCTTGCCCTAAAATAACGGGAAAATGACTTGCAAATGTAATTATCTTTTCGTCTTGTTTATGTTTAAGTAACTTCATTTTTTTTGTACATATTTCATCATTTAACTTGTTGAATATGTTCATATATTACCATTGTCACCTACTATAGCAGGTGACAATGGTATAGTAAAAATGCTATAGTAACATACACACATAGCAAATTAGCAAGTAACGATGAAACCATTTATTTGTAGGATTCCATATAATAGACAAAGTCCATGTCACAAAATGTATTAGTCTCATCTTCACCCCTTTTCCTAGAAGATTGGTTTGTATTCGGACCATATCTTGTAGTATACCTCTAAATGATAGTCATCCTCCTCCATGCCATCTTGGAAACTTGAGTTATATCTAGCTTCCTTAAATGATAACCTCCATTGGAGTTCATTTCTTACACTCGTTGTTGAAAGTATTCAATCACCATGTTCACTCATTCTTTCAGGAAATCTTGTGGATCTTGAGCACCAATCACTTTATCTTTACAACTGAAGTTACAATGGTTTGCAGTTACACGAGATCTTCCATGACCGACCATCTCAACTCTGATACGAAATGATGCAGGAAAAACACATAACATAAATGACTGGACTCAATAATAACAAAGAACAATAATATATATTCTTAAGAATTTTTGCAAACTCTTTCATAAACATTATGATGTTTGGGATTGCTTTTAAAATAACTTTTTGACTTTTAGTTTTTTCAAAAAGTTAAAAATTTCAAAAGATGTTTGAGAATTATAAAAGAACTTTTCAAAATAACTTTTTGCCAAGAAGAAAAAAAGAGTTTTTCAAAAGTCATGATATTGTATCTTTTTGTGACTTTTTGCATTTTAAAAGGTAAAAAACATTCAAAAGTCAAGAAGTATCATCCAAACATTTTTTAAAACCAACTTTTAACTTTTACTTCTTAAAAGAACTTTTAGGTTTAAAAAGTAATCCCAAACACCCCTTAAAGGCCTGTTTGTTTACCTCTTAATTGACAAATTAACAACCTCTTAAAACCTCAGATATAAAATGCTCGATAGCCTCTTATAAAATACATTTTAATTGGTTAAATGCCTCTTAAAAATTTAGACATAAGCCCAAGTCTGAAAAAGAAAAAAAGACGTTCTTGCCCTAAAATAACGGGAAAATGACTTGCAAATGTAATTATCTTTTCGTCTTGTTTATGTTTAAGTAACTTCATTTTTTTTTTACATATTTCATCATTTAACTTGTTGAATATGTTCATATATTACCATTGTCACCTACTATAGCAGGTGACAATGGTATAGTAAAAATGCTATAGTAACATACACACATAGCAAATTAGCAAGTAACGATGAAACCATTTATTTGTAGGATTCCATATAATAGACAAAGTCCATGTCACAAAATGTATTAGTCTCATCTTCACCCCTTTTCCTAGAAGATTGGTTTGTATTCGGACCATATCTTGTAGTATACCTCTAAATGATAGTCATCCTCCTCCATGCCATCTTGGAAACTTGAGTTATATCTAGCTTCCTTAAATGATAAACTCCATTGGAGTTCATTTCTTACACTCGTTGTTGAAAGTATTCAATCACCATGTTCACTCATTCTTTCAGGAAATCTTGTGGATCTTGAGCACCAATCACTTTATCTTTACAACTGAAGTTACAATGGTTTGCAGTTACACGAGATCTTCCATGACCGACCATCTCAACTCTGATACGAAATGATGCAGGAAAAACACATAACATAAATGACTGGACTCAATAATAACAAAGAACAATAATATATCTTCTTAAGAATTTTTGCAAACTCTTTCATAAACATTATGATGTTTGGGATTGCTTTTAAAATAACTTTTTGACTTTTAGTTTTTTCAAAAAGTTAAAAATTTCAAAAGATGTTTGAGAATTATAAAAGAACTTTTCAAAAGATGTTTGAGAGTTATAAAAGAACTTTTCAAAATAACTTTTTGCCAAGAAGAAAAAAAGAGTTTTTCAAAAGTCATGATATTGTATCTTTTTGTGACTTTTTGCATTTTAAAAGGTAAAAGACATTCAAAAGTCAAGAAGTATCATCCAAACATTTTTTAAAACCAACTTTTAACTTTTACTTCTTAAAAGAACTTTTAGGCTTAAAAAGTAATCCCAAACACCCCTTAAAGGCCTGTTTGTTTACCTCTTAATTGACAAATTAACAACCTCTTAAAAGCTCAGATATAAAATGCTTGATAGCCTCTTATAAAATAAATTTTAATTGGTTAAATGCCTCTTAAAAATTTAGACATAAGCCCAAGTCTGAAAAAGAAAAAAAGACGTTCTTGCCCTAAAATAACGGGAAAATGACTTGCAAATGTAATTATCTTTTCGTCTTGTTTATGTTTAAGTAACTTCATTTTTTTTTTGTACATATTTCATCATTTAACTTGTTGAATATGTTCATATATTACCATTGTCACCTACTATAGCAGGTGACAATGGTATAGTAAAAATGCTATAGTAACATACACACATAGCAAATTAGCAAGTAACGATGAAACCATTTATTTGTAGGATTCCGTATAATAGACAAAGTCCATGTCACAAAATGTATTAGTCTCATCTTCACCCCTTTTCCTAGAAGATTGGTTTGTATTCGGACCATATCTTGTAGTATACCTCTAAATGATAGTCATCCTCCTCCATGCCATCTTGGAAACTTGAGTTATATCTAGCTTCCTTAAATGATAAACTCCATTGGAGTTCATTTCTTACACTCGTTGTTGAAAGTATTCAATCACCATGTTCACTCATTCTTTCAGGAAATCTTGTGGATCTTGAGCACCAATCACTTTATCTTTACAACTGAAGTTACAATGGTTTACAGTTACACGAGATCTTCCATGACCGACCATCTCAACTCTGATACGAAATGATGCAGGAAAAACACATAACATAAATGACTGGACTCAATAATAACAAAGAACAATAATATATATTCTTAAGAATTTTTGCAAACTCTTTCATAAACATTATGATGTTTGGGATTGCTTTTAAAATAACTTTTTGACTTTTAGTTTTTTCAAAAAGTTAAAAATTTCAAAAGATGTTTGAGAATTATAAAAGAACTTTTCAAAATAACTTTTTGCCAAGAAGAAAAAAAGAGTTTTTCAAAAGTCATGATATTGTATCTTTTTGTGACTTTTTGCATTTTAAAAGGTAAAAGACATTCAAAAGTCAAGAAGTATCATCCAAACATTTTTTAAAACCAACTTTTAACTTTTACTTCTTAAAAGAACTTTTAGGTTTAAAAAGTAATCCCAAACACCCCTTAAAGGCCTGTTTGTTTACCTCTTAATTGACAAATTAACAACCTCTTAAAACCTCAGATATAAAATGCTCGATAGCCTCTTATAAAATACATTTTAATTGGTTAAATGCCTCTTAAAAATTTAGACATAAACCCAAGTCTGAAAAAGAAAAAAAGACGTTCTTGCCCTAAAATAACGGGAAAATGACTTGCAAATGTAATTATCTTTTCGTCTTGTTTATGTTTAGGTAACTTCATTTTTTTTGTACATATTTCATCATTTAACTTGTTGAATATGTTCATATATTACCATTGTCACCTACTATAGCAGGTGACAATGGTATAGTAAAAATGCTATAGTAACATACACACATAGCAAATTAGCAAGTAACGATGAAACCATTTATTTGTAGGATTCCGTATAATAGACAAAGTCCATGTCACAAAATGTATTAGTCTCATCTTCACCCCTTTTCCTAGAAGATTGGTTTGTATTCGGACCATATCTTGTAGTATACCTCTAAATGATAGTCATCCTCCTCCATGCCATCTTGGAAACTTGAGTTATATCTAGCTTCCTTAAATGATAAACTCCATTGGAGTTCATTTCTTACACTCGTTGTTGAAAGTATTCAATCACCATGTTCACTCATTCTTTCAGGAAATCTTGTGGATCTTGAGCACCAATCACTTTATCTTTACATTTGAAGTTACAATGGTTTGCAGTTACACGAGATCTTCCATGACCGACCATCTCAACTCTGATACGAAATGATGCAGGAAAAACACATAACATAAATGACTGAACTCAATAATAACAAAGAACAATAATATATCTTCTTAAGAATTTTTGCAAACTCTTTCATAAACATTATGATGTTTGGGATTGCTTTTAAAATAACTTTTTGACTTTTAGTTTTTTCAAAAAGTTAAAAATTTCAAAAGATGTTTGAGAGTTATAAAAGAACTTTTCAAAATAACTTTTTGCCAAGAAGAAAAAAAGAGTTTTTCAAAAGTCATGATATTGTATCTTTTTGTGACTTTTTGCATTTTAAAAGGTAAAAGACATTCAAAAGTCAAGAAGTATCATCCAAACATTTTTTAAAACCAACTTTTAACTTTTACTTCTTAAAAGAACTTTTAGGCTTAAAAAGTAATCCCAAACACCCCTTAAAGGCCTGTTTGTTTACCTCTTAATTGACAAATTAACAACCTCTTAAAAGCTCAGATATAAAATGCTTGATAGCCTCTTATAAAATAAATTTTAATTGGTTAAATGCCTCTTAAAAATTTAGACATAAGCCCAAGTCTGAAAAAGAAAAAAAGACGTTCTTGCCCTAAAATAACGGGAAAATGACTTGCAAATGTAATTATCTTTTCGTCTTGTTTATGTTTAGGTAACTTCATTTTTTTTGTACATATTTCATCATTTAACTTGTTGAATATGTTCATATATTACCATTGTCACCTACTATAGCAGGTGACAATGGTATAGTAAAAATGCTATAGTAACATACACACATAGCAAATTAGCAAGTAACGATGAAACCATTTATTTGTAGGATTTCGTATAATAGACAAAGTCCATGTCACAAAATGTATTAGTCTCATCTTCACCCCTTTTCCTAGAAGATTGGTTTGTATTCGGACCATATCTTGTAGTATACCTCTAAATGATAGTCATCCTCCTCCATGCCATCTTGGAAACTTGAGTTATATCTAGCTTCCTTAAATGATAAACTCCATTGGAGTTCATTTCTTACACTCGTTGTTGAAAGTATTCAATCACCATGTTCACTCATTCTTTCAGGAAATCTTGTGGATCTTGAGCACCAATCACTTTATCTTTACAACTGAAGTTACAATGGTTTGTAGTTACACGAGATCTTCCATGACCGACCATCTCAACTCTGATACGAAATGATGCAGGAAAAACACATAACATAAATGACTGGACTCAATAATAACAAAGAACAATAATATATATTCTTAAGAATTTTTGCAAACTCTTTCATAAACATTATGATGTTTGGGATTGCTTTTAAAATAACTTTTTGACTTTTAGTTTTTTCAAAAAGTTAAAAATTTCAAAAGATGTTTGAGAATTATAAAAGAACTTTTCAAAATAACTTTTTGCCAAGAAGAAAAAAAGAGTTTTTCAAAAGTCATGATATTGTATCTTTTTGTGACTTTTTGCATTTTAAAAGGTAAAAGACATTCAAAAGTCAAGAAGTATCATCCAAACATTTTTTAAAACCAACTTTTAACTTTTACTTCTTAAAAGAACTTTTAGGTTTAAAAAGTAATCCCAAACACCCCTTAAAGGCCTGTTTGTTTACCTCTTAATTGACAAATTAACAACCTCTTAAAACCTCAGATATAAAATGCTCGATAGCCTCTTATAAAATACATTTTAATTGGTTAAATGCCTCTTAAAAATTTAGACATAAACCCAAGTCTGAAAAAGAAAAAAAGACGTTCTTGCCCTAAAATAACGGGAAAATGACTTGCAAATGTAATTATCTTTTCGTCTTGTTTATGTTTAGGTAACTTCATTTTTTTTGTACATATTTCATCATTTAACTTGTTGAATATGTTCATATATTACCATTGTCACCTACTATAGCAGGTGACAATGGTATAGTAAAAATGCTATAGTAACATACACACATAGCAAATTAGCAAGTAACGATGAAACCATTTATTTGTAGGATTCCGTATAATAGACAAAGTCCATGTCACAAAATGTATTAGTCTCATCTTCACCCCTTTTCCTAGAAGATTGGTTTGTATTCGGACCATATCTTGTAGTATACCTCTAAATGATAGTCATCCTCCTCCATGCCATCTTGGAAACTTGAGTTATATCTAGCTTCCTTAAATGATAAACTCCATTGGAGTTCATTTCTTACACTCGTTGTTGAAAGTATTCAATCACCATGTTCACTCATTCTTTCAGGAAATCTTGTGGATCTTGAGCACCAATCACTTTATCTTTACAACTGAAGTTACAATGGTTTGCAGTTACACGAGATCTTCCATGACCGACCATCTCAACTCTGATACGAAATGATGCAGGAAAAACACATAACATAAATGACTGAACTCAATAATAACAAAGAACAATAATATATCTTCTTAAGAATTTTTGCAAACTCTTTCATAAACATTATGATGTTTGGGATTGCTTTTAAAATAACTTTTTGACTTTTAGTTTTTTCAAAAAGTTAAAAATTTCAAAAGATGTTTGAGAGTTATAAAAGAACTTTTCAAAATAACTTTTTGCCAAGAAGAAAAAAAGAGTTTTTCAAAAGTCATGATATTGTATCTTTTTGTGACTTTTTGCATTTTAAAAGGTAAAAGACATTCAAAAGTCAAGAAGTATCATCCAAACATTTTTTAAAACCAACTTTTAACTTTTACTTCTTAAAAGAACTTTTAGGCTTAAAAAGTAATCCCAAACACCCCTTAAAGGCCTGTTTGTTTACCTCTTAATTGACAAATTAACAACCTCTTAAAAGCTCAGATATAAAATGCTTGATAGCCTCTTATAAAATAAATTTTAATTGGTTAAATGCCTCTTAAAAATTTAGACATAAACCCATGTCTGAAAAAGAAAAAAAGACGTTCTTGCCCTAAAATAACGGGAAAATGACTTGCAAATGTAATTATCTTTTCGTCTTGTTTATGTTTAGGTAACTTCATTTTTTTTGTACATATTTCATCATTTAACTTGTTGAATATGTTCATATATTACCATTGTCACCTACTATAGCAGGCGACAATGGTATAGTAAAAATGCTATAGTAACATACACACATAGCAAATTAGCAAGTAACGATGAAACCATTTATTTGTAGGATTTCGTATAATAGACAAAGTCCATGTCACAAAATGTATTAGTCTCATCTTCACCCCTTTTCCTAGAAGATTGGTTTGTATTCGGACCATATCTTGTAGTATACCTCTAAATGATAGTCATCCTCCTCCATGCCATCTTGGAAACTTGAGTTATATCTAGCTTCCTTAAATGATAAACTCCATTGGAGTTCATTTCTTACACTCGTTGTTGAAAGTATTCAATCACCATGTTCACTCATTCTTTCAGGAAATCTTGTGGATCTTGAGCACCAATCACTTTATCTTTACAACTGAAGTTACAATGGTTTGCAGTTACACGAGATCTTCCATGACCGACCATCTCAACTCTGATACGAAATGATGCAGGAAAAACACATAACATAAATGACTGAACTCAATAATAACAAAGAACAATAATATATCTTCTTAAGAATTTTTGCAAACTCTTTCATAAACATTATGATGTTTGAGATTGCTTTTAAAATAACTTTTTGACTTTTATCTTTTTCAAAAAGTTAAAAATTTCAAAAGATGTTTGAGAATTATAAAAGAACTTTTCAAAATAACTTTTTGCCAAGAAGAAAAAAAGAGTTTTTCAAAAGTCATGATATTGTATCTTTTTGTGACTTTTTGCATTTTAAAAGGTAAAAGACATTCAAAAGTCAAGAAGTATCATCCAAACATTTTTTAAAACCAACTTTTAACTTTTACTTCTTAAAAGAACTTTTAGGTTTAAAAAGTAATCCCAAACACCCCTTAAAGGCCTGTTTGTTTACCTCTTAATTGACAAATTAACAACCTCTTAAAAGCTCAGATATAAAATGCTCGATAGCCTCTTATAAAATACATTTTAATTGGTTAAATGCCTCTTAAAAATTTAGACATAAGCCCAAGTCTGAAAAAGAAAAAAAGACGTTCTTGCCCTAAAATAACGGGAAAATGACTTGCAAATGTAATTATCTTTTCGTCTTGTTTATGTTTAAGTAACTTCATTTTTTTTTGTACATATTTCATCATTTAACTTGTTGAATATGTTCATATATTACCATTGTCACCTACTATAGCAGGCGACAATGGTAATATGTGAATATATTCAACAAGTTAAATGGTTAAATGCGTACAAAAAAGGAAAGTTGAGTAAATGTGAACAAATTTTTTATTTTTTATTTTATTATTTTTTATTTTACAAATTTCTGAAGAATTTATATAATTTCATACAAGATTTTTATGATATTTTTTCCCATAAGTTTTTCTAAAACAATGTTTTAAACTTTACTTATAATTTTTTTTTAAAAACTTTTTTTTATACTTCCATATAATTTTAATACAAGTGCTTTTAAACTAAATATTTTATAAATATTAAAAAAATTTCTTACAGGTTTTTAACTTGTTTTTTTTTTTATTTTTTTTTATTTTTTTTTTATATATATTTTCATACAATTTTTTTATAACTTTCAAACATTTATTTCTGAACTTTCTTTTATAAAGTTTTTAAAGTGTTTCATAGATTTTGTATGACAATTTAATATTTTTTATAATGATTTAAAATACTTCCGTTAAATATTAAAAAAATTTCTTACAGGTTTTTAACTTTTTTTTTTTTTTTTTTTTTTTTTTTTTTTTTTATATTTTCATACAATTTTTTTATAACTTTCAAACATTTATTTCTGAACTTTCTTTTATAAAGTTTTTAAAGTGTTTCATAGATTTTGTATGACAATTTAATATTTTTTTTATAATGATTTAAAATACTTCCGTTAAATACTACTTTAAAATGTTGTATTAAAAAAATTAATAGTTTATAAACTTCTAATTAAAAAGTATTAAAAAGTTTGAATAATTTTAAAACGATTACATTATATAGATTTTTTTTGCTAAGTAATATTTTATTTTTATTTGTTTTTAAAAGACTCTCCATACTTATTGTTACATATTTAATTTATTTAATTTTATTGTTAGATACTATTTACTTTAAAAATACTGTATATGCCTAAAAACAAAAGAAAAAAAAATTATAAGATGCTATATAAAATATTTCACAAAACAAAAACATATTTATTAATTAAAAAGTAAAGTTTAAAATTAATTAATATTTAGGAAATTATGGATATTTTAAAAATAACGTTAAGAAAATAATACAAACAAATATGATAAATAAAATCGCCATTAAAAGTGGAGAAAATGACTTATCAGGGTAATTAACTTTTCGTTTTGTTCACATTTAAACAACTTTCTTCTTTTGTACACATTCAACCATTTAACTTGTTAATTTGTTTACGTATTACCATCAGTGACGGAGCTTGGACATTTATTTTTATTTATTTATTTATTTATTTTTTTTGGGGGGGGGGGGGGGGCGAAAGTATAATATGCATGAAAATCGGAGAGCAGGGGGGCCACAACATAAATTTTATATTTTTAGGCTAAATATGTATATAAACTAAAGTGGAAGGGCTATTTCTAACAAAAAATTCAGGGGGGGGGGGGGCACAGTCCCCCCTGCCCTAAGCAAGCTTCGTCCATGATTACCATTGTCACCTGCTATAGCCGGTGATAATGACAATATGTGAACACATATAACAAGTTAAATAGTCAAATGTGTACAAAAATAAAGAAGCTACATAAATGTTAACAAAACGATAAAGATGATTACCTTGGTAAATTATTTTCCTTAAAATAATAACACGCCTCCTTCTTTTCTTCTTATATGCACATTCATTCTTCTTTTTTCTCATCGGCGCATACGCCTCTCTTCAACCCTATATGCTGCAACTTCGATCCCCTCTGTCGTCGCCGACATCGAATTCGCCTCCGCCTCCGCCTCCTCCATGTTGTTCCTCTCCAACTTCACAGTTTTGATCTTCGCCACCCTCCCGCACCTCCGAAGCCACCATCGCATATCAGAGCTTCAACTCCTCTTTAGGTTTGTAATCGTTCTTCAGAAATCCCTAAGGTGTGTTTGGTTGTGGAAAATTTTCTAATTTTCTAGAAAAATTTTCCAACAAAAACGGAAATTTTGAAAACGCGTTTGGTTCGTTCAGTTTTCCAAAATTTTCTAAGAAAATGAAAATTTTCAGTTTTCCAATTTGTATATAAATTAGAAAAGTGATTTTTACGGTTTTCCAAATTTTTTCAAATTTCTAAGATGGAAAATGAAAAACTCCCCCGGTTTTAATTTTGATTTTGTATGATGTGTGTGTGTATGTATATATATATATATATATATATATATATATATATATATATATATATATATATATATATATATATTATTGAAGGCTTTGGTTCATTTATTTTATAAAAATAAACGTTGAATTCTTTAAAAAATAATAAATATGGTAAAATTATCATTTTTATAATTCAGAAATTCAAAGGTTCCAATCAAATAACATGTTAAAAATTCAGATATTAAAAATTGAGACCCTCTTAAAAATTCAGATCTCTTAACAAACCAGATCTTAAAAATTCTGATCCTGTCAAACAACCCTAAGTCTCAAAACATTAAAAGTTATACCGACAAATACCCAATGTATAATAAACTATATTACTCTTAAGAATTATCTCTAATTTTAGATATAATTCATAATTAAAAGGATAACAATCAAATATTCAAAATTACAGTAAACCATATACCATCCCTAATCAAGATAAATACTAACCAAATTTAACAAACCCTTAAATGAATTTTTGCATCACTTACCGGTCATTAAAGTCACCAACGTGAGTGCTTCCCATGAATTCGAAAATCTTAGGGTGCGTTTGGTTGTGAAAAATGGTTTTCATTTCCTAATAAAATGTTTTCAGAAAATAGAGTTGATTTTTCATTTTCAGTTTTTAATGCAAACACGTTTGGTTGGAAATGGTGGAGTTTTTATTTTCCATCTTAGAAATTTGGAAAACCGTGGAAAACTATAAAACTCACTTTTCTAACTTACATATAATTTGGAAAACTGAAAATTTTCATTTTCTTAGAAAACTTTGGAAAACTAAACGAACCAAACGCGTTTTTAAAATTTTCGTTTTTCATGGAAAATTTTCCTAACGCACCCTTAACCTTCAAATGAATACTCCTCAATGGGTCTTCACGATATGATATTATGATTCCTCACAGGGTTGATCACCTCAAAACTGTCGCGCCTTGGATGTTCTCAATTCTGATCTAGTCTCTTCGTCCGATTAGTATTGCTAAAACATCTGGAGTTCTTGGATCCTCCATTGTTGACGTTCAATCTTTAGATCACGTGGATAATGTAGATCAACTCTCTCATTCATGACACTGCGTCCACCACCTCTTCAATTGCATGTACCACGATATCTTCTACGATTAGCAGCTTAGGAGAAATCTAGTCAGCCTGGTTTTTATCCGTTCATGATATGTTTGCTTTGATACCAAATGATACCTAGATGATCTTGATTGAATAATTAAATGAACATAAAGAACAAAAATGTAATTCCATTATGGAAACTTTGATAATAAACTTCAATCCCCAAAGAACATAGAAATTAGAAAACAAAAATACTTATAGGAGAAGAAGATAAACCTTTTACATATCCTTAGAATTCAAAATTAATTAGAATAATATTTCTAATCAATCAAAACAAGATGGGGTACACAAAGTAAAATCCTCACACATGGTGTGAGGGGTATATATAGAATTAGAGTGATGTAAATCAAACAAAATTAATATAAGATTCTAGAACATCATTAAAAAAACACTTATTAAGTCCCTAAAATATCCCAGATTGCTGAAAACACCTTACATCATGGTGACACATTCAAGTTTGATATTCGGCCCATATAGTGAGCGAATTCAGTCATTATAAAATTATTTCAACATATTTGGCAATGATGTCATCAACCAATCATCAAGACGTGTACCCAATATCAAGGAACGAGTATTCATATTGTGTACCAAGAAAAACCTACATGCTCATCTTAGCCTTTATTATAACTTCACTCTTACATGTCCAAGCCTAAAAAAGCCTACATGCTCACCTTAGCCTTTATTATAAGTTTACTCTTACATGTTACAGAAGCCTCTTAAGTTTGTTGTGGTGATGTTCGAAACATCCATCAAAAATCTTATATGTTTTAGTCGTCTTTTTCACCCCTTGTTAATCTGTGGACCATAACTCGCTCACCATAGCTCCTAACGGGCTGATTCAAGTTACCATGGGAAGATGTCTTGGTTACCTAAAAGTTTTAAGTTGCGGAAAAATTAGCTGTTTTTTGGAAGAAAAAAAATTCCAAGAAAAATGACAATTTTGAACACACGTTTAGTTCGCCTATATATTTTTTTAAAATTTTTCATGGAAAATAAAAAAAAAAAATCGTTTTCTAAAATTATAAAGAAGTTGGAAAATTTTGGAAAACCGATAATCATCGTTTTCCATATTTTTCTAATTTCGTTTTTTTTAAATATAAACACACATCCACTCCCACTCCCACCCCCACCCACCACTACCTACCCTCACTTTAACACCCCCCCCCCCCCCCCAACACACACATTCACCCCCACAAACACAAACGCAACCCCACCCCCACAACACCAACACACACACCCACCCCTACCCACATACACCCAACACCACTACTACAATCACCCACCTACCATCATCATCATCATCATCACCACTACCCTATCACCAACACCACAACCATCGTTGTCACCGTCACAACCATTGCCACAATTGTCGCCGCCACCACCACCATCGTCACTATGCTGTCGCCGCTACCACCACCGTCCCCATCATCGACACCACTATTGCCCCCCCCCCCCCCCCCCCCCCAACCCTACCACTGCTACTGTTTTCTAAAAATGAAAACCGGAAAAATACACATCTAAATACGTTTTCTAATTTTCAAAAACTGAAAATGAAAAATTAATCAGTTTTAACTAAACATTTTCTCTAAATTTTCCAATGAAAACTGAAAAGAAAAAAACGAAAAACGAAAAATAAAAACTGTTTTTCCGTAACTAAAAGCAACCTTAGGTTTTATGTTTTCCTAAATTTTGCGTTTTATGTTTTCCTAAATTTTGCAATGATCGACATTAACGTCTAGCTCGATGTCAGTTAAGCTATCAAAGACGCCGCGACGTCTAACATTGGTGCCGACATTGCTCATATGGGTTTTCCTCCTCGTTTTGACCTCTTTCGACCCCTACTATTTATCCTTGGATTTGATTGCTATTTTGCACACATATTTGAACGTTTTTGGCAAGTCGATGAATTTATTCCAAAACACATTAAAATCGCAATCGCTTTGGTAGGCATCACTTTTAACAAAAACAATTACCAACAAAAAATTTACGGTTTTGACATATTGTATCTTACCAAAAACACCCATACACTCATCTTCACAAAACCCTAGTCCCTTCATGATTTCCATTTCTTCTTACTCCTCCCTCTTTTGGATGGATTCCATCTAAAAAAACCCCTAATGGGCTTTAAGCATCCTTAAATACACTTGATTAAAATCTAATCAATTATATGATTTTAATTCCCATATTTTCACTCTGGCCCTCCTCCTACTCTATTGGTCGGTAACGATCCATGTAGGAAACTTTCTCACATTACAGGTCCAACAACACTTAAAACAGCAATGAAGTTTCAAAAGCAAACTCCATATATATTTCATTTATAAGTTGAAAAAAAAAATCTACCAGAAAAACAGCAATTCATATATACCAACTGACCACAAGTTACAGATATCTGCTAACTTTTCAGCACCAAGACAGTGCTCTCTAGTCGATTAGCATCAAAATCTTCACAATTCACATATATATATATATATATATATATATATATATATATATATATATATATATTAATGTCATTTATCATCATAATACCAAAACCTGGTCCAAGTAAAACAAAAGTAAGCAGCAGCCATCTTCTGTTTTTATATACCATCTCCCCCAACAGTTAGAATAGTGCTCCCCCATAAAAATCAAGCACATTTCACAATCCGCTAATCTTTGACTTTCACCTTATACCATTAAACACAAAACACCAGTTTGACCAAAACTTTGACCAAAATTTATGTTAAGTAATACCCACCAACATCATCAACAAGATAGTTAAATGGCGCACCATCATCACTTGCCACCATTGGATACACAGTTGCACCTCCACTCTTGTCTTTCAAATTCCCCTTTCCCCTTCCTTTAACAGACCTTTTATTATTATTATTATTATAACTATTATCCAATGGAAACTCAGCAGTAAGTCTTCCCATTTGCTTTTGAAGATCAGCAAGTGAATCATTTGCAATCTTTCCCTTTGGACTTTTCTTCCCATCAACAAGCTTCAATTCCAGTCTATACAAAGCACACACATCACATTTGCTGATTTCATACTCGTATAAATGCCATTCAAGAAACTTCATGGGCTGTGGATCCATGTAATATGACCTTTTTAGCCATCCAGATTCATTAATCACTTGTTTTCTTGATTCATGCCAACCACGCCCGTTGTAATCAGGGAGTGATCTTTGTTTTCTGTTTCCACTCTCAAATGCCCTTCTTGGCTTATCAAAGAACAGCCACTCCCGTATTGTTTCCCCCTCAAAAACCGAAAGATCAAACAGCTCTGCAAAGAAAAATGTTTACATTATTCGTTGGATGGAATGGAATCACAAAAGAATGGAATGGAAAGAGGAAAACTAACCAGGGGCATTCCATGGGGATTTTGCAGTGGCAGCTCCTTCACATTCAGGAACTCCAACATCTTTCCCTTGTGTTTTTGCACTAAGGGCAGCAAAAAGTAAAGTGTCTTTCAACTCAATGCCTTTAGGGCGAATGACAGGTGTCATCCCAAATCGGCCTTCATTTTGAGCAATTGCAGCATGCAAGCTGCTGCAATAGTCAGGAAACCAACCTTGAACAGGCCTATCAGAACACCAGCCTTGTGCAGGTCTTGGACAATCCCAAAGGGCACATTTTGGTCCCAAGAAAGCAGAAGGGGGAGGAGATAAAGTAGGAAGAAAGGTGGTGATTTGAGGTGATGATGTGTCTTCTCCCCTTGTGCATAGTCCCATGCCATCAATTCCAGTAAAGAAGTTTTGTTCAAAATCATGGGGTAAATCAAATGAAAAGTAATCCAATTGATTCGTGATATCTGTATTGTTAACACCTGAAGGAGAACCTTTGCATTGATCAAGTAACTGGAAGCTTTGTTCTTGAGTTGTGTGATTAACAGTAAAACCCTGCAACCCATTATCTGGATCAGGTTTTGGGGCAGCTAACCCACTGGTTGCATCATCTTCTTCATCACATAGCTGTAAAAGTCTGCTTATGTCAGGGGAGTAGGGTCCTACACTTGCACCCTGTTTCAAAAATCAAAAGAAAATCACTACCTTCCTACCATGGATAGTATGAAGAACATGTGTGTTTTTAACTTTTAACAACAATATGACAAACCTGTTGTAAAGAAGAAGCAGGGGAAGGCTCGTTGAGTTCATTCTTCCATTCTTTGAGCATCTGATTAACTTGTTCTTCGAGAACAGCAACATCAATGCTTCGGCTCTCCTTCCTTGCCGACTGCAGATCTGTAAACATTCCATGGAGGTCCTCCACGCGGTTCTTAGCTCTGTCTTTGAATATCTGGTGAGACCCGGACTTGCTTTTCGTACCTTTCCCCATTCGAAAACAATACAGTATGACCTAATCCTTCGCTCTTCTTGATAAATCGCCTGTCATATATCAACAACATCAAATGGTTTCAGTTTTATAAGATGAAAATCCGTACAGATTATAATCGCTTCGAACTCGGCGCCCTAATCGTAAACCCTAACGAAGTATAAGACGAAACCATACAGGACCTTTAAATCACAATCCAAGACTAAATCAAAACACGACTACACAACCAACCAAACAAGAACATCGTAGATAGATACAAAATAACTCTTCTGACATAACACCTCAAACACTATTAAGAAACGAATCTTATAAACGCATGATTACAAGAAAAACAAGGTGGATTTCAAGAAATTAATCAAAAGGGCTTGCCTTTTTTATACCTAAAACGAGCGAGAGAGCAGATAGTTGAGCAAAATTGAGGGGAGATTCAGATTTTGCCACAATTTTGGTGTTGTACTTCTCTCTGAAATTGGGGCACCGAAATCTGGTTGTTCTAGATTTGCGTTAACCTCCAAAGAGGCAAAAAAGTGCGTACCACAGGCATACCTACGCGGCAAAAGTTATTAGGAAAAATTCTCCCAATCCCAATCTCAATCCCATAAAACAACCAAATACTTTTACTTATAAATATAGGGATATTATGAGAAGTCTTTAATATATAACTAAATGGCATTTGATAGATATTTGAACATTAATTTCTTTAGAATTACTTTTGGAAAGATTAAACAAAATAAATTAATATTATTAGATTATCTTTGGCTCTCCAAAAAGATAATTTGTATAGACAATGACATGCCCCATTTTCTTAAGGTTATCGTGTAGAAGATTAATTGTAAAAGATAATTTGTATAGACATTGACATGTCACATTTGTCTTTAAAGTTATCGTGTAGAAGATTAATTGTAAAACACTAAGAATATCATATAGAAGATAAATTATATTACATCAACCAACAATAAAATGTGATCCGATTTGAACAAGGAAAAAAATCTATGTTGTGTAAAATTGTGTGGTAAGCACTCAAATGACATTTCAAAACATGCATTTTGGATTAAAAAAACATAAATACATGTCTTAATGCATTCATCCTTTTGTATCACACACATCAAAGCATAGAAAATTACATCTCTTAAGATATAATTTGTAATTGAAGAGACATAATGATATTTATAAAGTTTAATGTTTACTAAAGGAAGGTAGTACCAAAGGGAGATAGTACGAAGCAATAAAAGACTTGGTGAATAGTTTATTGCATGCATTTTTAACAACAAATAATCAATGTACATGTTGTAAACATGTTATTAGGAGACACAATTGTGCCTTTTATGATTTGAGTGATTATTACTAAAATTTTATGCAGTAACCATTTATATTCATATTTAAAAAATAATAAATATATCAACAATCATTTGTTTAAACTTATGTAACAAAAAACATTTAATCATAAATACATATATTGTAACACACGGTCTTTCTTTTACAAACAAATTTATATATACACTCACATTTACTCGTAAAGAAAAGTGAAAAGCTACATATTAGTTTGTATTTTATATAAAAATGGTACATTGTATCTTTCGTCAGCCCATATCCCCACCTCCTGACATATGTATACATAGCGAAAAACTAACAATATTTTGGACCATATTTTGGACATATCAGATATCTGAACCTTAGACCTCTATTATATATTTATATATTGCAACTCCTTCGAGCCCGTTATCGATACAATATCTTACATTA
>NC_136411.1:82893015-82933015 GCF_051521515.1 Lactuca serriola
TGACAGGTTGGGAATGTTAGGAGTCGTTGTCTCGAGGAAGTTGGCTGTTGATTTGGTTCTTCAATCACTTCCTAAGTCATATAGTGAGTTCGTTAAATATTACTATATGACAGACCACAACGTGACCCTTATCGATCTTACATATTTGCTAATTGTTGTTGAATCAAAAATGATTTTGCGCATAGGTAAAGCAAATTTGATTGGAAGATGTAATTCCCAAACTTCCATGGACATTGACAATGGAAACATTGGAAGTCCATAAAATTCTTCTCTTCCCAATGGAAAGGGATCGGCCATGGTCGAACCATTAGACCAAATGGAAAAGAGAAAGTCTAAGTCTGAGATTGTCCGGTGTGCCATTCAGAAAGAATCTGTTTGTTTCTACTGCCAAGAGAAGGGGCATTGGTTGCGAAGCTGCCTTATTTACCTGACGGATCACAATGATAGTAAAGTCAAAGTGTTTGACTCTGCTTCAGGTAAGTCCATTTTCTAGTTTGCTTGAGGACATAAGCTAAAGATAAGTGTGGGGTATTTTGATATGACCTTATTTAACTATATATTTTAGGTCATTATCTTAATATATTTGATTAAAATGTTATATTTTTAGATATATGATACTTAATATCCTTGAAAATGTTCAGTTACAGTTAAAATGGGAGCTGAGATGCAAAAGGAGGAGAATGGATCTAAAAAAGGTGCAATAAGGATGTTGTTGCCATCTTGACCCCACATCAGTGTTTTGGCCATATATCATGACTCGTAACTCCGATTGACGATATTTAAAATGTTCTGAAAGCTAGAAACAAGTTCGGACAACTTTTGTGTTTTAAAAAAAATGTTGATTCTCGATAACAACCTCGTGGTGAGTGGAAACTTTGCGATCGTGGAGCTGACATGGAGAATACGGGATATATACGTGGACCGCGATGTGGTGGCAGTCAACCACATCGTGGTGGCCATATTTTTTGGAAATTATATATATTTCGTACATTAGGTCGATTCCAGAAGGTGGAGGCTTTAGGGTTGTGATTTTTACTTCGTTTTTGACGTCCTAAATCCTTCGGGGTCGATTTTGAAGCTAAAGAGTCGATTGGAGCAAGGATTTGAAGATTCAAGTGCTACTGTATCGAGATTTCACTTCGGGTTTGCTTGATGATCATGTATTGCATTCTTTTGGTGACGTTTTTCTGCTTTATTTTACTAAATATGGTGTAAAAACTTTTACTTTCACTAGATATTGATGAACCCTTGTTGATATGCTTTGATTTCATTAGTACGATTAATTGAATTTGGTTTTACTTGTGCTCAAGATTGCTTTACCTTTCACGTTAAAGTTGTAATTTTTATTTCTTATTGATGAGTATTATTAGGATTACATGATCATTCTATCTTGATGTACTTGAATCATATGAATCTATGATCATTAGGTTTGTATGACTAGGACTTTGATCATAAGCCTAGGGTTAGATAATATTGACTTTGACTGAGTTAGAGGGCATTAGATATCCATGTTATGCTTAGATTGATTGTCATGATCATTGATCGTTCATAGTTCAAGTATATTTAATTAATTAAGTGTTCATTAATTGCATTATCATTGTGTTAGTTGTTCATTAATTATTAGTACTAGGAAATCCGATCAAGATAACTAGTCATATTACAATTCGGTAATCAGTTCATTAATCCATTTCACTTCTAATTAATCAAACATAAAAATTTGGTAGATTAGTATTCTAGGAGAAGTACTTCTTATTGTTTCCATTTAGTTATTTAGTTTCAGTTGATTAATAGAGCATTAAAACTAGTTTAGTTCTTTTGAACAAAAACCCCATCTTTACTTTTCATAGTTATTAATTTAATTAGCACTTGAATCATTTGATCTAAACCATCACATTCATTGTGTTCGACACCCTTTCTTACCTTAAACTATAGTACTTCACGACTAATTACACTGCCTATTTGTGTTTAAGACTAGTTGAGATTAGAAAAGATTTTATAAATAAAAAACTAATGCAAATAAGACACAATATATATATATATATATATATATATATATATATATATATATATATATATATAACATACTATTTAAAAAATATTCAAAAATGTAGTAAGATTACCTTAAAAACTAGTTAATATTTTATTTTATTTTGAGTTAATTATATATTTTGTGAATTACTTTTGCATGTTTTTAATTTATTTATATTTATTTGAAAATTAAAGAAAGTAGTTTGGACGGGATAAAAAAAAATAGATATCCATGTTTAAATGAGATGAAATAGAAAGTTGATTTGAAAGTAATGTGACAAGGGGATTGGAAGAAATAAGAAAGATAGACTCTAAATTAAAAGCTTTCCTAATATGAATTTATTTTATATCCTATTATTATTTATTTTATTTTTAATTGACCGGTTATTACTATTGTAGCGCATAGTTTATTTGTTTTTATTTTATTGACCATCCAAGATATATTGAATGGTCAATATATATTTATTCTTAGTACATTTAATCTCTCGTTATTTAACCATATTTGATTTTACATTAGGTTAACACGATGTCGTGGGCGTATTAAGCATATAAAATTTCATTATTGGTTGCACTAATAATATAACATAAGGAAGGAGGGTCGAATCCTCATGGACACAGCCTAAGGGTCAATGTCTTTTTGCATCAGGCACATTCTAGTCATGAAACAGAAAATATAAAAATGTGGTTTTTAGAATTAAACTAAAAACTAAAAACTGAAGTGAAAATAAATTAGATAAAACTCAATAATAAAAACGAATTCAATTCTACTGTGACTTTCCTAATCATGCAATTAGTTTAGATCTGGTTATTTAGAATGTGTTTTATCTAAGCTGGTACTGAAAAAAATTAACAAGCTCTAGTATAATCTTTTTTTACCTAAATCAATTAACCAAAACAAGCTCTTTGAATTAACCATAACTTTTTACTGTCTATTAAATAAGCTCTTAATTAAATCAGAAAAGCAACTTTATGATGTATGTAAAATTCCCAGCAATACCCAATATTTTTCACAAGCTCAGAAGCATAAAGCTATGATTTTTATAGTTTATACCATAGTTAAATCCCAAACATGGAACCAATATGATACTTGTTACTTTTTACCAGTTGATAATAATAATTACGATTCTATTAACTGATTAACTGGAATGATAAAACCCTAGCTAGGTGATCAGACTAACAAGAATTCAAAATCAAACGTTTATTAAGCTCAAAACTGAAAAATCTATATAGAAACAAAAAAAAGAAAACCAGATCAGATAACTCATCATTAAAAGTACTAGTTTAATGAAGAACTGAAAACTAGGGTTTTAGCCAGACATGGCTAAAAACGAATCTAAACTAGTTAAAAGAAACATTAACCAAACAAACTTCTAGGTGTATGAGATAATTCACAGCCTTTATATCTTCAGAAATCACTGAAAGATATTAGAAATGGCCTTCATAAGTGTTTTCCATCGTCTGGAACCGTCTAACCTCCTAATCTGATAATGAGGATCATATTTATATGCGAGATGGAAGCTTTCGAAGAAAGAAAATAAAAAATGTGATCGCAGATGTCAGATATGCGATCGTAGAAAATATAATTTTTTCCACATTTATCCCTAAATGATGTAAGAGGCTATTTTCAATGTTTTCAAGACTTTGGGTTAAAAACGCAATCATAAATGTAGGCTATGCGATCGCAGTTTTTTTTCTCTAGAATTGTGTTTAAATGAAGTACGATGCCAAATCTGAAGTTTCTAGGGTTGCATGACAGAAATGCGATCGCAGAATGGACATCTGCGATCGTAGTGTTTGCTTTTTCTTCTCAAATGGCTTCCAGATGACTTATTTCGGCCATATAGAACTTCATTGCATTTATGCGATTGCAGTAACACAAAATGCGATCGCAGATCTGAGTTTCAGACTCATTTCGGATGCGATTCTTCAGTTTAAGCACATCATGTTATTCCTTAGCATCCCTCTTCAATTCCAGCTCCATTTAGGCTCCAAACATGCATCAATATGCTCCCAACGTACCGCTCCACTCAAACTATCTAAAAATGACACAAAAATGCTAACAGTATGAGAATTATGATAAAATACATGAGCTGAACATTATTTAAACTAATGACATGCAAATATACAAAATATGATGCTAAGTGCTAATAAAAACTACCTTAAAAAATGCATAAAATGGCATCTATCAAATTTCCCTAAGCTTGAACCTTACTTACCCTCAAGTAAGAAAAATATTAAACATTATAAACAAATGGAAAGATATGGATAAGCTACAAAGAATTTAGAACAAAATAAAGGAAAATAAATACTTGAAATAAAAATACTTCACTCTTTCATTTCCACAAAGATTTCACGACGAAGAAGTTTCAATGAAATCACTACCTAGACAACAGTCTCAATACCTTTATTGTAGATTCATAATTCATTTTTAGTAAGTCAAACCAAGCTTGAGTAAATAATTTTTACGCTGAATTAAATTTGTGAAAATAGTGTATTTTTAAAAATAATATCATGAAAATTCGTTTATAAAAGCTTAGCTTGACCGAACCCTCCTTTTTTTCGAACTCGTCCAGTAAACGTGGTAAGCTTCATTATGGACAGAAAATCCAAGCTTACCCTATTGATTCCAATATCGAGGGATCTATCTCATTATACCACACATATTCTTTGTCTTGATCAACTCTTCAGATTTAACTTTCTTGGTTCTTGATTTCAACTTGTACTTGACTTGGATTTAACTTTGAATTTCAAATTTCCTCAAGTTGCTTGATATACCGTTTCTAACAAACATATTGATTAGACGCGAATTTCACTTTGAGGCTCGCTATATCTTCACAACTTCAAAAAATGATAATAAATTGTGTGAATATAACAAGAGGTTCCTCCTAACCTCAAAAGATACAGAAACTATAGGGTTCAATACTTCAAGGAAAAAAATGGTTATTCAATCTAGGTTCTTTTTTAGGCATTTAAGAAAATTATTTCTAAAATACTGTTTATTTTTCAATCCCACACTTCCATTGTAAAAATTATCTGACTCATATGTTGGTTCATATTTCGAAAACATTTAAAGCACTTTCTAATATGAAAAAATAATTCTTAAAATTGATTGTAATGAGACTATTGCTTTCGGTTCCTATCACACTTCATCTTAATAGAGCAATCGAAAGTAAATAAAATATCCTCATCTCATGTAAACATTTTTCAATATTTTTTGTTTTTTTTTTTTTTTGATATTTTAAATGCAGAAAATAAAAATAAAAATAAAAATATTTTTGTTTTTTTTATGAATACAGAAAAATAAAAAAGGAAAATATTTTTTGAATTTTTTATATATGCAAATGCAATGCAAAAAATAAAATGCAAAAAGAAAAATAAAATTTGAAAAATTTAACCTAAAAAAACTGAAAATTTTCAAATTTTTAACAAAAATGCAAATTTCCACACTAACCCCCTCCCCAAGCTTAAAATAATCCATTGTCCTCAATGCTCAGAGATGAATGAACAACTCAATAAAACATATAAAGTCAAAAATGGTGCAACTAGGAATGAATGTACCTGATAAGATTGCATAAATTCTGATTTTGACGATGATGATTTGAATTTCAGCAACTCTGAAGATCCTCTGATTTCCCCAAGATTGCTTGGAACTTTGACTATCTCTTTATTGAAAGCGTAAAAAACTAAAACTACTCACTGGGATGCCTCCCAGAAAGCTGCCCATTTTTAAAGTCATTGGCTCGACTTTGCCCAACCAGATTTGCTAACTGGTGTGGTCAAGACTTCTCTAAAGCTCAACTCTCTTCCTTGTCACTCCAGATCCCTTTAGATATGGAAAGACTGATAGATCTAGAACTTGTTCAGCAAACTGAAAAGACTTCATATTGTCTTCAGATAAGTTTTTCAGGTGATTTTATTTTATGATCTTCTTTTTCTTTCCAGAAAACTTCTCTTTAAATTCTTCATATTCTTTTGTTTTTAGATTTTTCTCTGATCTTTCCATTGCAGAAATTAGCTTCTCCTCTAGTACCATCTCAACTGAAATCATCACTTTCTCCTCTTTTTTTTTCCAGAAGTTTGTTTCTTTTCAGATTTTTATCTAATTCTCCCTCAGCAGATTTCAGCTCCTCCTCTTCCCCCAAGCTTATTTCATTTTAGCTTCCTGCAGCTAACTTCTTTTCTTTTTCTGTCACCTCCCCAAGCTTTCCTTTTTCCAACTATTCTGATGTGGCAAATAATTTTTGTCTATAAATTTGTCTTGCACAAAACAATGAGAAAACTCACAGGAGCCCTCAGATAAAGGACTATTGTTACCCAGATAATTAACAAAAATATTATCAAAAGTATCATAATCATTCATTTTAAAATTGTCCACATCCCCATCAAATTCCATAAAAAGCGTACCAGCAAAAACATCAATTTTTGTTTTAGCAGTTTTCAGAAAAGGTCTTCCCAAAATAATTGAGTTTTTATTTGATACGTCTAAATCAGCCATGTCCAAAATACAAAAATCAGCGGGAAAAATAAGCTCACCCACTTGGACGAAAACATCCTCAAATATACATTTTGGGTGTACTATCGAGTGATTTACCAACTGAATGAGTATCTTTCGCGAGTTTTGTCCAAGTAGTGATCGATCCGGATGGGAGCTCATACATCTATTCCCTTGTTGAATCTTGAACTTAAAAAGGGAATGCTCTTAACTTTATATGATCTTTAGTAATAGCATGCAACTTCATTCTTGAACAAACCACATGAAATTTCTTGAGGAATTTATATGGGTCTTTGTTTTCTACACCTCAGAATGTAGGAAGAAGATGTATCAACCTAGATTTGAGTTTGAAGTTCTGGGCTTCTGGAAAAGTAATGGAAAGAGCCTGCTGATTAACTTCTTGAGTGGCCCACTCTATGAGAGTCTTTTCTACTTCATCTCCACTCATGACCGATTCTTCAAATTCAGTATCTGAAGAGTCTGTGGTTTTAGATTTAACCAAGGAGGCGGGAAGTAAGTTTTATAAAGGATATCAGAAGGTGAAGATGGGGGTACTTTAGGGAAGAATGGAAAATTCGTATATGGTTCATTCCACAAGGGACTGCCTTATGGTGTTATGATTTTTGGAAGTATTGAAGAGGATGAACCAAAGAAACCTGCTGATTGTTTTCTCTTTGCTACTTCTTTATTCAGTTTTCTTACAGTTCTTTTGATTTCTAGATCAAAAGCTAGAAGTGTACATGTACAGAAATTTTTAGGCATAAAACTATTAGAAGCACCATGTCCCCAACAACGGGGCCAACTTGTTAACACGATGTTGGTGGTGTATTAAGCATATAAAATTTCAATGGTGGTTACACTAATAATATAGCATAGGGAAGGACGTTCGAATCCTCAGGGACACAGCCTAATGGTCAATGTCTTTTTGCATCAGACACATTCTAGTCATGAAACAAAAAATATGAAAACGGGTTTAAACTAAAAACTAAAGATTGCAGTGAAAATAAATTAAATAAAACTCAATAATAAAAATGAATTCAGTTCTCCTATGACTTTCCTAATCATGTAAGCAGTTCAGATATGGTTATTCAAAATGTGTTATATCTAAGCCGATACTGAGAAAAACTAAATAGCTCTAGTATAATCACTTTTACCTAAATTAGTTAACCAAAACAAGCTATTTGAATTAACCATAACTTTTTACTGTATAATTAAATAAGCTCTTAATTAAATCAGAAAAGCACCTTTATGATCTGTGTAAAATTTCCAAAAATACTCAATACTTCTCACAAGCTCGGAAGCATAAAGATATGATTTTTACAGTTTATACCAGAGTTAAATCCTAAACACAGAACCAATATGATATTTGTTACTTATTACCAGTTGACAAGAAAAATTACGAATTTTATTAACCGATTAACTAAAATGATAAAACTCTAGCTAGGTGATCGAACTAACAAGCATTAAGAATCAAATGTTCATTAATCTCAAAACTAAGAAATCTAGATAGGAACACAAAAAGAAAACCAGATCTGATAACTAATCACATGAAAAGTACAAGTCTAATGCAGAGCTGAAAACTAGAGTTTTAGTTAGACATGGCTAAAAACGAATCTAAACTAGTAAAAAGAAATATTAACTGAATAATCTTATAAAGTAAGTGTATTAGATGATTCACAACCTTCAGATCTTCAGAAATCGTTGAAAGTTATCAAAAATCACATTCAGAAGTGTTTTCCGTCGTCTGGAATCGTCTGACCTCCTAATCTGATAATGGGGTCATATTTATATGTGAGATGGAAGCTTCTGGAGAAAGCAAACGAAAAATATGATCGTAGATGTCTGATATGCTTCGTAGAAAATACGATTTTTCCAGATTTACCCATAAACGATGTACGAGGCTATTTTCAACGTTTTCAAGACTTTGGGAAAAAAATATAATCGCATATATGAGTTATGCGATCGCAATTTAGGGATGCATCAATATTTGGACTTTATGGTCAAATTAAGTATATGTTAAGGGTTAAGGTTTTAAATTTAGGGATGCATCAATATTTAATAAAAATCAATTCAAATTGATATCATTGTAACGAAGAATCCATCCCAAGGAGCAAAATATATATTTGAAGTTGATACTATAAAATTTGATAATATTCAATTTAATAAGAAGGAACAAAGTGAATGTGTAACATGGAATGTGAATGAAGTTGATAAAGTTGTAAACATGGAGAGGGGGGGGGGGGGGGTAACTATAATATGAAACCATACCTATTGATGAGGCAATGACTAATATGAGATTTGTTATTGAGTATTTTAAAGTTTACTAAGAGCATGAGTTTGAGAAGACTTTGAAATGTTCTTAAGTTATAGCTTCTGATTTAGGAATTGATATGATGTTTGTTGAAAATAATAATTAAATAATATTTTTTAAGAATTTTTTTTTGATGAGAGCACCGTTGATTCGTTGAAACTAGTATACGGACGTTCACTTGAAGAATCATTCACGATTCATTTTTTTATGTGCATAATTGATCAAACTATTGGTTCATTGAAGCGAATGTTTGAGCAATAAAAACAGTTTCTTATTCATAACAGAAAAGTTAAAGTCGTAGAGTAATGATGAACTAAGGATAAGTTGCAAAACTCTTGAAAAAATGTTACAAAAGGGTTAGATCTCAAAGATCAATGGTGATGACTTATTTAACAAACTAGAACTCTTAAAAAACTAGTTGAACATAATCCAGCTAACTCATACTAAATTTCTTGAAATGATAAACATTATCAAGTCTAGCATGCACAGTATTGTTGTTTATTCCTATTACAATTGTATTAGCGGAAAAAAGCTTTTTTCAAAACTAAAATTTTTATAATTTTATTTGCGACATGCTATGACTCAAGAAAGATTAAACATTTTAGCTTTGATTTTTATTGAGAAAGATTTTTTTTTTAAATATTGATTATTAAAGTACAATAAATGAATTTGTTTTAAAAATTCTAAAAAACCAATGTTTAGAAAATGATAATGCAATAATTGTTTATCTTTATTTGGAAAGTTATTTTGTAACAATTTCAATTTATTCGTAATGGATGAAGAGCCATATATGATGTTTACGAGATACAAAATTTACGAGATGTTTGTTATCAATTTTACTTTTTTTAAAATTTAGCAATAATTAATTTAGTTAATAATACTTTACAAATTTTTTATGGACCTAATTAAAAATTTTATACAAAAGTTCCAAAATATACTAATCGAATTTTTATACAGAAGTTCCAAAATATACGAAATCGACCTTTGTACTCATGCTCACGTAATAAGGGTTATTTATTTAAGGGTTTATGTTTTCTTATTGAAAATTGTCACTTTTCCTAATGAGATAAGTGACAACTTGAGTCCTTAACGTAATAAATATATGGGAGACAAATTAGTCTTTATTTAGCTCCAACATTTATAGCATTAATATCCAACAAAAACTTCATTTATGTTGTTTATGACTTGATGATCTATAATTTTGAAAAAAAAAACAATAAAAGGAATTGAATCCAAATATGTAAATAGAGACAAAAACAATATCATCAAATGACTTCTAATCTAACGTTATCAAGTGTTATCCTTCTTTCTTTAAATCGAATGTTCAAGCCATGTCATCAAATGACTTCAAATCTAACGTTATCAAGTGTTATCCTTCTTTTTTAAAGTCGAAGGTCCAAGTAATGTCCGGAACATAAATGATATTATAAATAGTTTAGTAATAAATTAGGTCCGTTGTTCCAAAAAAAAAAAAAAAGACAAAATAATACCAATTTTTTATGTTTCTTAACAACCAACAACAATGTAATGCGTTAGAACTAAAAAAAGATGAAATCGTATATATTTGATAAAATATATGGTTACAACATGAATAAAGAAAATTTAATAAAAACAACAAAGAGAATTAAGGTGTATATTTAACCAGACATACTACTACACAATAAGACATACTACTACACAATAAATCAAAATGGTCATCTTTCACAGATCTATGGTGACGATTTATTCAACTATATTGCTACAAAAAAAAAAAAAAAAAAAACAAACTACTGAACATAATATAGCTAACCCATACTAAATTTATTGAAAATGATGAACATTTATTTAACATACACAATATTGTTAAATGTTTTTATTACAATTGTATTACTGGAAAAAAGCTTTTCAAAACTAAAACATTTACAATCTTATTTGCGACATATTATGATTCAAAAAAGATTAAACATTTTGACTTTGGTTTCTAATATTGATAATGAAATTATAATAAATGAATGTGTTTTATAAAAACCTAGAAGATCGATATTTAAAAATTGATAATGTATTGTCTCTTTGTCTTTATTTAGAAAGTTGTTTGTTACAATTTCACTTTATTCTAATGAGTGAAGGTCTGTATATGATAGTCACAGAGAATATAGAGAATTTTTGAGATGTTTATTATCAATTTTATTTTTCTTAATTTAGTGGTAAGGAAATTTCACAAATTCTTTATGGGCCTCAATTTAATTTTTTGTACATGGCTTTCAAAATGTTAGGATCAAACCTTGTACTTATGCTCATGTAGTTAGTGTTATTTATTTTAGGATTTATGTTTTCTTCTCGACAATTTTCATTTTTCCCAATGAGATAGTAGATAACTTGAGTTCTTAAAGTATATATATATATATATATATATATATATATATATATATATATATATATATATATATATATATATATATATATATATATATATATATATATATATATGACAAATTAGCCTTTATTTAGGTCCAACATTTATAGCATTAATATCCAACAAAAACTTCATTTATGTTGTTTATGATTTTATGAACACATTTCTTAAAAATAATAATAATAGAAAGGAGTTTAATACAAGTACGTAAATAGAGACAATGATACCAATTTTTTTATGTTGCTTAAACGCCGACAACACCGTAATGCGTAGAAACTACAGAAAAGATAAAATCGTATATATTTGATCAAACATATTGTTACACTAGGAATAAAGAAAAAACAATAAAAACGACATAGAGAGTTAACGTGGTTTGATCGACACAACTTATGTCTACTGACATAACCATATAACTTTTTTGTAACTTGAATGTTTCAAAATGATTACATCGAAACCCTTAGCTATAAATACTTATTAGTAGAAACCCTAACAACAATCAATTTGAACCCACACACAAATAAATCCAAACATTCTGTTAGATTGGAGGGAGTGGTGTCACACTTGTCATGGTTAACGTAGGCGCCACATCAGATTTGCCAAACTACATTAAAAGTTTTTCATTTACATGGCGTGGGTCGCCACGTTTGTTATGCTAATTATTTTTTTAATATTTAATTTATATAAAACATCAATATAAACAAATTATTTTAATAAAAAATTAAATTTATAAACTTGAAAGGAAATCACACACTTGAAACTAAATACATCACACTTGACATTAAACTAACATAAGACGACCAGAAACTTAAACACACAACCCACTAGAAATTAGAAAACAATGAGCTCAAATTTGATGCAATTTGGGGCACTACCTCACTTGTTAAAACTCAACAAGTCTGAAATCTTTGTCAGTTTCTACACAGTAAGTCTCAAGAGCATGTTGGAGGAATTAATGTTTATGTTAGAGATCTGGATACCCTTTGGATCGTGTGTACACTTTCCGAACTGATATTTCTACCTTATTCCTGGTTTGCAAGAAATTATGCAGAGGATAATCCTAGAGGACACTTACGAATCTAGGCACAAAAATCGTAAGCCAAATTGGTAGAAGGATTCTATGTTCGTTTGAAGAAAAAAGAGCTAATGGTAGTGTGTCTCTTCACAAAGAGAAGAGCCGTTTATATAATTAACGAGATTTAGGGTTTGCCTCTTAGGGTTAGCTGTCATGGGTTGCTTCGGAAGCTAGTCAGGAAATCCAGAATTTTAACGAGGAAATCAAGGGTTTCCAAATCTGACGAATTTCTTCAGTTTTACCATAATCATCCTCAAGAATTCGATTTTCCCACTATGTTCCCATATGTAAAATTCGGAGACCCCACTAGGGTTGGCCGTCAGCGGGACCCTGGCTAGGGGCTCTGCCCCTTGGACCCCGCTAGGGGTGCTCCCCCTAGACCCCGCCAAAGGGGCGCTGCCCTCGGACCCCTGACTAGTCGTCGAACCAACTTCTAATTCGATCTTATACATACATTCACTCCGCACAAACCCGTACATATACTAGATTACAAATTATGAAGCCAATTAGCCCACATGTTAGTTCTAATTACATAAAATGACATGGTGACACTAAAATCACCAACATAGCATTCACTAGCAAAGTATTTTCATTTTCACCATGCTCGACTTCATGCCTCACTCTACAAAACTCATTGTTAAACTGCATTGAAACTGTGTTTGCATGTGTCCATTTTGAGAAGAATTGCTCTTTATTTTGAGGTACGACAACTTGACGGTTAGATTCTTCGGCGACTCTCCTCCAAAAAGTAGTCGAAGGGAGGTTAATGTTGATTCGGTCTTCTGTTACATCAACTCATGAACGAACTAGTAACATCTCTTCTTTAGGTGATCAAACACGAGCCATTTTGAGCGATGAGGTTTTGAAGAAGATGGAAAATAAAAAGTTTAGGAGAATTGAATTAAGAAGATTTGAATGTGGTGAAGACTGAAAAAAAAATTGTGGTATTTATAGTTAGAGATTAAAAATTGTTATATTTTTGAAAATGAAGTATTTTTTTTGAAAATATGGTATATTTTGAAAATGAAATTTTTTTTGAATGGTAAAAGAATAAAAAAGAATAGGTAAATGCATAAATCCCTTTCTCTATCATCGAAAAAAGTTTATCGAGTTCCATCATCGAATCGAGCTCGTCGAGGACCCGACGCAGTGTTTGTCGAGGGGTGCCGAGCACCACTTTGTTGAGCCTTAGATTCACCATTCATGTTTTCCAACTTTGTTATTCAGATCATTAACATCCAAATCGCATTCTAAGAAATAAAAAAGTAGTTACCATATTAATGAGTAATTTAGAGATATTTTTCTATTTTATGTTTTTTATTAGCTTGTTTGGTAATTAAATGTTAGTAGATTTTGTTAATAAAAAGGGAAGATGGTGCACCCTAACTTACTTGAAAAACAATTCATTACATATATCTAAAATGATTAGAATTCATGGTCCTTGCAATTTACTTCTCATAAAAAGGTAAGCATCGCCTCGATATGTCCCAATATAAGATTATATCATCATAATTCCCTAATGAGGAAAATTATCTGATTTCAAGACGGAGATCACTGTTTCCAATCGAGGTTGGTTTTGGAAACCATCTTCCTCTTATGACAAAGTAGACACAATTTTTTTATTTAATGTTTGTAGCTTATTTCTTCTTTTTCATACTATGGATGTTTCAATCACACCTTGAAGTTTCTAAAGGCTTCTTGTCGTGAAAGAGTGGAACTTCAACACGAAGACTGGTACTAAAGACACTACAAATTGTAAGATTCAAGTTTACATTCCAAAGGTATCCTATGGATGTTTCAAACATAGTAAGGATGTTTCACACTTTGATATTTCTTATTTTCATAGCTAGAAGATTTTAAGAATCAAAGATAACCATACACATCGGAGACGTTACAAGTTATAAGATTTAACTCAACTATTCCAACCTTAACCATATATAGTTAATATATTAACAGTTAAGGTCCAAGCCACATTTAACAACATTAAATGAAAGTCATAACCATATTTCTATAATTAGAAAGATTGTTTTTTAGAATGGCAAATCTAATCTAATCCTAAATTAGCCCTAAATTCACCTATATCTCTAACGAGACTTGAACCCCCAACCTCAAGAAGGAAAGACAACACCTGATACCGTTGGACTATAAGTCATTTGGTAGAAAGATCGGATAATCAACATATATTAACTTCAAATTTCACCTAACAATTAATTAAACTTAAGTTTAGTTATTTTAACTTAACTAAAATTGAAATTTTAAACCATTTATTGTATTTCATTTATTTATATTTAACTAAGGTTTATACAAATTAGTTTATTTTATAATGAATTTCTCTCAAAAGTTAAAACGTCTAGCCCCAACTTTTAGGAGTTACATACTTTACATTACTTAAAGTATAACGAGATGTAACATAATAAGCATAGTTTACAAAGATATAAAATAACTAACTTGGATTTTACATTACATCTACTATAATAGCTACAATTTAAACAATTTCTTTCATTTACAATATTTTTCTGAACTTTCACATATCTTTGAAGTACTAATATGTTTCACAATATCTTCATCTAAGATATTTTCTAACTTAAATTGATCTTTCTTTTTTGGTTGCTTGTTACTACTAAAGCTATTTGCATGTTCATCTTTATATAGAGCATTCTCATTGAACACCATATCCCAACTTATGGTAACCGTCTATTCTCGTTATCCCATAAGCGGTACCCCATGTCATCCAAACTGTAACCTATAAATGTGCACTTCCTTCACTTTACCTCAAGCTTGTCTCTCTTTGAGTCTCTAGCTTTGACATACAAAACACAACCAAAATCTTTCAATTGTTTGAGCGAAATCTCGCGACCTTACCATTCCTCTTTTGGAATCTTGAATCCCTATGAGAACTGAGGCTCCTTTGCTAATTAAGTATGTTGTTGATCAAATGTACCTATAACATTTTGGGTAAAATTGCATGTAGTATCATGTTTTTAGGCATCTCATTCAATGCACAATTCATCCTGTTACACCCCCAGCCGATAGCGGAAAATCGGGTTATATGATGCTAAGATGTTGGATCGTAGATACAAAGTCACATTGAATATTACACAAATATTATGTAAATGTTACTTTTTATTCATTAAGTAATATAAGTTACACAGGTGTTCAAAGTACAAATACGTTACAAAAGCAAAGTACAATAATGAAACACATGGGCCTCTTGCTGCATCACTTGGATCTTTCCAATCTCTTTCTGGATTCATTCTCCTGAGAATACATGTGGTTTGAAAGGTCAAGCTAATGTTGACGAGTTCATAGGTTTTGTATAGCTTTAAAGTTTTTGTAGAGTTGGTTATGTCAGCGTTGTGGTTTTTCCTAAACTCGCATACTTGAGTTGTGTTATATCACTACTTTCTTAGGTTTATTTCCTAGTAGTAGTTTTTAGATAGATTAGTTTAACAATGTTACGATGAGTTCCTATAATCGAGATACAACTAGTTGTTGTCGTACACACAGTATCCTGATGCTTCGTCAGACATCGTCCGTGTTTAGAAAGTTATGCATGCACCGACTGCCGTCAGGCTGCAGCTAGCAACCGCAGGTGGAGGTGTCAACTATGTATAGATGTATACATATTTTTCCCACTCTCTTAATATTTAACGATTTATAGGTATGGAGCTTTACGGCTAAAGGTTATTCAGTTGGAGGATGAATCGTGTCTCATCTAACACTTATTTGAGGGGGCCTTCTTTGGTCGATCACATTGTTGTTCATTGTTGTATTTATAAAAAAATATTTATCATATATATATATATATATATATATATATATATATATATATATATATAATTGAGTTAAATTGTTTTGTGCAGCCGGGTATTTGGGCAGAGTAACCACTAGGTACTAAGCATATCCAAAGGTTGGCCATATTGATTACTAGAGAAAAAAGAGTTTCTTGGCAACTGGCTAGCGTAACAAATAGGTGTGATGTTTTCTATCAGTGTGAGTCGGCATAACAACTAGGCATAATATTATCCTTAAAAGTTGGGTAAGGTATCTACCGAGCATAATATCATCCTAATATGCTAGGCATAATCATATTACTAAGTTATATAGTCAGTAATATTTATGAAAATTATAATTTATAACATGTATTCCCCCCACCCCCTAGTAAAAGGTTTAAAAACAGTAAAGTTGGACCGTGAACTTACCCTTGATGTGTGAAATCATTGATGTAGGGTAGAATTCAAGAGTTCGGAACTCGGGAGGCGCTCGGGTTGGTGGCACAAAAATCGAGAGAGAGAGAGAAAGATGTGTTTTCAGGTGTGAGGAGTTCAAATGTCGATACCTGCTAATTATAGCTGATTTTCGAGTGCATGTCACGCAAATGCGCGTGAGCCATAAGGATATGCCACATGTCCTCATATCCTCGTGCCATGTCATCCGTATCCTGACGAATCCAGGCGCCAGGTGTACGTCGTGCACTATGTGCGGGTGCACTTGAGGGTGAATATCAAACTTTAAAAGTTCATAACTCTCGCATACGAGCTTCGTTTTCAACGACTCTTATGTATTCGTATAGGTCTTGACGTATACTACAACTTTCCTTTTGGCCGTTTTGGCTAATTCCAACTTTTGTTTTTAGCCTATGTTTTATAAACGTTGTGATTTTATAAAAATCATAACTCTCACATATGGTTTCCGTTTTAGGCATTCTTTGTCTCAAAACTCCTACTTTGAGTAGTACTACGTTTCCTTTTTGTGACATCTGCAAAAAGTCAATCGTTCTCTTCGTGGTTTTTGACTTTGTAACTTTTTATGTGCGGTAGATTTTTATTTACTATAAAAATCATATCTCTTCAACACTAATTCGAACTTTTATGAAGTTTATATTTTTGGAATCGCGGGAACGTGTATATTCTAAAAATGTAAACATGCTTTCAGGTGACACAATTTTCGAGCACTAAATTTCAGCCTAAATGTAAACGTAATTAAGGCAAACTCGAATATAATTATTTATACAAGTTGTATGGTTACATGGTTATCCTATACATGTTGATGACATCATTAGAAACTAAAGGTGGTTAGTGACGTATTTTTCGGGTTATCACACATCCTTTCAGCTACTCGATTTTGCTAAACTATATCTGGAAGTGTCATCTGCATCTTTAATTCCCTAGTTAGAGTAGTAATCAAAAAACTCTTTACTATTGTATTTCCCCAATATCTGATCTGAAACATTTAAACTTCAAGTTTGTTCCATTCTCTATAATGGATTTCTATTTCTTGAAAGCACTGAAAACTTCAGACTTTTACTTCAAAATATAAACCCAAACTTTTTTCTTGATGTCAGCGATAAAAGTAATGTAATATCAGGATCCTTCCAGTGGAGAAACTAAATTGGGACCATAAGATCTTAATGTACTAAATCCAATTTCAAGGACTTGGGCAGATGAACTATCTTCATGAAAGTAACATTCTTCTATTTACCAAGAACACACAACTCAGATAAATCAACTATCACAATCTTTAGATTTGGAATTCTTCCTTTGGAGGCTAGCATCTTCATTCTTTTCTCAGTAATATTCCAAAGTCTTTGGTGCCATAAAGTGGCTGCCCTAATTTCGTTAACAACATTTCAGTATCTGAAACCTCCACCATATAAAGAGTACCTTGTTTCTGGCCTTTAGCAAATACTAAGTTTCCCTTTATCACCTTCCTCTAATGATCACAAAATGTAACATGCTAAAATTCATCATCAAGCTTCCCTATTGATATTAACATCCTCTTTAAGTCAGGAATGAACATACCATTCTTCAAGGTCCAATTCATACCTAAAGTCGTCTTGAGGACCACGTCCCTAATGTCAGTAATATTCAAGCTCTTATTGTCTGCAAATGTAACCTCCTCATTCCGTACTGTTGAAAATTCTAATATGTTTTATACATTACAAAAATATTGTGCTTGCCGAATTTCACTTAATACTTAAGGAAACATGCACCCTAAGAGATCTATGTCATACACTTTGAATGCAATATACTATGAACAAAAAAAATTAGATTAACCCTATATAACTAAGGTATAATCAAGGTTCTAAATAACGTAAGGCATGACTTGGCGGCAATGTCAAGCCTCAAGCTTTTCCGAGCCTTGGCGAGTCACGACGTTTGTAAGGCGTGATTTAAGGCGGCAATTTTCTATATAATTAATATTTTTATATGTATTTTCAACTATTATTCATTTTTATACATATATATGAGTTAAGGCGGCGTTTTGGCAAAACTTGGCGGCATGTGCAAGCCTTGGATTTGTGGCGCGCCATGGCGAGCTTTTTAGAACCTTGGGTATAATACAAGAATTAGGATTACATATCTTTGATTTGTTGTATTAAACAAATCACTTCAATCCTTCCTTTGAATAGCTTGAAAAACTAGCACCAAAAGGGTGATACCTCTAACGGTTCACACCCAAACCCTAGAACTAGAAAACATATGAGAAGAGAGGAGGAGAATGAAATTTTGTTCCTAATCTTTATGGGAAGTGAATGTGCAAATTTAAGTACCCAAGGGGTGCTATTTATAATTTAGGTAACTTAGGGACAAAACAAGATTTTAATGGATTTTAATGGCAATCCAAATCTTTTCCTTATATTTATCCAAGAGACTTCTTTAAACCCCAAGGAGGCTCCCAAAATTGTCCTCCCTTGGGTGGTTCTATAATTGTTTTTTTTTGTTCAACTATTTAACAATTACAATTCACCCATTGCTCTTTTAATTAATTCCAATTAATCTTAAATTAATTCCAAATTAATTTTGATTAATAAATAATCAATTCTAATTGATTTCATATTAATTTATTAATCATATAAATTAACAAATCAATTATTTAACAATTGATCTCATATTAATTTATTAATCACGTAATAAATTAACAAATCAACTTTCTATTTCTAGTTTATATATTAATGATATAGTATATTAACAAATCATTTCCTCATAATTTCCAATTAGCTTGTCAATCATATAATAATCTAATAAATTATCATCCATCTCTACAAATGTCAATCTATCCAAGTTCTAGTTATGAGGGCAACCCAAAAAGTGACAGTATAGACATTGAACTAAATTGCAAGTATAGACATTGAACTAAACAACAAAGAGTGCTTTCCAAAGCCATTGTTGAACTCTGATTTGAATCAAATGTTGGCCCTAAGATAAGTGATAAATTATTCCTTCGTTCTACAAGATATGTATGAACTGAATCATGGATTAAATGATCAACCTCATGTTCATTTTTTCTATTTCACGATTTACAGATTGATCAAATTCAAACCAAAAAATGAACACATCAATTTAGTCCAGACTAGGCCTAGTTCTTATAAGTCAACTCAAATCACCGAGGGCCCATAAATATCAGATTTTCCTGTTATGGTAAAAAAGAATGAATTACTTTGACTATATAGTCATACAATTCACATATCAAATCACACATACAATAGTAGATATTATCGTCTTAGAATTACTCGTGATTGAATCCATGAAGTAATCTATAAGCGTGGGTTTATCCAATACTTAAAATTTCTATTTTCAAATTACTCGTGAATATTGTAGCAATTCCAATTGCAATGCTTTAACCTCTATCGACAATCTACAATCAACTCATGACAGTCTTTATTCACTACTTACTTCCAAAAGTATGAAGGACTGTAGAATTTTGAATAATATTAAAATTACTTAGGGAAGTAAAACACACAAAATGAAAAACAATAATAAATTAATTAACTATGGTATCATACCCATTGATTATAAATAAATCTCTATTATTTAATCACCATAACAATTACAAATTTATTCATTGTCTAATGTTTCAAGTAATCAACTAACCACTTGAATTAGACAACATCTGTCAAGTCATGTTATAAACATGCATACTATGCCTCTCAATGGTCCTTCCTTTGTAATAGATCGATTTAAGATTAATCCAAAGATGCTCAATTCAAGATTCCAAATTCTTATCATTGTCTAAGATGTAGTGGAATTTCATCTTTACATGCATTGTCTTTATGTGATGTCAAGGTTCTTAAGTCACAAGGCCTACCAGTGCTTCCATGTTGTTAGCAGCTCACACATATTAATCAGTGTACTTTCACTAACCAAAGTGCTTTGTGTTTGTAGTTAAATGAAGAACATTTAACTCATAAGCATTGTTAAATCAACTTGAAGTGCACCGAAATAAGAATATGTCAAATAAACACAATAGGTTATCAACCTCAGGTCACATGCTAGTGATAACTAAAAGGATCATTATCGGTTGATGCTTGCACAATCAAGATCAACACGACTCCCACTGAATTCTTGACATATTAGTTTTTTTTTATCTCAAGGAACATTCATTCAAGAGATATAAGAAATATTCAAAAGTTTGTATGGATTCCCAACAAGAAAACACTTCATAGAATAGGACTCAGTTTATCTTTTGTTTCTTGATCAATGAAAAAAAATCAAAACTCCAATTCTAAATGTGCTAGAGTAAGGAAAACATTCTTTACTCCACATATTACAAGGTCTTATCATCCTTTTTAGTTTGGAATGAGTTTCAAGATACGATTTATAGTTACTAGAGCATGGCTCGAAATTTTTTTTGGAACAAAGTATGATTCATCTTTGATTGAACCATTCCAACAATATTCGATTCCTCTTCTTAGTCATACAATTGCACTAAGATGTTCTTTGAGGATTAATTGTGATACAATTCCATAATTATCAAGACGATCATAATACATGATACTAAAGTACTCTCCTTCCTATCCAGATTGGACAACCTTTTATCTTTATGCCTAATAGACTCTTCTATTCATTCTGATACTCTTTGAATTTTTCAAAAGTATTAGAATTATGTCTAATCTTATGAACAAAACCACATTTACTGAAGCATTAGTAAATCATGACGCATAGGGTTATCGTCCCTTGCGGTGGATTTGAAAGTCCATATCAACATGTACTAGATCCATTAGTCCTTCACACTCCTCACATAAACATGTGAACACTGAATTAGTCATAATTTTCCAATGAACAATATTCTCATGCATCTTGAAATTTGAATTGTATGAATCCAATTTCGTGCCCAATTGAGACCTCGTGATGAGATTTCTTTTCATTTGGTCAATTATGATAGTAACACAAGAACACTCTATATGAATCAATATCCACTATTATTATTGCTATTATTAGAAACATAACCAATAGTTTCACAAATGTCATTGCAAGGATATATAAATAAGGCAACTTCATAAGCGAAAACTTCATTTTATTGCTAAAAAGAAAATTGGAACTTGTCCTTACAATGCATAAAATCAAAACTACATTTCTACACATCTCTGAAGAGTAATAGTAATCTATTAAGTTTATCCTAACTCCTTAGTAGTAGCTCCAAATTCTGATCATCGAACCATGCGACAAAATTCCATTTCACACGATCAGATTTAGCTCACTTTGCTTAAGTTGCCTTCATTCTTTTAGATCCTTCAATACCATCACAATATGTTTTAAGAGTATAAGAATAGGAACTTAAGGAGTTAGATAATGGATGTCCCTGAAGTAGAGTCACACAAATTGACTTTACCATCTTTAAGATCCTTCAAGTATTTTGGGGCAAATTTGCTTCCAATGTCCCTTCAATTGGAAGTAGAAACAAATGGACTTATATGGGTCAACATGTGGAATGATCTCAGAATGAGCCTTTCTCTTTACCATATGATCAAACAGTTTGACCTTGGCCGGTCCCTTTCGATTGGGAAGAGAAATATTTTCTGGATCACCAATGTTAGCATTGTCAATGTCCCTTGAATTCTTGGAAATATATCCTATGAGCATTTCTGCTTCATTTATGTTGTTAGGCATTTCTGATTCAGCAACTATCAATGTTTGGGTTAGATTAATTAAGATCACATCAAGATTCCTCATATGAAAGTTCTCAATAAACTAACCATATGACTTTAGAAGCGAAAGAAGAACCAAATCATTGGCTTGCTCCTTTGGGAATACGACACCGAACATTTCCAACTTGTCAATGTATTATTTCATTTTTAGAAGTTGCGCACACATATAATTTACATCTTTATGTTTACATGCCAATATGGCTTGAGTAGTTTCATATCTTTCAACTCGAGGAAAACGTGACGTGGGAGAGTCAGAGGAGGAGGAGGTGGAAGAGTTGAAGAAAGATGATTTCTAGTTCCACCATTTCCTAAGTAAGGGAAACCAATTCCACCTTGTCTTGAAAGTGGAGGACCATCTCCAAAAGATTGACGAAAACCATTTCCTTAAGAACGAGGAAGACGATTTCTATATTCATAAGACATCTAAAATCTAGGAGAAGAGAGAATTCAGGTTAGTTGATTTTAATCCTTAATTATTAACCCAAAATTTAAATTAAGGCTAGGATCCATATATTTGATTCGAACTTTGAAGAAGGATACTGTAATTAAATTCAAATCTATTTTCGGTAGGTAAGACTTTTAATAATTTTAATTATATGAAACTCCCAGATCCTTTGAGATTCATTGAATCCAATCAAATGACATGTTTAATCTCGATTATGCTTTACCAATTGTAACTGGGATGTCAAGGATCACAATTAGGATGTGAATAACCATGCAAACCCACTCAAACACCCTCAATCTATTTATAATCTCCCATTGATGAACCGGTTAACTATACACGCTCCATCCACAATTATAAACACGAGCTGTTTCATCATTTCATCTTTATAGTCCCAAATTAGTGTGTCGGTTAACTACACACGCTCCACTAACGACTCATAAAGAAATGATGTGTGTTTTCATGGATTAACATACAATTCACATGTTTCTTAAAGTAACCATAGTTGTGATTTATATAAACGTTTCTGGTACTTTATAACATACTTGTAATGAGGTTATGTCATATCAAATCCGTTCGGCTAACGACCCTCCACTATACAACAGAGTGGTAGGTGAGAATGGACACCCATTCAACGGTCATTTTATAGGTCGTTTCCTTATACCCCCTTATAGTATGGTTTCGTGAATGACACGTACTAGCGATTTCACTGACTTTTCTTATACGTATAATATATTAAACATTTAATCATAAATAGTATAAGGTGTATTTTAAAACCTTTTAAAACACAAGGTTTAAATATTAATTATCTAAATTAATCATATAATTAATTAATCAATTTAAACCTATCATGAATTTATAATTATCGTTTAATTAGTCTTATAATTAAATCCATAAGGATAATTCATTTAATTAATCTTATAATTAAATATTAGTCTTCCAAGATTATCTCATAATAATTAGGGTTTTTATTTTAATGATATAAGGCATCAAAAAATTAGATTTTGACCGATTTAAAAAACAGATAATTACCAAAATTAATCACACAAATTAGAATGGGCAAAAAAAATCCCAAAATTCGGATTTATATTGAAGTCACGATGTGACAGAACCTCTGTCACGACATGAGGATAGTTTTTCGAAAATTTTCAATTTTTTTTTCAATTTATCTCATGTACAATCAATGTTAGACACACCCAGGCTCTGATACCACCGATGAATTTTATAGGTTACAAAACTATTGTGCTTGTAAAATTTCACTTAACACTTAAGGGCATATGCAACCTAAATGATCTATGTCATACACTTTAAATGCAACATACTATGAACAACAAAACTAGATTAACCCTAATATAATTAAGGTACAATAAAAGAATTAGGATTACATTCCTTTGATTTGTTGTAGTAAGCAAATCACTTCAATCATTCATGTGAAGATCTTGGAAAACTAGCACCAAAAGGAATGATGCTTCTAATGGCTCACACCTAAACCATAAAACTAAAAGACAATTGAAGAAATAGGAGGTGAAGGAAATTTCGTTCCTAAGATTTATGGGAAAGGCATGCACGAATTCAAGTGCCCAAGGGGTCATATTTATAGTTTATGTAACTTAGGGACAAAGAAAGATTTTAATGGATTTTAATCTCAATCCAAATCCTTTCCTTATATGCATCCAATAGGCTTCTTGAAACCCCAACGAGGCTCCCAAAAACCGACTTCCCTTGGATGATTATAAAATTGCCTTTTTTGTTTAGCTATTGAATAATTACAATTCACCCCTTGCACCTTTAATTAATTCCAATTAATCCCAAATTAATTCCAGATTAATTCTGACTAATAATTAATCAGTTCTAATTTATTTCATATTAACTTATTAATCATATAAATTAACAAATAAATTATTTAAAAATTGATCTTATATTAATTTATTAATCACATAATAAATGAAAAAATCAACTTTCTATTTCCAATTAATATATTAATCATATAATCTATCAACAAATCATTTTCTTATAATTTCCAATTAGTTTATCAATCATATAATGATATAATAAATTATCCTCTTTCTTTCTTTCTTTCTTTCTTTCTTTCTCTCTCTCTCTCTCTCTCTCCCTCTCTCTCTCTCTCTCTACAAATGACATTCTAACCAAATTCTAGTTATGAAGGCAACCCAAAAAGGATTTTGCTTCAAATTAAAAAAAAATATACCAATTTAGTTATTGGCTTAGACACCTCAATCCAACAAATTCCACATTACATCTCTAAAATGACTAGCATTGAACAACACACCGAAATCCATGATCCAGGATTTTATTGAGTTTTCGACACAACAAATAATGGTATCATCATCATAAGCTTCTGCTACATTCATCTCCTACTGGCCTTCATCTTCCATAGGCTTCAAACACTGATTTTTTACATGACTATTTTCTTTTCAAGTTCCAATATGTAACATCCTTCCCGTCTTTTGATATACCTCTGATTCTTGATATTGATCTTCCTTTAGCCCACCGCCTCAATTGGACATCCTTTATGTCTTTTGCACTTAGGATACCAATGGAAGATTCTCTGACAATCCGTTTGTACACATCCTTACTAAGGTTTAAATCATGAATGCCTTTGAATGTTAACTTAACATTTCTAATTAAACTGCTAATTGTCATCAATGTACCTGACCAACTAGCGAGAAAAGATAATAATAGTAACAATGCCTGGACTTGATCCTCGAATCCAATATCAACTGAAATCAACCATGAGATGATTAAATTTAACTCATTTACATGAGCAGTCACCGAGCCACCCTCCTTTATCTTCAAATCCACCTACTGATGAATCAAGAAAACCTTATTCGTTGTTGAAGGTTTTTCATACATATTAGATAATATATTTATCAAATTTTAGGCAGTCTTCCCATTTACAATATTGTAAGCTACATTCTTTACTAATATTAACATTATCACTCCAATTGTCTACCGACCTAATAATTCCCATTCCTCCTGCTTCATTGCTCTAGGTTTTAGTCCGGTTAGTGGTTCATGTAACTTTTTTTGGTAGAGATAGTCTTCTATTTGCATTCTCCATAATCCAAAATATTGATCTTTAAATTTTTTGATCTTAACTATCCCATATTCAACCATATCTCTGATACCAGTTTGTTAGGATAACAAAACTAGTTAAGCACTTCAACAAACGATAAATGATTTTAGTAAACACATAGAAATAAAACCACTGTGAATTCTACAAACGAAAAACAATTGGAACATGGTATTTAATGTGGTTCACATGATTAGTCTGATTGACTAATCTATGGGTGAACGAGAGCGATGATTTTATTATCACCAAGAAATTACAATCATATAAGGCTAAACTGCACTTGTAATCTAATCACTGACACTAAGGTTGCACTAACATGAACTATCAATAAAAGTCTCTTTTGTGAAAACTTCTCTAAAGTAAATATGATCTCAACCTTACAAATTGTTTCTTGTAACATTTCAAAAATCATGATAAAAAGTTTCATTTTTCAAAAATTATTTTCAAAAACCACAAGTCATATAAAACATTGTTTCCTAACATAGTCATAAAATCAGAGTATCCAATAACATCTCTCAATCATAAATCCCAAGGATGATGTGTACAATCACGCCTTCGCCTTGCCTTGATCATCTAATATACCTGAAACCACAAAGAAAAATGTAAGCCAAATCTTAGTGAGTTCCCCCAAAATATCCCACACATCAAAACATATAAAAGCATGCATATTGGGTCCACATTCATCGAACTGGATTACCCTCTGATCCATAGTTATAAGACTGGATTACCCCAACCCACATTCATCAGACTAGATTGCCCCGGGTTTGTTGGCTTACAGCATAGAACAGTAAAGCCTCAACCCAACCATACAATGTCGACATATGTAACATATAACAATAACCAACAAGTACAGGTAATCATACAGATCACCACATCATAGCAACATCCTATACACAAGGATACATAGCACAGCCTAATGGACCAGTATTGGTGCCTTCAACCCAAAAGTACAATAAGGAAACTCACACCAAAGTCTAGAAGATAGATGAAATGAGCACTACTCTAAATTCTGGCTCTACATGTCACTTATACAACAAACAGGGACCAAGCCTCAATCTACAACTCAAATTACACAATTTTACCTAAAGTCAAACTTGGTCAGAGTCAACAGTCAAAAAGTTAAAAGGCAACATCCAACCAGATTACACCATGCATAATAGCTCTACGCCCTGCGTAGAGCCTAGGTTGCAAAAAACTAGGAAATATGGAGCTACGCCCCACGTAAGGAAATTTATGCCCCCGCATACTCCTTGAAATCCTAACTTAGTCATTAAGTTCTTAATACATAAGGTTTAACCACCAAACTTCCAAATCTGAACTAGATGGACGTCTTAATGGATAAAGTCTCTGACTTTATCCATTTACATGCATACCAAGGGCACAAAATCATAATCTAAGTTCCAAAAGTCACCCAATGCGCCATAACTCAAGGATGGTTGAATGAGAGTGACCAAGCTCTCATTTTTATGACTTATTAAGCCTAAAACGTCAGTAAATAACACTCCAACCATCTAGAGTAGCTCATACTCATATATACCATGGTTATGGGGACAAAAAGCATGAAAACCTAAAGCAAACTAGATATTTAACAAGCACACATCAAGGTGGGAATTTTATACCTCCTAGAGATGGTTGGGAGAATGAAACTTCTGGATCCAAGGATGATTTGAGCTTCCAAGAAATTCCACCACCGTCTTCTTCCGTAAAAAATGAACACCAAACACTCTTAAGGCTCAAAAACACACCAATGGGGATTAGGGTTTCAAAGGGGCTGTTTGGGAGGATGGAGGCTAATGATGGAAGGGCCTCAAGGGAGTTAGAGCCTTTAAATAAGGCTCAAACCCCCCAAGATTATGATTTTTGTCCTGGAAAATTAGGCGTTGTGTAATATGATCTATGCCCCACGTAGATCATTTACTCCCTGATAAATTGATTCCCTCATACACGTTGCGTAGGAGCTTACCCTATACCCCGCATAGGGACAAAACTTTCAAACACTTAAGCTTTTAAAAATAAATAAAGATGAAATTTACCTGGAATAACCGAGTGTTACAATTCTTGAATTTATATGTTACAAAAATTTTGCTATTGTTTTTCGGCACACTTTTTCTACTTACAACACATGTATTTATATATGTATTTGAGTATACCAGCTACCAGTCTTGGAATTGGATAGATATTTCGAATTCCTTTCTGCACTATTATTTGTGATTCATCACCTCTTCACAACACGTTTCAGAGAGAGGGACACCTGTCTCTACCACCGCTTATTTTCTCACTCATTTGATTCTCATTTCTCGATACCACCATTATGTGAATCACGACCACTCTATTTTCTCTCTAAAAGTTGGCCCATCTCTCCTTTCTCTAATAAAAACTCCTTCAATCGTAGGACAATTTTTTGTTCCACATAATCATCAAATTGTCATAGGTTTGTAACTATGTGTGGCTGTCACATGGGTAACTATCACATAATATGTCACATAACACTGAAATGATTAATTACACAAAAATGATTAAATACCAAATATAACATTAAGGCCATATGGAATGGTGAAAGAAAATCACACACCAACTGACTTGGCACCCAAAGTCACACGTATGAATCCTTCCAACACCACCCCATCTTGCTTAAATGTGAGCTCTCATGGCCATAATCATGCCCCTCCACAATCTCTTTCCTTCCCCTTCTCTTTCTCTCTCTATCTCTCTCTCTCTCTCTCTCTCTCTCTCTCTATATATATATATATATATATATATATATATATATATCTTCTTTTCCTTTCCTCATTTCTTCCCTACCATTTCCTAAGGCTTGTAAGAAACTAGTGGAGGTGATAAATGGTTGATGTAGCCATCTTCAATGCATAAAAACCTCCTACACACTTTGTATAGCCTACTAATATGATACATGTTCCGGTACTCCAAATTATTAACTCAGGAATAAGAGTTATGTTTGACTTAATGCCCCTCACATCGTCAAACCTTCAACAAATAAAGAAGGCACCACATACCACATCATTATCTAATAACTTTTCAAAATCATTACTCTCGAAACTCTTAACTATACAAAAAAACCAACATATGAAAATCAATGATAGGATATACAGGCCTCCCAAATCCTTTCAGGTTAATATCCATTATAGGATGTTTTCATAGTGGAAATCTAGTTATCAAATAAAACTCCTAGGTTTCGAATGGAAGTTGTAGCCTCCAACAAGAAAGGATACTTGTGTTGGATTAGATGTCTAAGCCACTAACTAAATTGGTATATACTTAAACTATTAAAGTCCTTTTGGGTTGCCCTCAAACCTGGTAATTGAATATGATGACTTTTAGAGAGAGGGAGAGAGAGAGAGAGAGAGAGAGAGAGAAAGACTTTATTGATTTATTATATGATTATTAAATCGCAATAATTGATTTGTTAATATATTTTGAGAATGATATATGAATTAGAAATTGTATTATTTAAGTAAGAATTAATAAGAAATTAAATAGAATTAATTTTAGGTAGGAATGGCAATGGGGCAGGTTAGAGAATCCCATCCACGAACCCGATATCTAAATTTATTCCCGACCCCGACCCGATACCCGACGGGTTTCTTATCAGAGCGCCCTATCGGGTCTGAAACTTTCCCCAAACCCGAACCTAAACCCGAAACCCGATATAGCCCTGAAAACCCGACCCAAAACCCGAAATCTATGCTTTCTTTTTTGCAAAAAACTACAACTGAACCATGAGAAATTAAAACATTACATAAACTTACAATACCAAATAAGTTTTTAACATCATTGAACCAAATAGAAATTAATAATAGTCTAATATCATAACAAAAACAACCAACCAAGGAAGCAAAGGTATAAAATATGAAAAACAAAATTCATTATGATAGTATACTACATATAAACATTAAAACTCTCATAATCATCAAAATATCATCCCTAGAATTTCATTCAGCAACAAACTATGATCACACATTAAAGCCTCCAATGTCTTTGCATGAAGTCGACTACTATGAGGATGTTTTCGCTCATATACCTTGAAAATAAATAAACCATATTTATGCAGTCAGATGCACAGTAAGTCAATAACACATATAAATGGTTTTAGATTTTAAATCAAAAGAATATACATGGAACACAACAAGTTTGAATTAGAATATCATATGTATAGTCTTAATTCAGAAACATATAACAAACTAATTAGATTTGAGGTTCAAATCAAAGGGATAGGTGGAATGCAATAGGTGTGGATCAGTAACAAGTTTGAATCAACAAACAAGATTGAACCAACAGATAATTAGATACGTAGATGCAATAAACTAACCAACAGAACATCAGACACATGCTTGACTTAGAATCAGTAATTATATGTCCATCTGAATCAAGAATCAGTAACCATATGTGTATTTGAACAAGAATATCAGATACAACAAACTAATCAACAGAAGAGGTTCAAATCAGGATTCTCAAAAGCAAGGGTAGCTGCAAACAAAATTTTAGGCTCAGATCAAGAAGCTAATCAAACTTGAGGCTCAAATCAACAAGATTGCGAACATGTGTGATTCAAACAGAATTTGCAAAAAAAAGATTAATCTTACCTAAATCCGAAGTGAGTCGTCACTGCCTTACTATGTCGGAGTCGAGAAATCGGAATCTCAAGTCTATCGTCGATGAGATCGCTGACAAGGGTGAAATTTGAAGGGCTAAACATGGTTGTTGGATGTTGCTTGCTACAACGTGGTATGCGACAATGATGAAGATGATGTACAAACCAGGAACCAAATAGATAATTTGATTTTGGCAATGTCGACTGGAGTTGAAGAGATTTTGGAGTCCTTGTAGCTCAAATCGGAAGCTAAAATAGGTGGATATCGAAGAAATTTTGCAAGAAAAAAAGGTTAATGTTCTTGTAATTTCATATATATTATATATATTCGGCCAGGGCGGGTCAGGGCGCCCATATCCCACTCCCTATCCCGAACCCAAATAAAATACCCAATAACGACCCGTTACCCGACCCGAAACCCGATAAGAAGGACCCGAACCGAACCAAAATCTTCGGGAATCAGGTTTGGGTTTTATTTTCCATCCCTAATTTTAAGATTAATTTGATTAATTAAAAGTACAAGGATCTAAAAAGGATTCCAAAACCTTCCACAAGTGGTGGACGGTTTTGAGTAGTATTCTAGGGTTTCTCGAATATCCCTTGAAGATATATAGGAAGTTAGATAATTAACTAATTTGAAATAATAATATTATATTCAAATTAAGGTTATCTAGGGTTTTCCTATCAACTATAAATATGGTCGCTTACCCTCTAAATTTCGGTCGCTCCTTTTGCTAAGAGCATAGCTGAAAATTTTCCTCCTTTCTCCTCTCTCTTCAAGTTTCCTTAGTTGTTAGGGTTTGGATGTGAACCATCAGAGACACAAGATTCCTGGTGCTTGCTTCCTAGAGCAATTGAAGAAGGAATTCATTGATTATCTACAAGAATAATCAAAAGGTATGTAGTCCCTAACTTGTTTCTAATCTTCGAAAAAAACTAGGGTTTATAGGGTTCTTGTTGTTCAATAGAATGATACTTCAATAGTGTTATGACTAGATCTAATAGGTTGCATGTACCCTTAAGAGTAAAAAGATTTTTCCGCTTTATTACATGTAAAAATCATCAACTTGTTGCTCGGTCGAGGGTCGATTCAACTAAATCTAGTGCACGATCACAACATGGAAAGGAGTTGGCCTCTATAAGTGATTGAGATATCTATCATCTGATATAAAACATGATCCTAAATAGAGGCTCATGAGTCAACGTACCTCTCGATTTTTTCAAAACCGATCACAAAAATTTAGAGATCTCCCTGTATGGCCAAGATTGCCTTTCCCATGATAGCATGTAACAAACAATAATCAACTAATAGAAATTGTAAAACCGATATTCAAAATTGTGAAACCTATATTAAAATATGTGAAAGGGTTAATGACATAGAAAGGTAACGTAGTTTAGGGTCTATACACATTAAGGTAACGATGTTTTTTCGTACATATTTGTCAATTAAACTTGTTTGACTTGTACACATTAAGGTAATATGACCGATGATCTTAGGCTTTTGTTGATTTGGCATATTATGTGGCATTGTGCTATATTATGTGGCATTAAATGAAATTACTTGGCATTTTTGACACATTATATGAATGGTAATTGGAATTAGGGCTCATAAACAAAAAAACCCACCGCTTTCGTTCCATCGTTCCCCTTTCTCTTCATTCTCAATGTCGAACCTTTGCAATTGAAATCCCTTTTTGTTTCTTCGACTGTAACGACGAAGGGATCATCCCTTATCGTGGATGTCCATTATAATGGTGTATTTTCCCACAACCCCCTTGTATATTTCGACCCGGACATCGCATCTGTACGAGATGTCGACTTCAATGCTATGGTATTTTCATATTTCATTACATTCCTAGAAAAGCTCACAAAGAAGATCAATTGCAAGGATGTTTACTACTGTCTTCCACATGAAAGGTTGAGTTAAGGGTTATGAGTAATTCAGAATGAAGGAGATTACAGAGAGTTCCTTGAGGTTGGTAATGGAAGCCAAGAAAAAAGAATTAATGTGTACATTGATCAGTACAATGAACCCATTATAGATTGGATCGAAGAGGAGAATCTTGGTGAATATGATTCGGTTGTAGAGGATGAAGACGAAGTTGATGATTCTACATTTTCGGACACGATTTTACCTGACCATGAAGAGGATGGGGTGGTGTCAATTAGAAAACCACTTGATGATTCATTTCTTAATGCCCTTTGTCCTAACAAGAAATCAGAAGATGGTTCCGACACAGATGCAACAGATGAAGAAGTTGATGTGAAACCAATGTATCCTATCCATGATCCAAACCAAAATTGGAAGAAGATGGTTCCTATACTAGGTATGAAGTTTTCTGAAACCGATGAGCTTAAATCTTTACTGAGTAATTATGCTGTTAGAGATGGATACAGTTTATGGTATGAAAAAAGTGATAAGAAGTGGTTGTTAGCTAAATGTACCAAAGCTTCAACACATAAATGTCCATTTAGACTCTGGGCCACTTGGATGAAGGACGAACATTCTTTTCAAATTAAATCACTGAAAGATAATCACAATTGCTCCAGGTCATTCAAGCTTGGAGCAATTGTGAGTTATAGGTGGATTGGGAAGCATTTTGTTAATCAAATATTACAAAGAACAAAAATAAGCTTAAGGAAAACGAAAGCTAAAATTTCCAAAAAATTTAATATTAATGTTAGTTTGGCGCAGTGTAGAAATGCAAGAAGGTTTGAAATGAGTAAGATTGAAGGTACTTTGGTTGAGTATTATGGAAGGTTGTGGGATTATGGTGAGGAGATTATGAGGTCTAACCCAGGGTCTACGGTAAGAATGGATGTGGACATCATGCCTAACTCAACTATATATTTTTCAAAGTACTATGTCTGCTTCAAAGGTGTTAGGGATGGTTTGATAGAGGGATGTAGAAAGGTGATTTGTGTATATGGCTGCTTCCTTAAAGGCTTGTGTAAGGATGAGCTTCATGCAGCAGTGGGTAGAGATGCGAATAACAACATATACCCTATCGCGTGGGTTGTGGTAAATGTTGAGAATAAAGTTAATTGGAAGTGGTTTCTTGACATTCTCATGGATGACATTGGAAGGGGAAATGGTAGCAGACTTACTATCATTTCAGATGGACATAAGGTATTAGATTGCTTTTTTTGCTTTTTTCTTTTTACTTTTTAATTGTTTACCATTAAGTTTTACATTCACCAACATGTTTTTATTTTGACAGGGATTGTTAGAAGTTGTGAAAGAAAGGATTCCAGAAGCTGAGCATAGGCAATGTGCTAGGGACATCTATGCTAATTTTAAGAAGAAGTTTGATGGTGAACATTATAGGAAATTGTTTTGGGTTGCTGTAAATAGTACCACTATACCATAGTTTGAAGAAGCCATGGATGGAATTAAGAAATTAGACCCTAACGCCTATGATCATCTTATTGATAGGGAACCAAAATCTTGGTCAAAGGCTTTCTTTGTAGAAGGGAGGAACTATGATGCTATGGAAAATGGTGTCTCAGAAAATTTTAATAATGCAATCAGGGATGCTAGAAGAAAGCCGATCATCACAATGTTGGAAGAAATAAGGGTTTGGGCCATGGAGAGGATGTATAATCAAAGTATCATGGGTGAAGAGTGGGATTTGGATATTTTCCCAACAATTAGAAAGGAGATAAAAGATAATAATATAACTCAAAGGTGAGTAAGATAATGTTTTAAATTTACATTAGCTAATGATTGATTTGATTTGGGGTGTTAACTTGATTTTTTTTACAGATTTTGGGGAGTTTATCCAAGTGGCTATCAGCAATTTGAAGTAAGATTTGGTAATAATGCATTTTTTGTGGATCTAATCAGAAGGGTATGTGAATGTAGAAGTTGGCAGTTGAGAGGTATCCCATGTTTACATGGCTTGGCTGCAATTGCATACATGAATCATAATGCAGAGTCATATGTGGCAACTTGTTTTAGCAAACAAAGTTTCCTTTCAAGATACACTTACAATGTCCACCCTTTAAATGGTAGTCTAATGTGGCCGAAATCAATTTATCAGAATCCTTTACCTCAAAAAAAAAAAGACTACCAGGCTGACCAAAAGTTAAACGAACAAATGATAAGTCAGAATTAGAAGGTACTGGTAAAAAGTAGCATACAATATCACGTGCAAAAGGGTTGCAAAAGTGGAGTAACTGCAAGGGCATTGGACACAAGAAATCAAGTTGTCCACGAAAAGGTAAAAATGAATTTATTTAGTGTAGTTCTATGTAATTGGAAACTAATATTAGTTTGTTTTCTCAGGAAGGGGAAGTACAAGTGGAAGTGGAAGTGGACATGTACCCGTATAAGAACCTATACAAGAACCCGTTAAAGAATGTGCACAAGAACCTATACAAGAACGTGTACAAGAACCTGTTCAAGCTCCTGTTCAAGCTCCCAAAGCTTCAAGAATTGGAAAGATGCATGTGTGAAAGAGGAAAGTTTCAGAACGTATAACAGAGATTGGTCTAAGTAAGAAAGTTTTTTTCCCAAAGGAGGGATTGGTTGCAGTAAAAAAAAGCCAGTAACTTTAGAATGATGTGCTTTTTTACTACTAGTATCTTTTGTCTAACACAAACTTCTAGTCTTTTGCATGGAATTAGTAACAAACCTTAAGTCTTTTGTAATGTAACTACGCTACCTTACTACTAGAATGATGTAATGCTACTATGATACTAGTTAAGGGGTATTTTGGTCATAAACTGCTTCAAGGTTATGTTGATTAATGTGTTTAAGGGTATTTTGTAGTACAACTGTTTCTATTAATGTGCATCCGACTTTGAAATCTGTTTCTATGAAATTTGTTTTACCAAAACTGCAAATCCAAGGGTAAATTGGTCAAAACAATTGTAGCACCTGGTTCCTGGTATGTAAGATTTATCTGAGTATTTTGTATTTTGGCCTTGGACTCGGAGAGTTGGAGGCCCGACTCGCCGAGTAGAGACGAGACTTGGGACGTGGTTAAGTTGGTGACTCAGCGAGTCCGCGCTGTCTGATGAAACCCTAATTTCCAAGGGTTTGCACCATATTTAAACGACCATTTGCGCCCCAACTCTGCCCCCTTCACCCTCAGAAGCTCTCCATACATTCTAGCCCTTGTTCTTGTGAGTTTGAAGCCTTTGGTGTGTTCTTTTGAAGCTTGGGAGTGAGAAGGAGAGGAAATCAAGAAGAAGAAGAGGAGGTCAAGCACCTTTGAGCAATCTCAGAGTGTTCACTAAGGTATGGCTCGTTTCCCCCATGTTTTCATACTTATGGCTCCATTAAAGCCCTTTGTGATCCGTTTCCAAGCTTATGTATGCTTGTGGACTCGTAATAAGCTGGGTAACTTCTAGATCTAGGTGAGATCGAGCTCCAGGAGCTTGGATCTACTGCCTTTATGGACCCATGTTGCATGTACACCCTAGATCTACCCTTTTTGGTGCATTTTGAGCCCTAAAACCCTCATTAGTGAGTATCTACACGTAAAGTTGGAAACTTTACGTGTTATTCATGCTCTAGGAACCCAAATCTATGGATAGCATAAGCTGGATTTAAGCAAAATCGACCATATAGAGACTGCATGGTAACGACTCGACGAGTCGTTAATCTGACTCGGCGAGTCTGCTCGCGAGTCTCCGAGTTTATCCCCTTTTCGTTGTGTCGAGTAGAGTAGTGAGTCACGGGGTGTGACTCAGTGAGTTGGAAGCCGAACTCATCCATGAAGGAACTCGGCGAGTCATTGCCCTGACTCGGCGAGTTCAAGGCAATCTCCTTAGATCAAGATCAAACTCGGCGAGTTGTTCATACAACTCGGCGAGTCGCAGCATAAGTGTTCATCGGATGAAGATGAACTCGGTGAGTTGTTCATACAACTCGGCGAGTGGGATAAAGGACTTGAACATCAGTTTGGAAGGAGAACTCGTCGAGTCAACGCCTAACTCGACGAGTGGAGACGGGATCCAGGTCAGTCGATTGGACAGGGACTCGGCAAGTTGGCGAGCCAACTCGGCGAGTCGGGTCAACTGAAAGTTGACTCTGACCTTGACTTAGGGCATGATCAGGGGTAAAATGGTCATTTTACCCAAAGGACAGTTAGCAGTGTTTGATTGAGTATGTTGTGGGAATTACAGCTGGAGGATTTCCGGAGCAGCAGCAGCAGCAGTAGACAGTCAGCTCCCGATCAGATCAGCAGCTACTTCGAGGTGAGTTACCTTCCAGTAGCGGTGGGTCTACGGCCACAATGTCGGACCACCAATAGAAGTCGTATGTTAGATGATTGTCTTTGTGATATCATCTAGGTTTGCTACTACCTGATATGTTATATGCTAGCATGATATGTTATATGTGATAGAAGTAGAGATCGGTTGTTAGGACCCCAGAAATGTCTGACAGTATGTGATGATATGTTTGCATGCTGGCTTGTTATGTTATATGCGATAGAGGTAGTAGGAGGGGACCAGTCCCCGAGTTCGGTTGTTAGGACCGAAGGGTAGCCCAGACACCCCAGATATGTCTGATAATATGTTATGTATGATATATGTGTAAGTAGCAGTAGGGGGTGAAATAGTCCCTGAGGATCGGTTGTTAGGACCGATGGGTAGTCAGCACCCCATAATAGCTAGACACGTGTAGACGGCACCCCAAAATGGCCGCACGGGTAGACGGCACCCTAGAATGGCCGCACGGGTAGTCGGCACCCCAGAATGGCCGTACCGGGTAGTCAGGCACCCCAGAATAGCCTGGCAGTATGTATGATATGTGTTGTATGGTATGTGGTACGATGGGGGAACTCACTAAGCTTTGTGCTTACAGTTTACAGTTTTGGTTTCAGGTACCTCTTCATCAAAGGGGAAGGAGCTGGCGCGGTAGCGGCACATCATGCACACACACTGGTTTCCACATTTATGAGATTTCTCTGGGATTTATACTCTGATATTTTGATTGGTTGTATGATTTGGCTTTTATACATGGTTTACGTTGTGATGTGGTTTGATCAAACAATGTTTTTAATTATTAAGGTTTTCTAAAGTAATGTTTTAAAAACGAAATTTTTGGACGTGAGAATTGGGTCGTTACAACAATTTCTATTTATCATCCTACTTTGATTCTACTTTAGCATCCTACTTTGAAATATGTTTCTGTGAAATCTGTTTCATATCAAAATAATATAACAAATCAGATCCCATTCATATCAAAATAAGTGTTACAAAGTACATTATATCTTAATACAACTGCAAAAGATTAGAAATACTATTTCACCATCTAAAAGATTACAACCAACACAACCTTAACATTAATGTACTTCTTGATGATTACAATTACTACTTTAAAAGACTAAATAAACACATCACAATGAAAACAACCAATAAACACTTAACAGTAAATTGTTTATTCTTTACTTCTTCCAGCTCTTTTCTAAGGCTCACAATGTCACGTAGCACAACTTTAAGTGTTTCATCAGGTTCTACCCATCCCCAAAAATCACACATTTCTTCTGCTTTCTACATAAACCAATAACATAAACAAGAGGATCAAGGAGTGAAATAACCAATACAACAAAAAATATGAACCAAAATCTAAAAATTGAAAAAATGGCATACTGGGCATGTCATAAACTTTCTTCTAGGGTTGTTTTCCGTCCTTGATGTGCGGATTTGAGATGGAAGGCCATAGTAGCAAGGAGTGAATCCATGTCTTAGAGGTGAGGGAGAGAATGTTGGTGATTTTAGTGTCACCATGTCATTTTAAGTAAATGGAACTAACATGTGAGCTAAGGGGTTTCATGATTTGTACTCTAATACATGTACGGGGTTGTGCGGAGTGCACACATGTATAAGATCGAGTCAGAAGCCGGTTCGACGACTAGTCGGGGGTCCGGGGTTTCCTAAGGAGCAACGCCCCTTTGGCGGGGTCTAGGGGTAGCGCCCCTAGCGGGGTCCAAGGGGCAGAGCCCTTAATCCGGATTAATATTACTTGCTTCCAAAGCAAATAATGACGGCACAACCCTAATGAAACCGTAATCGTGTTTAGTATATAAACAACTATTCCTTTCCAGAAGACGGACGTTTTTAGCTCTCGTTTTTCATCACACATTCACAGAACCTTTTAGCATAATAGCTTACATTTTCTGTGCCTAGAAATGTAGGTGTCTGCTTGGATTATCCTAGGCTAAATTTCTTGTAACCCAGACATAGGGTAGAAATATCAGTTCGGAAAGTGATATCACGATCCAAGCTGGTATCCAGATTTCCACCGCAAACCCTAATTTTCCCAACAGAGAATGCTGAAGAAGCTGTCGACATCTTAGGGCACTAATCTTTTTCTAAGGTAAAAATTATAACAATGTATCGTTGGGTTGAATAAAGGATGAACAGATGGTGAATATGCCACGTAATATGCTAATCAGCAAAAACATAAGATCATCGGTCATATTACATTAATGTGTACAAGTCAAACAAGTTCAATTGATAATTGTATACGAAAAAAACATCGTTACATTAATATGTACAACCCCTAAACTACGTTACCATTCTATGTCATTAACCCTTTGTTAAATATCCATGTGTTGCGAAATAGATTCTAACTCGGTGCACGTTTGTATTTTTTTTTACTCTGTATCAAATGTAACATTTATTTAAATATCTTTATGGACTTGTCATTATGTATATTATTTGTGATTTAATCCATTACTTATGTTTTCAAATATAATGGAGGTGTGATGGACGCGCTCCGGGTAGAGTGCAAATGTAGAAGGAGAAGTGCAGGCGGCAACAGGCACTTTGGTTCGGGCCCCAGTGAGACGAAAATGTCAAACAAAGTTCAATTCTACTCATTGACTTTTCAGTCACCTTTAAAGCCCTTTTACCATTTCCCCATCTTTTATAATTATAATACTCCAGTTTAATATTTAATATTTGCAACTTATTCACTCATTCCATTTTAAACAAATAACGTGATGTTTACTTGTTATTTAACTATTGATTAATTATTTTAAAAATGTAAGTGAAGGAAGAACTTTTATTAATCATATCTAATTTCTGTTTAATAATTTAATTAAATATCTAAATTTCTTTTATGGGCCATGGAAAGTACCAATTAGTGTACTTTGGCAACTCAAGGTAGATTGATGCATTGAATTGATAAATAAATGTTAGCATGTGAACCAATAACACCAAGAAGTGTAAGTCTTAAATATCATATCATTTTATTTTAGATGGGTAAATTAATTTGTTGCATCTCCAATACGTTAGTGTTATATATTAATTATATATTTTGAAATGACATGATGTTTTGATTAATATTTGTAACATTTTTTTTTTAAATTGCAACAAAAAAGTTGTTTAAATTTACAGCTCACTTCTCAACAAAATATCAAAGTTTGTTAACTAATCTTACATAATAGAATTAACTTCAACAAAATAATATTTTCAGTAGTTTAGATGTATATAAGCTACTTGCAGCTATACTCATAACAAGTATGCCCTTAAGTATATCTTTCTACATATATCATTCGTTTTCCTATATTAGCTTGATCCGAAATGGCATATATGCCTCTTCTTTGTCACTTAAAGTTTGATGAAATCTTTTATATATATATATATATATATATATATATATATATATATGG